>NC_072381.2:12020192-12323269 GCF_028885625.2 Pongo pygmaeus | reverse complement strand
TGCCAACTGCAGAACCAGGCTTTTGAGTTCATAGTTTAACTTCTGGAATCTAAACTCCCACTTAACTCTTTATGCAGTTGTTGTTACTAATACTGGCATACGAAGTTGGTGAAAAATTAATCACTTCCTCCCTTTCAGTAGAGGGCTGTACTTGCTGCCTAACCCCAAAATTAGTTTATTTTGGTGTTTGTTTTTTCGTTTTTTACATAGAATCTCACTATGTTTCCTAGGGTCATCTCAATTCCTGAGCTCAAGCGATCCTCCCACCTCAGCCTCCACGAGTAGCTGGGACTATAGGCACATGCAATGCATGGCACTGGCCCCCAAAACTACCTCATATCACAATAGTAATTTGTGCCATGCCAGTTAGCTTTGTGTGCTTTGTTGGCCTGCAGTTTTGGGGGCAGAGATCCAGCCAAATCTGTGTATGGCCTTAGAAATGTGTTCGCGAATCATTATATGTGGAGTTGTTTTGGGAGTTTTGTGGTGGTGGTGGTTTTTCCTTTGTGGTTTTTTTTTTTTGTTTCTTTTTTGTTTTAGAGACGGAGTCTCACTCTGTCACCCAGGCTGGAGTGCAGTGGCGCAATCTTGGCTCACTGCAAGCTCCACCTCCTGGGTTCATGCCATTCTCCTGCCTCAGCCTCCTGAGTAGCCCGGACTACAGGCACCCGCCACCACACCTGGCTAATTTTTTTGTATTTTTAGTAGAGATGGGGTTTCACCATGTTAGCCAGGATGGTCTCGATCTCCTGACCTCGTGATCCACCCGCCTCAGCCTCCCAAAGTGCTGGGATTATAGACGTGAGCCACTGCGCCTGGCCTTTCCTTTGTTTTTTAAAGGAGGAAGTGGAGGAGGAGCTTGAGAACCACAGAGCTTGCCATACACTCAGAATTTCTCACCCTTGCCCCGGTGTCTCTGCCTTTGTTCATGTGGTGTCTTCTAGTTGGAATGCTTTCCCTGCACTCTTGGTCTCTAAGCCATGTCTTCACATCAAACTATCTTTTAAAAATCTTGGCTGGGCGTGGTGGCTCACCCCTGTAATCCCAGTGCTTTGGGAGGCCTAGGCGGGTGGATCACTTGAGGTCAGGAGTTCGAAACCAGCCTGGCCAATATGGTGAAACCCCATCTCTACTAAAAATGCAAAAATCAGCCGAGTGTGGTGGTACAGACCTGTAATCCCGGCTGTTCAGGAGGCTGAGGCAGGAGAATTGCTTCAACTTGGGAGGTGGAGGTTGCAGTGAGCCGAGATCACACCATTGCACTCCAGCCTGGGTGTTGCAGCGAGACTCAGTCTCAAAAAAAAAAGGCTTTAACATTTTCCTCACTGCCTCCCAAGGGGATGTGTGTGTCCCTCCTTTAAAACATCCTGGTATGGTGGTGTCTCTGAGGCAGGTCTTTGCCCCAGATGTGCTTGTTAACTGTAACGTGCCCAAGGGCAAGCATAGTGGTCAGTGTGCACTGAGTATATACATAGACGTTTCCACTGCTGGTGCTCTCGAAGCTAGTTAGAGACTTCTGCCTGCCACTGTGCAAGACGTCTAAAAATCTTACAGCATTTCTCCTCACTAGTGTTTCTTTTATGCTCTGGAGAATTGCACATCCAACACATCCTAGACCTTCACTGTTCAAACTGAACTGAGTTAAAACGATTTATGAGAATTAAAACAGCTTGTGACTTTAAATACTAAGGACAATCGTAAATGAAATTGTAGAACACTCGCCGGTGCGGTGGCTTACACCTGTAATTCCAGCACTTTGGGAGGCCGAGGCGGGCGGATCACGAGGTCAGGAGATCGAGACCATCCTGACTAACACGGTGAAACCCCGTCTCTCCTAAAAATACAAAAAATTAGCCAGGTGTGGTGGCAGGTACCTGTAATCCCAGCTACTTGGGAGGCTGAGGCAGGAGAATGGCGTGAACCCGGGAGGTGGAGCTTGCAGTGAGCGGAGATCGCGCCACTGCACTCCAGCCTGGGCGACAAAGCAAGACTCCGTCTCAAAAAAAAAAATTGTAGAACACTCAACATCGTGTACATCTATCTTTTTCATACCATACACATACTGGCAATATGCAAATTACCTTAAATTCTAACTAATGAAGTGGATAAAATTTATATCAAAGTTTGCTTTTAAATCTTGAAATAACGTTGAGTCAGTTAAGGCAAGCTCCGTTGCAGTGGTGGAGACACTGGCGTACAAAGCATGGAATTTAAAGCTCATTTCTCGTTCTTTCTGCAGCATGTTGCTGGTAGTGACTGGCCCCTGAATGGCACTATTTGGCTTCTGCTTTTGAAATGGTGCTGAAAACAACATTCCTTTTCTGTTTCTAAAAATTTCTGAGGTACTTTTACAGTCCTTCTGAAATGTTTGGGAATCTCATAGTAAAGAATATACTTTTGAAATAGCTCATTTTTGTCATTAACAGAATCTGTGGATTGCTGCACAATACTGTTTGCCTTTGAAGCTGATTGCATTCCAAAGAAATACTCTCTTTTAGCGGCCAGGCATGGTGGTGCACGCCTGTAATCCCAGCACTTTGGGAGGCTGAGGTAGGTGGATCACCTGAGGTCAGGAGTTTGAGGCCAGCCTGCCCAACATGGCGAAACCCCATCTCTACTAAAAATGTAAAAATTAGCCGGGCACAGTGGTAGGAGCCTGTAATCCCAGGTACTCAGGAGGCTGAGGCAGGAGAATCACTTGAATCAGGGAGACAGAGGTTGCAGTGAGCTGAGATCACGCCTTTGCACTCCAGCCTGGGTGACAAGAGCGAAACTCTATCTCAAAAAAAAAAAAAAAAAAGTTTACCTAATAAATTATCATCTGTGGTACTTTCAAAGGAATAAGTGCCTGTTTTCTTAGTAGGGCTGCAGGTTTCAATATGCTAATGTCTGTCTCTAAATATTTAAACTTCTGCGTGGTTTACTTCCTTATTGCTTTCAGGTCTCCACTCAGAAGTCACCAAATTAAACAGGCCTTGCCTGATGACTCCGTGTAGATTACTCTTCCCATCTTCCCCACACTTGTCATCCTTTTTAATCTTTCTCCATGAAACGCTGAGTCACTTGACATAAATTTTGTGTTCTTCCTTACTGTTTCTCCTTTGTCCTCACTGGGAAGTGAGGTCCCGGGGGGTGAGGGTTTTTGTCCCACTCACCACCACTTTTATTTTTTTTTTATTTTTATTTTTTTAGATGGAGTCTCACTCTGTTGCCAGGCTGGAGTGCAGTGACACGATCTCAGCTCACTGCAACCTCCACCTCCTGGGTTCAAGCCATTCTTCTCCCTCAGCCTTCCCAGTAGCTGGGGCTATAGGCACGCCCCACCACGCCCAGCTAATTTTTGTATTTTTAGTAGAGACAGGGTTTCACCATGTTGGCCAGGATGGTCTCCATCTCTTGACCTTGTGATCCACCTGCCCTGGCCTCCCAAAGTGCTGGGATTACAGGCGTGAGGCGTGAGCTACTGCGCCCGGCCTCACCGCTACTTTCCTAAAACATCATCTCACCTTTCACAGGTTGGCCACAAGGGGCTCAGCCAGGTTACCTATGATAGTCAATCAGATATTTGATTTGTAAAGGCACTGTATGAATATTCATACAGTTGGTTTTGTTATTGATTGTATTTTAGGATAGGAAAGCTTGCTGTCTCGGGGACAAATTGAAGATCAGTTGGGTAGTATGATCACTTTGAGTCCCAGAAGAAACAAAGAGCAGACTCACTTTTTCCTTTAAGACAGTTAGGAAGAGAATTGATGCTGGGTGGGCTGTATTATCTTTGAAGCCGAAGTTAGGTGGGGTAGGTTAGAGAACCGTGGAACGTAAGAGTGCAGTGGTGTGATCTCGGCTCACTGAAACCCCCAACTCCTGGGTCCGTGTGACCCTCATGCCTCAGCTTCCTGAGTAGCTGGGACTGCAGGTGCCCACCACCACACCCGGCTAATTTTTTTATTTTTTATTTTTGTGGAGACAGGGTTTTGCCATGTTACCCAGGCTGGTCTCAGACTCTTGGCCTCCCAAAGGGCTAGGATTCCAGGTGTGAGCCACTGTGCCTGGTCCAAGTAACAGTTCTTAAAAGAAACAACAGAGAAAAACACAGGGGAGGAAATTATCAGTGAAGTCGTTCAAGAAAAGTGTAAAGAAGCATAGTAAGAAGTTTCCAGATTGAAAGGACCCACTTGATTTCCCAATACAATAACATCAACATGAAAGTGACTAACTACAAGCTTCCAGAGGAGGAAGACAGGTCACGTGGCAAAAAGATCAAGAATAAGAATAGCTTTGGACTTCTCAGCAGTAGCATCAGAAGCAAGACAACTAAGCAATGCCTTACAGTTTCATAGACAATTGGCTTTGGGTCTATAATTCTATATACAGCTGAATTATCAACCATGTGGGTAAGAAAAAAAGACTTTGACCTTCAGACAGGCAAAGTCCGAAAATGAAGGAATAAAGAAAGAGGAAATAATAATCTACAATAAATGGGATAAGGGCCTGCTTTTTTCGTAACAGAACTTGTAGTACTACTCGATCCTGTCTCTGCAACTGTAACTTTGATATGTGCTGAAACTTAAATGGGGAGGTGGGGACAGTGGCTCATGCCTATAATCCCAGCACTTTGGGACACCGAGGCGGGAGGAGGATCGCTTGAGCCCAGGAGTCTGAGACCAGCCTGCGAAACATGGACCCCACCTCTACCAAAAGTTTAAAACATTACTTGGCTGTGGTAGCGTGCACCTGTAATCCCAGCTACTCAGGAGGCTGAGATGCGAGGAGCACTTGAGCTTGGGAGGTAGAGGCTACAGTGAGCCATGATTTCGCCACTGCACTCCAACCTGTGCAACAGAGTGAGATCTTACATCTCAAAAAATAAGTAAGTTTAGGTGTAATGGATGGATAAAAGACTAAGAGGTGGGCATGGAGAGTGGTAAATAATCTTTCTGCTGTCTTCCCTTGGAAAGAGTTTAAGATTCGGAGTCAGAAAAATCAGGCTGGGCACGGTGGCTCATGCCTGTAATCCCAGCACTTTGGGAGGCCAAGGAAGGCAGATCACTTGAGGTCAGGAGGTCGAGACCAGCCTGGCCAACGTGGTGAAACCCTGTCTCTACTAAAAATATAAAAATTAGCCAGGCCTGGTGACGTGCGCCTGTAATCCCAGCTACTCGGGAGGCTGAGGCACGAGGATCACGTGAACCCAGGGGGCGGAGGCTGCAGTGAGCTGAGATCATGCCATTGCACTCCAGCCTGGGCGACAGAGCGAGACTCTCTCAAAAAAAAAAGAAAAAAAGAAAAATCTGATGAAGAAGGTCGGTCTCTAAGTGCCTAGAACAGGCACGGCAGGAGCTTGGCTGGTGTGGCTGAGTGTGACTGGGACTGCTATCACTTCCTTCCTGGCTGATCCCCGGGCCTCCCTGTTCACGTTTCCACCTGCGGCGCTTCCCTCACATACTGAGACAGGCAGCTTTGATGGTAGATGAATTTTTTGCCGTTTAAGTACTTTGACTAGTGGCCTGTGGATGAATGTTTAATTCAGAAAAATAATTTTAGCCTAAACAAATCTCATTATCTTGCAGGGCGAACTTCTCACCTGAGGGCTGTAAAGACTAGTTTGAAAATGGAGAGCCAAGAACCAACGGAATCTTCTCAGAATGGCAAACAGTATATCATTTCAGAGGAGGTATAACTTGTTTTTCACATTCCTTTCCCTCCCCCACATAAATCTGAGTTTAGCAGAAATACATGGACTATGTGTTGTTAGAATGGTGGTCTTTCGTTCTTGAAGACAGTTGTGAAGGTTTTTCCTGCTCCCTTTTTTGGGCTTGGGCACATTTTGCTCTTGCGTGGGAGGAGTATTGTGTCTCTCTGTATATTAGTGAAATTGAGACTCTAGGTAGATTTGGGCTCTTAACAGAAAAATTCTTAATCCCTCCTATGTTTCCCTAGATAGAAGAAGAAAGAATATATGCATTTGCGGACTCAGATGTTTCATATGTAGTTGTCACAACTTGGCTGTTTATGGCCCAACATGAGTGTTTAAGAACAATAAAAACCTACGTTGTTAATTGTAGTCTAAATTCCAATGAATTCTAGAACCAATGTATGTCTCTGTGTTATTCAATTTAGCTTTAAAAGTCTCTTCCTGCAGGAACCATTGCAGTGGATAAATTTTAAATCCTTCATCTTGGAACTCTGATCTTGACACCTTTCTGGAATTCCTTTTGGTTTAATCTTTCCATGTTGTCTGTGAACAGATCTGCTGAAAATGATTAGGTTGCTGCTGGCAAGAAGTGAAAGATAGGATAGTAGGAGAAAGGCTACTGCTTTATACGCAGTGACGCTTTCCTCTCAGTTCAGTATAGTGCCGTAGGTAAGTTAGTCTCCAACACCAGAACTCCCCAGTGTCTAGGCAGAACGAACCTGGGGTGTCCATCTGCGGTTGGGTGGGAAACCCACGTGTCATGATAGGAGATCCAATCCCGGACTTTGTTTCCCCACAGTCCGCCTTCCTGTGTCATCACTGACAGGAAAAATACCAGTGTCTAGAAATGGCCATTTCTACATACGAAACTCACCTGTGTTGTATGCACCCAGGTCAGGGGACAGACCATCAGGAGCATCCCAGGACACCCTCACCCCATGTGCTCCCTTCCGGTTACCTCCATGCCCCACACCTCCCCCAACCCCCAGGAGTTTTTAGACTGTCATTTCTTTTCACCTGTTACTACTACTACCAAGAAATTTCAAAAAGAACCAGCAGTGCCCTTTAAAAAAACAACCCTGAATACCTCCGTACTCTGAACTGAAAAACGTGCCCACAGATTATTGGGAAGGAAACATGATTATTGGGAGTCTGGGGAAGGACAGAGGAAATGTGAAAGAAAAAACCCTTTTAGATAAAAGCAACTTGGTTTGAAAGTTTCCCAACTTATTACCTGATATCCTTTTAGTTAATTTCAGAAGGAAAATGGGTCAAGCTTGAAAAAACAACGTACATGGATCCTACTGGTAAAACTAGGTAAACTTTTTTTTTTCTTATAAAATGTTCGTTATTTGGGTTCTCAGGTTATCTGTTGAGTGTTTTGCATAAACTTTGATGTTTTCTTTTTTGTAAACTCTGTTTTAAATAAAGAATCTAATTTAGCTGTTTTTCCAGTGTTAGGATGTTTGGATCATTTATAGTTGCTGAATAAAATTGGGTTGTAAATGTGTTACAGTAACTAATCAGAAAACTATTTTAATACCATTCTCCCTAAGTAGACAAGTGTAGACCTAAAACTTTTGGGCCAAACCTAATTTAAGCTGATAAGGTGACAGAATAATTAACAGTACATGTTGCTTCCTTCCAGTAAAATCTGTTTTTAGTTTCTAAATTAGAAGAAATAAAGAGAAAACAACAACATTGCTAATTTTGAGGTACGTGCCTGCCTCATGGAAATGCAAATCAGGAAAAAAACATTTTGTACACCCTATTTCATAATATGTGTCAATAGCCCTAAAGATATTGTACCCTTTGACCTGGTAATCCCAGTTTTAACAAAGTGTTAAGGGCCAGGTGTGTTGGCTCACACCTGTAATTCCAGCACTTTGGGACGCCAAGGGTGGGTTGGGGGGGGGATTGGTTGAGGTCAAGAGTTCAAGACCAGCCTAGGCAACATGGCGAAACCTCATCTCTACTAAAAGTACAAAAATTAGCTGGGCCTAGTGGCCCTGTAATCCCAGCTACTTGGGAGGCTGAGGCAGGAGAATTGCTTGAACCCGGAAGGCGGAAGTTGCAGTGAGCTAAGATGGCACCACAGCACTCCAGCCTGGGTGACAGAGTGAGACTCTGTCTCAAAAAAACAAAAACAATAACAGCAAAAAGAAAGTATTAAGTAAATTAGTATTCAGAATTAAATTTATGTATAGAAAATGTTCACCAAAATTTTAAAAGAAAAACTGAAAGCAACCTAAATATCTTAAAAATAGGAAATGAATTGTTATAGTGTATTCCCTTGGTAAAATCTCTGCAGCCAACTAAAAAGCAGATTCTGAAGACAGCCTAGCAATATGGGAAGAGCTCCTAAGTTGATAACAGAGTAGAAAAGTGTGTATATGCTTTTCAAACTCTGCCAAATAAGCTGGAAGGAAAATTATAGCAAAATGGGAAAAAAGCTATGTGGTTAACCTTTTTTCTTTTACTTTCCAGATTTTTGCATAGCAATCTTTTGATATTATAAACTATGAGAAGAAAATACTGTGAAAATAAATTTTTTACTTAGTGAAATATAAAAAGGAGTACAACAGAATGAGGATGAAATTTAGTAACCAGATCACGTGATACAAATTCATCAATATGAAAACTCCATTTGCAAAGTGATCCAATAAGAGTACATGATTTCTTTGTGATGAAATAGATCGTCAAGATGCAAATACATGGGCTTGCCGGTCATCTGAACAACTTTGATTATATCTACTAAACTAGCAAAGCCCTTAATAAGGCCTAATTTAGGAGAGCTGCGGGAAACATATTAAGAGAGAGATAGTACTGCTGAATTAAAACCCAGCAGTAAGAAAGCTAAGCACAGTATGATCCATCGACCATGAAAGACTCTAACTCTTCACTTAAAATGCCAAGTGAGTTTGATATGGGAAACTAAATGTACAAAATAAGTAGGGCCCAAACCCAATACAGAAATGTGGCAAGGCCCAAGTCTTAGGGAGCACCATATGTTCAAATGTATTTATATTTGTGAAACTATAGAGAGGTTGGAACCCAATGGATAGTGATACAGTCTGGTTCTCTTTTTCCTATCTAATTAAGTTTACAACACAAAACATAGCTCTCAACTCTAATGAGTCTAAACATGTGTTTGAGGCCAGGCACGGTGGCTCACGCCTATAATCCCAGCACTTTGGGAGGCCAAGGTAGGTGGATCACTTGAGGTCAGGAGTTCGAGACCAGCCTAGCCAACATGGTGAAACCCCATCTCTACTAAAAATACAAAAATTAGCTGGACGTGGTGGCACATACCTGTAATCCCAGCTACCTGGGAGGCTGAGACAGGAGAATTGCTTGAGCCCGGGAGGTGGTGGTTCCAGTGAGCCGAGATCACACCACTGCACTCCAGCCTGGGCAACAGAGCGCGAGACTCCATCTCAAAAAAAAAAAAAAAAAAAAAGATGTGTTCACACCAGCTCATCTCTTCACCTGACTGGTCTTCTGCCCTCCTGCATTTCCTAATCAGGGATGTACATCAGAATCATATGGGTACTTTTCTGAAAATACGACGAAGTCTCACTTCCAGAATATCTGTTTCAGTAGATTAGGAGTAGGCTCTAAAATCTACCAAACTACCATATTTATAACATGGTCATGTCCATTCTTCCATACATAGGGTTTTTTTCCTGGCCTCTGAAGAGGGCTTACGTAAAGCACTAATATTTCATACCAGAATGTCACCCTTTGAAGAATGAATCTTTGTACTTTCCAGTATGCCACGATGTATAAGTTATAGGATGTGTTATCTCTGACCTAATAGAAAAGCCTGTGTGTACAGGTTGAGCAGCCCTAATCTGAAAATCTGAAATTCAAAATGCTGCAAAATCCAAAACCTTTTCATTGCCAACATGATGCCCCAGGTGGAGAATTCCATACCTGACTCCGTGTGACGGGCTGCAGTCAAAACACAGGCATACAACACAGGCAGTGTCCCCAGGGGAAAAGGGACCGACCCTCCCCTTCAGCTCAGCTATGTCCCTCTTTTTTTTTTTTATTTCCTGAGACAGAGTCTTGCTCTGTTGCCCAGGTTAGAGTGCAGTTGTGTGGTCTCAGCTCACGCAGCCTCTACCTCCCTGGTTCAAGCAATTCTCCTGTCTCAGCCACTCAAGTAGCTGGGACTAGAGGTGCATGCCACCGCGCCTGGCCAATTTTTGTATTTTTAGTAGAGGCAGGGTTGTTGGCCAGGATGGTGTCAAACTCCTGACCTCAGGTGATCCACCCACCTTGGCCTCCCAAAGTGCTAGGACTACAGGCATGAGCCACCGCATCCGGCCATATCCTTTTTTTTTTTTTTTTTTTAATTTAATTTTAATTTTTTTAGTAGAGACAGAGTCTCACTATGTTGCCCAGGCTGGTCTCGAACCCCTGAACTCAAGCAGTCTTCCTACCTTGGCCTCCCAAAGTGCTGGGATTTCAGGCGTGAGCCACCACACCCGGCCTGATGTATCCTTTGCACGCGCATGGCGACTTCCCTCCGCCAGCACGCCCACAGGGGGTCATGAAGTGGCACGTATGCAGGCCGGATGCCCAGCAGCAGTTCCCCACAACACCCTACACGGGCTGAGACCTATGTGCATGACTCATTGTGGGGTTCTCTGGCTTATTTCCTGCTCTGTGGGGTAAAGATACTGATCAAAATGTCAAAAAGGCCTGCATGAGACCCAGAGGGTAAGGCAAGTATTTCAAAATCTGAAAAACCAAACTCTGAAACACTTCCGGCCCCTCGTTTCGGGTAAGGAATACCCAACCTGTACAGCTGTCACTTGGTGTCTGTCGGGGTTGGTTCCAGGACCCCCTGCAGATACCAAAATCCACAGATGCTGAAGTCCCTGATATGAAAATGCATATATATTCAATATGTATTTGCCTCTAACCTATGCACACCCTCCCACGCACTTCATCTCTAGAGTAATTACAGCACCTAATACAATGCAAATGCCGTGTCAACAGTTGTACTCTTCTTTAGGGAATAATGGCAAGAAAAAATGTGACATGTTCAGTATAGATGCAATTTTTTTCCTAAATATTTTCAGTGGGTGGTTGGTTGAATGCACGAATGCGGAACCCACGGATATGGAGGGCTGAGTCTAAGAGAGAAAATAGCAGCTAGAGAATCCTATGTTCCACCATCTCATTCATGAAAGGGGATGTGGGGTTAATTTTAGAAATATAAAAATATTCCAGTAGTGTTGTGTCTTTATTGACATTCAGGACAGTGCCCAAGTCACCCTCTGTGACCCTCCCGCCTCTTGTGTTGGTGAACTAGAGGGAGGAAGGCCAACAGGCTTTCCCATAACAAAGGAGACTAGGAATAGGATGATCTCACTGGAAGCAGAACCCTAAAGCTGGAAGAGGTTTTAGAGATAACATACTCATTCCTGCTTTTTACAAAGGAGGGAAGAGCCTCAGGGAGGCTGGAGCCCTGGGCTTAGCTCGTAGGCAAGTAGAGACTAAGAGCTGACTTCCAGTCAGCTGTGCATCTCACAGGCCCTTTGAAGTTGTTGGAGCTCTCACTGGGCAATCTTATTCCAAGATTTCTTATCAATGCGTTTCTGTTTTATTGCTGGTGATTTATGGCTCGTTACTGCTTGTTTCCTTCACCTTAACCACGATAATGATGCTCCTCTTTTTGTTTCCCTTATTCCTAGTGTTTGGGATGGGACCTTCAGTGCTTTTCCCAGCACTGTCTTCTTCAGTCTTTAGGACTAACCTTAGGAGGCAGCAGAGAGAGCTATGCCAAAAGGTGTTTCATCTCTTGCAATCTGTATGATTTACTTACCAGCATTGCTTGTTGGTCAGCTCCGTGCTACTAACAGGAATGTTGGGCTGCTGTGAGTTGTCATAGAAGTCTGTTTGATTTTCCTGTGTTCATTTTGACATATTTGGCCTTCAGAATTTGGGTACAATGCTGAAAGACCTACAATTTCCAGACAGTCTTTTTGTTTTGTTTTTTAAAAAGCAAATTAAATATTTGAACAATTTTAATGAAAATATGACAAGGTCCAAATTTTAAGGACAGCCAGATAGGAAGCATGAGCAGGAGGGTTCTTCCGAGGAGGATATCTTGCAGCTCTTACTATTGAGATGCAGGTGGTAACTCCTTTTTATCCCAAGCCCCAGAGCCACCCACACGTCTCACTTCCTTTAAAAGAGATCCTAAAATTGTTTGCTTCTCCACTCTGATCTCTTACCACTGCTTTTTTCTGTTATAGGGAGAAGAGAGTGAAGGGGGAATGTTCCTTTTATGCCTCGCCCCTTTAAACTGCATAACTGTGTCAGTAACTGGGTTTCCTGTACAACTGTGCCCCATGTTTCAAGGCCAGAAAATAGGATAGCACAGATGTTACCCAAAAGCTGAGTTGGGTAACAGTCAGAAACCAATAGCTAACCAGGAATAAAGCCATATAAGAGAGCAGGACTGTGCTGTTACTCAGCCCACTTTTTGTAGATAAGATCTCACACATGCAAAGTAGGGCACTTGCCTACATTTAATAATTCCTCCATTAATAAATGGGAAGGTTCTACCTTCTTAAATTGTGTGTTTTAGGTCACATATTTTAAAAATTAAAATGATATAAAAATCTCAGTAGTTCACGTTGTCCACGGTAGCTTTTTTCCTAGAGACAGGGCAAGTCTTTTCCTACGGCTTCATTTGCATTACCTGCTTATTAATCCATCGCTGGTTGTGCTCCTTGCCCAGAGACATAGGATCCAAACTAAAGTGTTCTGAGAAAGCGGCAGCTCACATGCTTAGTAGGCTTTCTGTTTCAGGAGCACCCAGAGGGTGAGGTGTAGGGTGGCAAGAGTTTTCATTGTTAATTTTCAGAAGCTATAGGAGAGCAGAATTAGCTTTTTTAATGCATACCTTTGTCTTCTTGACCAGTATCATGAGTACATTTGCATGCATTGCATTTAAGAAGTTCTGGTTGTACACAGAAAACCTAAGAAAATTCTCCTCTTTAGCACTAATGACTTTTTTTTCTTCTCTGCCTGAACAGAACTTGGGAATCAGTGAAACGTACAACCAGGAAAGAACAGACTGCGGATGGTAGGAGTGCAAACCTATTCCAACCCTTTAGGAAGGAAGTTAGCACTTGTGATCATAGGAGGGTTTTCAATGGAACCAAGTTAACTTCTATTATGATGTTGTATCTTTAAATCTCCGCTTAGTTTTTGCCATACTGTATAACTAAATTAAGCTTTGTTTATAAGTAACTTCTGGCTTCTGTTATCTAAGCTCAAAACGGTGTTTTTGAGGGGAAGTTGTTCTAATGTTTATAACTAAATGTTAATCAATATAGTTTGAAGCCACACACTGTGTCTAGACGTGTTATGACTTCTAGAAATCCTTGTGTCCTGTTCGAAGGATCTAGGTGAGAGCCTTTAGTTTAGAAACGTTACTTGGCACACCTTTATGCTTATGGACCACTTGCTTTACAGGTTGATGAGGACACGGAATTAATTGGGCAAAGCCTATTCCATTCACCCTCCCCTCCAGGCATGAATGCCTTGACTGCAAAGAGCCTACAAACAATCCTGAGAATCACTCTGGTCGAGGGGAAGTTGGGCGCTAGGCTTTTCTTATTTTTCCATTTGGTTTTGGTTTCTGTTTTTGCTGGAAGTAAACAGTAGCTGTGCTGCAGCTGCTGGCTTCACAGATAGGAAGCTGTGGGGAGCCAGGGGACCCTCCTGGGTGCTTTGTGTTTTCTGAAACCGAGTCGTTTTTGTTTTTCTTAAGTTTTAATGAAGGCCAAGTAACTTGAGAGGAAAGGTCTTTTACCCTAAAACTGGAAAATCAGTCTTGGTAGCATTTATTGCAGACAGTGGAACTTACTTGATTTCTTGCTCAAAGTTGACCCAGGAGCACAGGGATGGCTGTGGCCTCACCAGTGGTAGGGCTGCCACACGCTGGAAAGTGGTTCTGTGGAAGGTCGGTGTAGTCAGAAACCTTACATCCTTGACCCTGTAGGAAATGTTTCCTTTTAGTTCTGATTTTAGTTTTAAGAAACCGTGACAATTAAACAGGCTTTTTGTTTAAAAAAGAAAGTGTAAACAACATAGAAGTGATGATTTTTAATTACGTTTTTAAAATAGCTTCCAAGATTAACTGCCAGTATTGTAGATTAAAGCAGAGTTTCTTAAAGTCTGGGGTTTTCATTAGCTTGCTCTAAACAATGTGCTGGCATTGCTGACCTCTCATTAGGGATTTCCTTGGTTCCATTTCCTGGTGACAGGTGTCGCGGTCATCCCCGTGCTGCAGAGAACGCTTCACTATGAGTGTATTGTTCTGGTGAAACAGTTCCGACCACCAATGGGGGGCTACTGCATAGAGTTCCCTGCAGGTGAGTCACTCAACATTGCTTCTTAGGGATGTTGGCCTGAACCAGGGTAAAGCCTGAGAACTGCAAAGCTCAGCTCTGCAGTTTTTAATCTGTCCTTGTGGTTTTAAGTAAAACTAAACCATTTCATAGCGAGGCTCCTCCAGGCCCCCAGGACACCCCAACAACCCTCTGAACCCAGGAAGGTGACACGAGGCCACCTCCCATCCATCCCAGCCTCCTCTTGGCAATGCTGCCTCCAGCCTTTTTGTTTGTTTGTTTGTTTTTGTTTTTTGTTTTGTTTTGTTTTGTGAGACAGAGTCTTGCTCTATCACCCAGTCTGGAGTGCAGTGGCACGATCTCAGCTCACTGCAACCTCCGCCTCCTGGGTTCAAGCAATTCTCCTGCTTCAGCGTCCCAAGTAGCTAGGACTACAGGTGCCGGCCACCACGCCCAGCTAATTTTTTGTATTTTTAGTAGAGACAGGGTTTCACCGTGTTAGCCAGGATGGTCTCGATCTCCTGACCTCATGATCTGCCCGCCTTGGCCTCGCAAAGTGTTGGGATTACAGGCGTGAGCTTCTGCACCCAGCCGTCTCCAGCCTTTTGAGTAATTGCCCTTCGCCTTCTCAGCTTATTTGATTGTTTGTCATTAGCCATCTGCTAATGGAAATGTCCATTGATAAGTAGGCCAGGCTTTTTTTTTTTTGAGATGGAGTCTCATTCTGTCACCCAGGCTGGAGTGCGGTGGCGTGATCTCAGCTCACTGCAACAGGGTTCAAGCGATTCTCCTGCCTCAGCCTCCCGAGTAGCTGGGGTTACAGGCGTGTGTCACCACACCTGGCTAATATTTGTATTTTTTGTAGAGACGGGGTTTCACTGTGTTGCCCAGGCTGATCTCAAACTCCTGACCTCAGGTGATCCACCCACCTTGGCCCCTCAAAGAGTTGGAATTACAGGCGTGAGCCACCACGCCCAGCCTAGGCCAGGCTCTTAACTCCAAGAAATGTGAATGGAGAAGATGGTTTGCTCTGCTGTGTGGAAACAGGCCAAGGACACTCTTCATTTCAACTAGAACATTTTTCTTGCACAGTAATTAAAGCTCTCCAGAATTTATTGCCCTATATTATTGTAGGACTTTATTGGATTGTTCCCATCTAAAGAGATTAAATCTCATCTATTTGTTATTAGTGGTATACATTTTATTTTTATTATTATTATTATTATTATTATTATTTTTTTTTTTGAGACGGAGTCCTGCTCTGTTGCGCAGGCTGGAGTGCAGTGGCACGATCTCAGCTCACTGCAGCCTCCACCTCCCAGGTTCAAGTGATTCTCCTGCCTCGGCTTCCTGAGTAGCTGGGATTATAGGCATGAGCCAACACACCCGGCTAATTTTTGTATTTTTAGTAGAGATGGGCTCTCACCATATTCACCAGATTGGTCTCGAACTCCTGATCTCAGGTGATCCACCCACCTTGGCCTCTCAAAGTGCTGGGATTACAGGCCTAAACTACCACACCCAGCCAAGGTTTTATATTTTAAAAGGCCAGCTAGTGGTAATATATGGTTAACGACTATCACTTTTCTCATTTCCTCACCATTTTACTGAAGGCTATTTAATTACCCTTTTTGAATTTTTTTTTTTTTTTTTTTTGAGATAGAGTTTTGCTCTTGTTGCCCAGGCTGGAGTGTAATGGCGGGATCTCAGCTCACTGCAACCTCCGCCTCCCGGGTTCAAGTGATTCTCCTGCCTCAGCCTCCTGAGTAGCTGGGATTACAGGCATGTGCCACCACGCCCAGCTAATTTTGTATTCTTCGTAGAGACGGGGTTTCTCCATGTTGGTCAGGCTGGTCTCGGCCTCCCAAAGTGCTGGGATTACAGGCGTGAGCCACCACGCCTGGCCAGGCTATTTGATAACTTTTAATATTAACGTTAATAAATTCTTCTCTCACTTTTTCTTTGAGATGGGGTCTCTGTTGCTGAGGCTCGTGTGCTCTGGCACCATCACAGCCCATTGCAGCCTCAACCTCCCCAGGCTGAGGTGATCCTCTCACCTCATTTTTTGTATTTTTTGTAGAGATGGGGTTTTGCCATGTTGCCCAGGCTGATCTCTAACTCCTTGGCTCAAGTGATCTGCCTGCCTTAGCTTCCCAAAGTGCTAAGATTACAGGTGTGAACCGCCATGCCTGGGCTCTTTTTTTGAGACTATGTCTAGCTCTGTTGCCCATGTTGGAGTGCAGTGGCACAATCACAGCTCACTGCAGCCTTGACCTTCTGGGCTCAAGTGATCCTCCTGCCTTGGCTTCCTGGGTAGCTGGGTCTGCAGCAATGCATCGCCACATTCGATTTTTAAATTTTATGTAGAGATGGGGTTTTGCTTTGTCACCCAGGCTGGCCCCAAACTCCTGGCCTCAAGTGATCCTCCTGCCTCACCCTCCCAAAGTGTTGGGATTACAGGTGTGAGCCACCGCACCCAGCCCGAGTTTTTCATTATTTTATTATTTTTTTTTTATTTTTGAGACGGAGTTTCGCTTTTGTTGCCCAAGCTGGAGTGCAGTGGCACGATTTCAGCTCACTGCAACCTCCGCCTAACAGGGTCAAGCGATTCTCCTGTCTCAGCCTCCCGAGTAGCTGGATTACAGGTGCGCACCACCACACCTGGCTAATTGTTTGTATTTTTAGTGGAGACAGGGTTTTACCATGTTGGCCAGGCTGGTCTCGAACCCCTGACCTCAGGTGATAATGGCCACCTCGGCCTCCCAAAGTGTTGGGATTACAGGTGTGGGCCACCACGCCCAGCCTCATTATATATATATATACTTTTTTTTTTTTTTTTTTTTTTTTTTGAGACAGAGTCTCACTCTGTCACCCAGGCTGGAGTGCAGTGGCGTGATCTCAGCTCACTGCAAGCTCTGCCTCCCGGGTTCACGCCATTTTCCTGCCTCAGCCTCCCGAGTAGCTGGGACTACAGGCGCCCGCCACCACGCCCGGCTAATGTTTTGTATTTTTAGTAGAGACGGGGTTTCACCGTGTTAGCCAGGATGGTCTCGATCTCCTGACCTCGTGATCCGCCCGCCTTGGCCTCCCAAAGTGCTGGGATTCCAGGCGTGAGTCACCGTGTCAGGCCTCTCATTATATTTTTTACTTCCTTTCAGGAAAAAGAGTCTGCGTTGCTGCTGCCTCCCTCTTCATTGGCCTCTCTGTTCACTCCTCACAGTGCCCATGGGAGTCCCCTAATGGCCACCAGTTTGCTTCTTTCTGGCCTTTCATTCCCGGGCCTCTGTGTTTTGCTGTGAGGGAGGAAGACAAGACAGGTGATGCTGTCAGCATCCCACATGTAAGGAAGCAGAATATGAGCAGGCTTCCTGTGCTGCAGCCACACGGCAAGCTCCCAGGCCTAAGCCAGTTGGTCACCACCGAGTCACATCTCCTCACAGATGCTGCCCGTGCTGTGCAGAGCAGCATGGAGATGCTCATGAAGGATCATGAAGGATCTGGGTCTGAATAGGACGACCGGGTGATGCCTTCAGAACCTGATTCATCTGCTCAGAGTTTTATTCTTTTGCCTTTTTGTTTCTATAAAAATTCCAAGCTGGGCACAGTGGCTCATGCCTGTAATCCCAGCACTTTGGGAGGCTGAGGCAGGTGAATCACTTGAGGCCAGGAGTTCGAAAGCAGCCTGGCCAACATGGTGAGACTAAAAATACAAATTAGCCTCTACTACAAATACAAAAATTAGCCGGGCGTGGTGGTGCGTACCTGTGGTCCCAGCTACTCAGGAATCTGAGGCAGGAGAATCGTTTAAACCCAGGAGGCAGAGGTTGCAGTGAGCCAAGATCACACCACTGCACTCCAGCCTGGGCAACAGTGTTAGACTCCATCTTCAAAAAAATATAGTTCCAATCCTCAGGTTTCTCTGTAAGACCACTTTTCACAGTGTTCTGATTCTTCTAACGTAACGCAGCAGCAGGTGTGTTAGAAGAATGAGGGGTTCAGCCGGGCACGGTGGCTCACACCTGTAATCCCAGCGCTTTGGGAGGCTGAGGCAGGTGGATCACGAGGTCAAGAGTTCAAGACCAGCCTGGCTAAGATGGTGAAACCCCGTCTCTACTAAAAATACAAAAACTTAGCTGGGCGTGGTGGCACGCGCCTGTAATCCCAGCTACTCCAGAGGCTGAAGCAGAGAATTGCTTAAACCTGGACGAGTGGAGGTTGCAGTGGGCCGAGATCGCGCCACTGCACTCTAGCCTGGGCGACAGAGCGAGACTCCATCTCAAAAAACAAAAGACAAAAAAAAAAAGAAGGAGGGGTTCAAAGTACCAGATTTCCCGCTCCCATCACACCAATGATTTGGACTTGCAGGTCTCATAGATGATGGCGAAACCCCAGAAGCAGCTGCTCTCCGGGAGCTTGAAGAAGAAACTGGCTACAAAGGGGACGTTGCCGAATGTTCTCCAGGTGGGTATTGCTTGAAAATTCACCAGGCGATGGATTCCTCCATGTGGGAAGGGACTGATTATTTGGGTGTTCTTTATGCTCAGAATTCACTGAAGAGAAATCATAGATTAGGATTGGTCAGCAAGTGTAAGGGAATCTCCCCTCCCAGGAGGAAACTGGAGCCAGAAGGGCCTGAAGCTGGGGGAGAATTAATGAAATTAAATTGCCTTTTGGCCGGATGTGGTGGCTCATGCCTGTATTCCCAGCACTTTGGGAGGCCAAGGTGGGTGGATCACCTGAGGTCAGGAGTTCGAGACCAGCCTGACCAACATGGTGAAACCCATCTCTACTAAAAATACAAAAATTAGCCGGGTGGCGCACACCTGTGATCCCAGCTACTCGGGAGGCTGAAGCAGGAGAATTACTTGAACCCAGGAGGCAGAGGTTGCAGTGAGGCAAGATCACGCCATTGCACTCCATCCTGGGCAATAAGAGCAAAGTGAAACTCTGTCTCAAAAAATAAATTGCCTTTAGGAATTTCCTCCACCCTGAGATTTATTGCTCACCCATCTCATCCATGTGCTACCCTCATCACTGGAAGATTTTTTTGAGTTTGATGTGGTGAAGGGATTTTACAACTTGACAGTACCATCTAACCCCGCAGACCTAGCAAGCTTGACTCAGGAGCTCTGGGGAGAGTGTGAGTGCCCAGATGCTTTGCAGCCTGCAGATCTGCCTACCAAATTTGAGAACTAGTTTTCCCGCATCACCTCCACATCAACGCTGAGCTGTGAGACGCATCTTCCTAAGACCGTAGTGAAACAAATGCCAAAGGGACTGACACATCTGCCTGTCCCTTCTCTCCACAGCGGTCTGTATGGACCCAGGCTTGTCAAACTGTACCGTACACATCGTGACAGTCACCATTAACGGAGATGATGCCGAAAATGCAAGGCCGAAGCCGAAGCCAGGTATGTGTGCGTCGGCTGTGATGAAGGTGGTGTGGTTGCATTACGTGTCTTGGAACTTGCTGCTAGTTTGATTTATTAAAAGAATGTAGTCTTTCATGGAAAGAATCGGTCTTTCAAATAGACTTCATCAGTATTCTTGTCTATCTTCCTAATCATGTATTTTAGCATTTTTCTTTTACCACTTCATTCATCTTTATGCTTTCTTTGTAAAAAAATGTTAAATGACATATTTCCCTGTTATCTATATGAAGTGGATTCCCACTTGGTAATATGAGCTGCAGGCTTAAGTAGTAAACAGTGAGAAACTTAAATCACCCTTGTTTCTGTCTTCATGTATATTGTAAGAATGGCCTAAATTCCCCTGTAGTCCCAGCTGTTCTGGAAGGTGAGGCGGGAGCATCACTTAAGCCCAGGAGTTGGAGGAGCTCTGATGGTGCCACTCTGTGAGAGAATGAGACCATGTCTCTCTTAAAAAAAAAAAAAAAAAAAAAAAGTGGCCTAAGTAATTGTTAAGGGGCAGCAGATTATTCACTATTTGTCTTCGCTCTAATATTTCTTAGCAACTTTGGATTCAGAAGCTGTGATGTCTCTGTCAGTTCCGTGTTGTCTCTCCCATCCTTTTAAAGGGGGTATTTATATGTGCACCACAGTAAATCAGTATCAGTGACATTCTTTAATTTCTTACCCTCTTCAGTTGTTCATATTTATGTTTCAGTATCCCACTGCAACTAATTTTAAGTCTTATTTTTTGCCGGGCGTGGTGGCTTATGCCTGTAATCCCAGCACTTTGGAAGGTTGAGGTGGGTGGATCAGTTGAGGTCAGGAGCTCACGATCAGCCTGGCCAACATGGTGAAACCCCAACTCTACTAAAAATACAAAAATTAGCCAGGCGTGGTGGTGCGCACCTGTAGTCCCAGCTACTCGGGAGGCTGAGGCACAAGAATCACTTGAACCCAGGAGGCGGAGGTTGCAGTGAGTCAAGATCATGCCACTGCACTCCAGCCCGGGCAACAGAGTGAGACCCTGTCTCCAAAAAATAAATAAATAAATAAATAAATCTTAATTTTTGAACTGCACATATACATATGACACACTGTGGAAAAGTTTGGCAGTTCCTCAGCATATTAGATACAGAATTATTATATGTTTGGCATTTCAACTCCTAAGTCTACACCCAGAAGAAGTGAAACAGGGACTCAGATACTTGTGTGCCTGTGTTCATGGCCACTTCTGTGGAAATAACCCAAGTGTCTGCCAGCAGATGAATGCATACACAAAATGTAGTATACACACAAACACATGCCCACACTGAAACATGCGATAACATGATGGGCAAATACTCTGATTCTACTTATCTGGGTGCCCAGAATGACAAACTGATGGAGGAAGACAGCAGAGGAAGCACTACTAGGGATGGGGAATTGGTGTTGAGTGGATCCCGAGTTTCTGTTGGGTGTCATGAAAAGTTCTGGAGATGGATACTGGTGGTGGTTGTGCACCGTTCTGAATGTTATTTAATGCTACTGAATTGTACCTTCATAGTGGTTAAAATGGTAAGTTTTTATATGTTCTGTATATTTTACATAATATGCAGATTCATATCTATAAAAATATACATACTATCGAATATGCTTTAAATTTTGCTACTTAACATCATGTGGAGAATAACTTCATACTGCTCGAGTTTGACAATGTATATAAATTAAGTTAGCAGAGACCCAGGTTTCTGTGAAATTCTCAAAGCCTTTTCGATGCCTCTTGCATAAAAGTCTTCCAATGTTACCACTCCAGGCCTTGCTGAAATGTTCTCCTTCTGTTTATTTCCAGGGGATGGAGGTATGTTCTGCAACTCCTGGTGGCCGAGCATGTATGGCTTGGTGTAGTGGTGATAGCTGCAGACATTTTGGGTTGTTTTGGTAGGCTCTTGACATTAGCTTTGTTTTCACTTGCGCTTTGTCTGTTTAGAATTTGTGGAAGTCATTTCTTTACCCAAGAATGACCTGCTGCAGAGACTCGATGGTAAGCATTCTCCAGACCACCACCCAGTTTCTCCAGTTCTCCCCGTCCCCATCCCAGCAAGCTGGGTACTAATTATAACTCCATTTATTTATCTTTTTGATATCACTAAAGTCAAATGCCTAGCAACTTGTAAAACTGCAGGTGACCACTACTAATTTTCCTTTCTGGGTGGCACAGAGTTTGAAAATAGGAGCAAAGCATTCTGGGTCAAGTGCAAACTTTTGGTAGGGGCTTTTTCTCCTACAGAATGGCCCAGATGATATTCCTGCTGAGTAGCCAAAACGATTCTACACTTTAAACCTTCAGTTCATAGCGATGCAAAGGTGTGGGTAAATAAGCTGTTAGCTTTTCCTCAAGTATGCTAGTATGAGGGGTGGTCCTTTGTGGAGGCTGTATGTTCAAGGAGAAATTGATGATGCTCCTTCAACAAATACTTGAGGTATTTCCTGTATACTCAGTGTGATATGCTTTTCACATAATCAACCAAACTAGCTGTGTGGCCCTTAGAAATCACTGGTCATGTAGATGCATTGTATCATTCTTGGCCACCCATTTTTTAGGGACTTTTGTAAACAGTAGGTAAGCTTATGGGGAGAAAAGTCCTTTCATAAAACCACGAGAGGAGATACTGTATGGAGACATGTCATGGGCCCTTCAAGGAGCACCTGTGTATGGGCTGGCAAATCCCTTTCACTCATCTAGAAAGAAGCAGACACTTGTCATCATGGGAATATTTTATTGGGTATAAGTGTTTTAGGTAATTGATAACTGATTTTTCTACTGTTTTTAAGTGATTACTTCAAATGTGATTTGAAGCATTGTTTGGCCTGAAGCTTTAAGACCAGTTTCTTAAGCTTTTCCCTGAGTTTCAGCAGCTTACAGTTTCAATGAATAAGCAGAGCACCTGGTTTTGAAATGTCTGTTGTTTGTTTGAAAATCTGAATGTGTCTTTCAAAGGCTGCTGTGATTTCTTTGGATAAAATCAGATTTCAGATCCCTTAGAGAGCTTCCACTCCTGCTTCACCTTTCCAAAAACTAGACCTAAGGTAGAAGCCACCTCGACAGCTCAAAGCCAGAGTTAGAACAATCATACTGAATAGATAAAATAATTTATCTGGCGCGTATTTGGAGAAAGGCATGACAATCAATACGAGGCAGCGCAGCTTGGAGTCACAGGCCCGACTCGGTTTGAGGCTCCACGGACCATAATTAGCTATCACATCAAACGGGTTCTGTAGCCTCTCTTGGCTTTTTTCATAAAACAGGAACAATAACAGATAGCCCCTCCCTCTGAGGAGGTGTGTGGAAAGCAGGGTGACATAGGAAAGTGTGAAATGCCATGCGGGGTTATCTTTTAGTAGAAGAGTATCCTTTTTGTAAAATGTCTTCCTTCTCCCTTCCACCTTCTTAACTTCACTTTTGGTCTTGGAAAAGGGAGAAAAAAATAGAATAAGTGAGGGGAGGTAGAGAGAGGGCTACTATGGCTATAAAGGAGGAGGGATAAAAGAACCAAATTGCCTAGCTTTAGTAGAATCAAAATACAGTAATCAAACCGTTTATTCAACAAGCAACATTTGAGAAGTCAGAAGGAAAGTATTACACCTTAAGATCAGTTTGCTGGCCAGGCGCGGTGGCTCACGCCTGTAATCCCAGCATTTTGGGAGGCCGAGGTAGGCTGATCACTTGAGGTCAGGAGCTCCAGACCAGCCTGGCCAACATGGTGAAACCCCATCTCTACTAAAAATACAAAAATTAGCCAGGCGTGGTGGTGCATGCTGGTAGTCCCAGCTACTCAGGAGGCTGAGGCAGGAGGAATCGCTTGAACCCAGGAGGCGCAGGTTGCAGTGAGCCAAGATCATGGCACTGCACTGCAGCCTGGTGACAAAGCGAGACTCCATCTCAAAAAAATTTTAAAAAATCAGTTTGTTACAAAGAGTAGCATCTGCCAGTTACCAAGCACCTGCTATACGCAGGTGAGTAGGACATGCTCCCTGCCTGCAAATGTCCCCAGGCTTGTTCCCAAACAAGTGGCGAGGAAAACAAGAGGCTGATTTTATATCTGGCAACCTCCATCTGAGTGAAACAAATTTTAATGAAAGCCTGTGGTAATAAGGTCCTGAGACCGCATTCTTGGTAGTGTATCTCCAGTCCTAACGTGCACACAGTTTAACTTGCCAGGGGAACATATGTATCCCCTAGCAGCAGAAAAGATGGAATCCCTAAGATCCTACATAATCATCACCATCTAGTTTCAGAAAAGCAAATCCCTACCCCAGCTATAAATGAGGTATAGCGATTGGCTCTATACACTTCCAACTTTGTTGTTTTAACACATAAAATCAACCCTGGCTGGGTGTGGTGGCTCACGCCTGTAATCCCAGCACTTTGGGAGGCTGAGCGGGTGGATCACGAGGTCATGAGATCGAAACCATCCTGGCCAACATGACGAAACCCCGTCTCTACTAAAAATACAAAAATTAGCTGGGCGTGTTGGCGTGCACCTATAGTTCCAGCTACTGGGGAGGCTGAGGCAGGAGAATCACTTAAACTCGGGAGGCAGAGGTTGCAGTGAGGCGAGATCACGCCATCGCCCTCTAGCTTGGGCAACAGAGCAAGACTCTGTCTCACCAAAAAAAAAAAAAAAAAAATCATTATCCCTGATGTTCTTGTCTCATGCTAGGAATGTAATCTTGCCTTTATAGTCTTTATTCCTTAAGATCCTTATAGGCGAAAAAAAATGTATCACCAGCATCTAGCATAGGAATTGACATATAGTAGTACCTGCTCCGCAAACACTGATTGAATAAGATGTTTTGTCCTTCCTTAACGGCACGATCTAAGTTGTTTTCTTTGCTTTCCACAGCTCTGGTAGCTGAAGAACATCTCACAGTGGACGCCAGGGTCTATTCCTACGCTCTAGCACTGAAACATGCAAATGCAAAGCCATTTGAAGTGCCCTTCTTGAAATTTTAAGGCCAAATATGACACTGGCCATTTTTGTAAACGAGACCACCAGGCCTTCTTCACTAAGACTTTGTATTCAACTTAGTTTAATGTAGATTTGCCATTAGCTTTTTCGTAAAATAAAAGCACAGAACAGATGTGGTGGTGGTATGGAATTGTAATTACAGGTAGGTTGTGACCTTCCTTTAAATTTGTTGTAACTCCAGCTAAAATTAACAAAAAAAGAATATAAATGCAAGTATGTTTACTCCAATTTTTTAAAGCTCAACAGCAGTTAACTACAGCTCAGTTACTTTTCTAGTCTAATCTGGTAGACAGGGGTATTTGTATAGAGAAATAGACCTGAGTTCTCAATTAGGTCATTTCCACTCTCAACACCCAATATAAAATTCTAAGCTGGGTGTGCAAATAACCATGTACTCCATTAGTGTTTAAAACAGCGTTAAAAAGAAAAAAAAAAAAAGCTTTTTGGCCTCTTCTAATTGAATTTTTACTATGCAAAATTCATCTAGGGTAGTTGAATCCAACTAGGGTAGGATTCAATAGAATCCTTTACTAGTTTTAAGTTCACCTATTTACTGAAGCTGAACCAGCTTTTAAGTAAGGAAAATGGTTGATTCCATTCACTACACCAAGGCTAGGAGACTAATGAAAATTCAGGTCCATCCCTCAAGCATCTGCACATACTTGAGGATCTCTTTTCCTATTCTTACCTCAAAGAGTACTTGAAGTTTCTGAAAACAAATCCATAAGACTGACATGGTTTGGGGCAGTAATATCTTGATGTTAAACCATGAACAGAACCAGCAAGATCAGCCAATACCTGAAACCCAATACAGAGTACTTCAGAGCAAGAAGGTACAGATTGATCTGGTTCCCATGCCTGAAACCCTGTCATCCAGCAGTTCTACCAGTGTTCCTGGGCCATTTTCTCAGCTTCTTGAGTGAGTTTAGCTCTTTTTGTGTTGACTTTTAGGGCCTCCAGCAGCTCCATGATTTTCCAGGACTTTCCAGTCTGGCCCCCACGGAAGTCTCAGGATGATTCTCATCCATCCCTAAGTCATGTTTCTAGCCTAGCTCCAGCGGGTAAGCCAGGCCCTGAGAACCATATGAAAGGGCTCTCCAGATAAAATCAGAGTGCTAATGCCAGAATGCTGCCGTAGCCTCCATTTGTCCACAGGCTCACTGTCTGAGCCCAGGATATTTTTATGAGTGAAACTGTAAGATCTTTACACTGGACTTACTAAAGATAAAACAATTATGGAAATACAGAACTTTACAGATGAAGCTGTCTAGCCCTATACATGTGAAAATTAAGATCCAACTACTTCCTATAATGGTAGCCTTCCCCTATGCCTCTAACCCTTTTTTAAATCCTGATTTCAATCACAGGCATTGTGATTCTCCAAAGCTCTAACTCTTCCTTAGCTCTGAAAGCCACATGCTATCATTGAAATCTAGAGAGAAGGCATCCGTAGACAGGCGCAGCCCAGTCTTTCCACATAGCCCAGTTCCTCCCCAGCCACTCCCCATGGGAATGACCTCTGCAGCTGACCTAAGCTTATCCTCTCCTTCTTCCTAAGAGTGCAACTTAGAAGTGAGAGCCAAATCCTAGAATGTATCCCTAAATGCCATTTCTATTTTTTGTAAACATGAAAAGGTTGTGCTTTGGAAATTAAGTCTGTTTGAGAACTGGCAGTCTGGCTGGCACTGTTTAAAAATGTTTATTTGCCCTGCATTTAAAAACTGAAGGTTTCCTAGGTATTAAAAGCCATATTTCCACCTTCTTAAGGGAAAAAAAAAATCGGACGTCATAACACTGGGTCGATGTTTTTATGTTAACAGTGGTCTGAGGCCCTTGGCGGATGCTCACCAAGCCACTGTTACTATCCTGCCTGCCTTTATCTGCCTTGCCCTGCGATTATTTGGCTTTGTAAGCATAAGCTACATAAGACGTACTACACCTAAGAAACTAAACAGCAATGAAAACCCATACTTCTGAAAAGGGTGTCTTTTAAAAATTAAGTTTGATCTTTTGGGAAATAAAGCACATAGTTTTCAAAATGATTTACCAAGAACTATGCTCTTTCAAATGGAGACTGGGATATTGTTTTGAGACCACTGTTTTCCTGTTTCCTCCCAAATGTTAGTCACATATATGATTACTCTTCAGTTGGTCACAATCTGTCAATAATTTAGGATTAAAGTTTGAAGTGTAATTGCATTTGACTTTTACAGGCATCTCAGGGTGGACTTCTTATGAATACACTGAACCTATACAAATGATCTTAGAAAACGTTTAATATCAGATTTCTTTATTTTTTTCCAACACAACTGAATCAGTTTTCTTAAATAAAAGTTTATTGTCTACTGTTTACACTCATGTTGCTGCTGTGAGTACAACAACAGACACAAATTCCTAGCATGAATATATTCATTGTTCACCCCCACTGAACTACAGACATTGCTTGAGAATTAGATCTTTGCTTTAGGGATTTAAACAGAAAAGAATCGGGGCCTAGAATCTTGAAAGAATATTCTCAAGTGACTGGTTGGAGTTAGAAGGCATAGCCAATACAGGCAAACAGCAGGATGATGCTGTCACTGGGAAGAGAGGAGGAGGAAGAGGAAGAGAAGGAGGAGGAGGAGGCCTTAGAAGCAGTTGTTTCTAGTGACAGAAATAACTGGAGACTTGATTTTGCCCATATGGGCTAAGTGGCTGCTTTGAGAAAGGACAAATAAAAATGAGGTGGGGGTGGGGAGTGGGGACACCATGAGTTAAAAAAGTATAAAAAGTAATTATCTAAAATATAGATTAGATATAAATGTTCCAGAACTCATTAAATAAGCTCAAAAATACTGGAAAGTGGCAATTTGAACTACATTTATTTTTAAACAAGTGGGGGCAATATTAAGTGTTTTGAATGTTGTGTGCAGAACGAGTCCATCTCACCATCTCACTGTCATGATTTAACACAGCAAGGTAGATACATTGGTTTCCAGCATTACAGGCAACACTAGATGTACTTTTTTAATGAATAATGTAAACTTGAGTTTTAAGGCAGCGGGTACTAATGCTGCACACAGACTTAGCTCGGTGCCCGTTTCAGAAACGGGTCAGTCAGCACTTGAAACAAGAAACTGTGAGGGGAGAAAAGGGGAGCCACCAGTATCATCTGACAAAAACGATCCGTCAAAGTGTTTTCCCTTTCACACGCACAAAATGAAATATTTGGACATTTAGAAAAACAAAGCACCCATCCCACCAACTTCGGCCTGTTCTTTAACAAATATTTCAAAATACTGATAAATAATAGTGACTGCTAGCAGAATTCCAGTGCCGGATCCAATGGCCCCCAGGAAGTCGGCCAGCACCGACAGGGCGCCAATGCACAAACCGCCAAACGCAGCTGCGGTGGGGATGTACCTAGGAGACAGAACCCCGAGTTAGGCGGCAGCAGAGACAGGAACAGCACAGCAGCTAGAGACGAAGACAGGTAGAAGCGCAGCAGCCATAGCTGGGTCTAAAGCCTCCCTGAACTCCAGAGGGAACAGGCTGCAGTGTGGAGGGGTGTGCGGGACACGGCATGGGAACGGGAGCTCTGATCCAGGCAAAGACTCTGACCCTAATTTCCAGGAACCAGTCAACAGCCAAGAAAGACAATATATAATCTTACAGGACATGAGATTCCTGGACAGATTTAAATATTAAAATGTTTAAGATTTTTAAATGAGTAACCTTTCGTTCCCTCTTGTGGAATGAAGAGTAAGTATGAACCAATTTATGTCATAAGATGTTGAGGATCCATCTCAGTAATTCAACCTTGGCTGCATATTAGAACCACCTGGAAAACTTAAAAATGGGATTTAAAATACTCAAAAAGGATTAGAGGTGGTGATAGGTGAAACAAGAACAGCAGGATGATGACAACTGGAGCTGGAGATCCATCATACTACTCTGCAGTCTGTGTTCTAAATAAATAAAAAGTTCAAGGAAAAATACCAGTGCCTTTTCAACAAATGATGCTGGGACAACTGGATCCCACCAGGCATGGTGGCTGACGCCTGTAATCCCAGCACTTTGGGAGGCCAAGGCAGACGGATGATTAGGTCAGGAGTTCAAGACGAGCCTGGCCAACATGGGGAAACCCCGTCTCTACTAAAAATACAAAAATTAGCTGGGCGTGGTGGTGCGTGCCTGTAATCCCTGCTACTCAGGAGGCTGAGACAGGAGAATCGCTTGAACCCGGGATGTCAAGGTTGCAGTGAGCCAAGATGGTAACTGCACTCCAGCCTGGGCGACAAAGCGAGGCCCCATCTCAGAAAAGAAAAAAGAAAAAAGCTAGCTGGCCATGGTGGCACACACCTGTGGTCCCAAGCTACTCTGGAGGCTGAGGCGGGGAGGATCGCTTAAGCCCAAGAGGCTGCGGTGAGCTGTGATTGTGCCCCACTTCACATCCACTAGGATGGCTGAAATTAAAAAGCCAGAGCTGGTGCTGGCGAGGACAGGCAGCAGTGGAACCTCATACACTGCTGGTGGGAATGTGGACTGGAGCAGCCACCCTGGAAGACAGCTGAGCAGCGCAAAATTTATACAAATATGTTCACAACAGCATTATTCATAAAAAGTGGAAACAACCCAGATTTCTATCAACTGATAAAGTGTGGTAAAGCCCTACAATGGAATATTATTCATGAAAAGAATTAAGCTTATGAACTGTGAAAACATGATGCCAAGTGAAAGAAGCCACTTACAAAAGAACATACATTATATGATTCCATTTATATGAAATGTACAGAATAGGCAAATCTGTAGAGACAAAGTTAAAAGTGGCTGTCTGGGGCTGGTGGTTGGGACGGTGGACTAGTAGGTACAGGGTTTCTTTCTGGGTGGTGAAAATGTGTTTAAACTTATGACTGTACAAGTCTGAATATACTAAAAAACACTGAACAATATACTTCAAGTGAGTGAATTACATGGTATGTGAATTTTATCTCAATAAAGCTGTTACCAAAAAATAAAACCCTGATGCCTGGAACTCACCCCAGACCGAGCAAGCCACAGTTCCTGGGAAATCCTTTTGAAACGCTCTGGTGATTTTATGTGCAGCCAGCCAATGCTGAGAACAGCACTGATCTGCAAGATTTTATCACTGGGATGAGCAGAGCAGTGCTCACAATTTCAATGAATAATTCAGGTGTTGGTTTTGACGTGGAAAGCAAGTTTTGTGTGAAATTTTGATTCATCTGTGTGAATAGAAGAGCTTTAAATATGAACTTGAATAAAGAAAAACATTTAGCCATCACTGAAAGACGGAAACACAAACAGGGCTATTAGTCTAGCGGCCTTACCTGTTAAGCTCATGAACCATAGACGTATCTCGGTGGCCCCTCATTACCATCTGCTGTTCTTTCAGCTGTTTAGCTACCTGCCGAGAGAAAAACTACTTTCAAAATCCAACTCCAACATTTCACTGCTTACATCTACCACGTTCTATGCGAAGTGCTCGCCACACACTAACAAGTAACAACATACAATAACCTGAAAGTTGCACTGTCATATCATTCGCATTAAGCCTGAGGAAACCAAAGCTTCAGTGCAACTCTGCTCCATGTTAACCCTATGAAACCGGTGCTTCTCAACCCTTCTTCAACTACCAAACAAGATTTTGTTTTGCAGGAGGGTTGCAAACCACTGTAATATCTAAGAATTTTTTACCTTTTGGGAACCACTTCTTAGCCTGTTGGGGTGACACTGACTCATTAAAAATGTATAAATTAAAGTTTAAGTTATAAAGAAGTGTATCAACTACTATTTTGACAATTAAATATGAATTTTCCAAAAACAGTTTTATTTTACTTTTTAAAAATTTTTTATTTATCTATCTATTTGTTTTGGAGACGGAGTCTAGCTCTGTCGCCAGGCTGGAGTTCAGTGGCACGATCTCGGCTCATTGCAACCTCCGACTTCCAGGTTCAAGCGATTCTCCTGCCTCAGCCTCCTGAGTAGCTAGGATTATAGGCACGTGCTGCCATGCCCAGCTAATTTTTGTATTTTTAGTAGAGAAGGGGTTTCACCATGTTGGCCAGGATGGTCTCGATCTCCTACCCTTGTGATCTGCCCACCTCGGCCTCCTGAAGTGCTGGGATTACAGGCGTGAGCCACTGCGCCTGGCCTTTATTATTTTTTTTGAGACAGGATCTCGCTCTGTCACCCAGGCTGGAGTGTGGTGGTGCAGTCTTGGCTCACTGCAACCTCCACCTCCCGGACTCAAGCGTTAATGCTCCGTCTCAACTTCCCAAGTAGCTGGGACCACAGGCACGCACCACCATGCCCGGCTAATTTTTTTTTGTATTATTTTAGTCATGACGGGGTCTCGCTGTGTTGCCCAGGCTGGTCTCAAAACTCCTAGGGTGAAGCGATCCAGCAGCCTCAGCCTCCCAAAGTGCTACGATTACAGATGTGCGCCACCATGCACTGCCAAGAGTTTTATTTTAAAATAAACCAAACACTTACATCTTTGGCTGAGGAACCAGACACTTCAATCCATGTCTTAGAGAAGAATGCACATGACCCCAACATGAAGATGATATAAACAACGACATGGACAGGATCCTCAAAGATGGCGCCCATGGACTCAGGGGGAGAAAGATAGTAACAAAGGCCTCCAACTGGATAAGAACGTGCGGGGCCTCCCCCACTGACATCCTGCAGAACAGGATTACCAAGAACAAGTGGTCAACCTGATTAGTCAGGAATACATTTGTATGACTTCAAACTTCTCAGAAATGACAGTGTTTTAAGTTCAAGGCGTCTACAGCTAGTCATTCTATGTAGCTTCAGAATGTACTTTTGTGTCTACTACCTTCACTCCTTCAAAGTTATACGATGAACACCTATTACATGCAAGACACTGTGAAAGTATTGAGTCATTTTTAAAAATTGTAATATATTACAAAGTCTTCCATTACTGAAAATAGGAATATGATTACATTTACAATCAACCTCTGATTATACTTAAAATCTGAAATTTTCTGAGCTATGAGAGTATCCAGTCAGTACATTAAGATCCCTATGAATGATCCTTCCATATGAAAATATTAATGCAATCAACTAAAACACTGACATAAGACTTTAACTTGCTGCCTAGACTTTATGTGGTTTCTATGTTATTATAAGGAGCAATCTTTTAATAAGTATAATAATTGGATTTTTATCTACATACTTAAGTCTTACAGAAATAGGAACAGCATTATTTGCTCATATTAAATAAAGTTTTCGGGTATACAGATGGGGGTGAGAAACCAAGTTTTAGTGGCAATGATTACAGTATCTGGTTCTTGAATTTATGACTGACCAATGATTTCTTTACTGTGCCCCTAGAATCATTAATCCCAGATCAAAAGCACTGTCTCCCAATCATTCTCTCATTCAGAAGAATCTTACTCAAAATCATAACACAACTGGTACAGGACCAACTACTCAAAGCACTATCACTATGAAATTCTGATCAGAGTAATAACTGCTGCTGGGCTATTCTAAGGAGGGGAGAAACAGCATTCTTCTTATCCCTGTCTCTTGACTTTCCTGTCCTCATTATAATATTAGCCAGAATACAACAGAGGTCATCACATTTCTCTTAAATGAATGGAAAAGAAGTATTATGAATAAAGGGAATCCTATTCCCTTCAACTAATATATGAGTTACTGTCATTATCTTAAAAAAAAACTTTTTTCTAAATGACATTCAGTAAAAGCAGAAAGGTATGAGTTTTTATAACTTATAATGCAAAAAAAAGCATATTAAGACAAATGCACAGAATAAACACCACATTTCAAGAACAACTATACAGAAATACTATTCTTTGGTGGGGTGCAAATTCTAGAATTATGTACTGTGGCAAAGAATAGAGGACATTAGTCTTTTAAAATTCTATTATTTTTGAGACACGGTCTCACTCTGTCACCCAGGCTGGCATGCAGTGGTATGATCACAGCTCGCCGTAGCTTCGAACTCCTGGGCTCAAGCAATCCTCCCACCTCAGCCTCCCAAGTAGCTAGGACTACAGGCACGTAACACTGTGCCCGGCTAGTTTTTTAAATTTTTTTGTAGAGATGGGGTCTCACTATGTTGCCCATACAGGTCTCCAACTCCTGGCCTTCAAGGTATCCTCTCTCCTTGTTCTCCCAAAGTGCTGGGATTACAGATGATAGCCAACATGCCTGGCTATAATCTATAATTTTAAGAGGGAAAATACCCCTTTGTTAGGTGACAGAATTTAAACCAATGAAAATTCAGTCCCACAGTAACTCACGCTTCAATAATAGCGTGGCTAGATGGCTTTAGAAGAAATTATGGGCCGAGTGTGGTGGCTCACGCCTGTAATCCCAGCACTTTGGGAGGCTGAGGTGGGCGGATCACAAGGTCAGGAGATCGAGACCATCCTGGCTAACACGGTTAAACCCCGTCTCTACTAAAAATAGAAAAAATTAGCCAGGCGTGGTGGCGGGCGCCTGTAGTCCCAGCTACTTGGGAGGCTGAGGCAGGAGAATGGCGTGAACCTGGGAGGCGGAGCTTGCAGTGAGCCGAGATCATACCATTGCACTCCAGCCTGGGCGACAGAGCGAGACTCCATCTCAAAAAAAAAAAAAAAAGAAAAAATTATGACAAGGGGGATGTATATGAGAATGTACAGGATTATATTACTAGCAGCACCACTGTCTCTACCATCTAGTTAACAGCACACCTATCTCTAGCCCAGCTCATCACAAGCTGGTTTATTGCCATTCAGACCATGAAAAATGAAGGAGGCTTGGAGGCGGGGTGGGAGATAGGAAAGGTTAGGATGAGTCCAGTATCTCATATGTTAGCAGCAGCAAATAGCATTTTTTGTTTTTATTTTTTGGAGACAAGAGTCTCGTTCTGTCGCCCAGGCTGGAGTGCAGTGGCGTGATCTCAGCTCACTGCAAGCTCCATCTCCTGGGTTCCAGCAATTCTCCTGTCTTGACCTCCTGAATGGCTGGGACTACAGGCACCCGCCACCACGCCTGGCTAATTTTTGTATTTTTAGTAGAGACGGGGTTTCACCATGTTGGCCAGGCCGGTCTCGAACTCCTAACCTCAGGTGATCCAACCTCAGCCTCCCAAAGTCCTGGGATTACAGGAGTGAGCCACCGCGCCCAGCCAGCAAATAGCATTTTTTAGAAAACATTATTGTGGACAATACTGGAATAAGATGACAAAATAGGAAATTACTTTTATGAAATCAACCACAATTTTAGCTTAAAAGGTCATTCAAATGAGATGTGAAAGTGCTTCCTAGACAGCAAAATAATAAAAAGCACTTGGGCCATCTTACTTCTGCAACACTTACCAGTTCTTCCAGATAAGTACTAAACTCTGCTATATAGGTAAGTGAATCTGAAAATATAGCAAATGCTCCAATGTCGACCTCATTCCATTAACAATACGACCATAAAATGCAAATTATAATAAACTGTAAATAATATAAATAAACATAATACTCACGGCCCACTGTCCTAGTAAGTTTACTAAAAAGTTGCCGCTAAATCGAACAGACAGCATCTGGGAAATCACATACAGGTTTGACACCAAGGCCGACTGGAGGATGATGGGGATGTTGGAGGTGTAGAAGAGTTTGATGGGGTAGCTGCTGTACTGTCCTCGGTAGCGGGCCGACTTAATGGGCAGATCAACGCGAAATCCCTAAAAAAGGAAACTGAGAGTAAGTGGGGGAGCTAGACACATTAAGAAAAGAACGGAGACCAGAGAGGGAAAACAAAGAACAGTGGGGAGGATGAAAAGACAATGCCGGCCGGGCGCAGAGGCTCACGCCTGTAATCCCAACACTTTGGGAGGCCGAGGCGGGCGGATCACGAGGTCAGGAGATCCAGACCATCCTGGCGAACGTGGTGAAATCCCGTCTCTACTAAAAATACAAAAAATTAGCCGGGCGTGGTGATATGCACCTGTAGTCCCAGCTACTCAGGAGGCTGAGGCAGGGGAATCGCTTGAACCCAGGAGGCGGAGGTTGCAGTGAGCCGAGATTGCTCCACTGCACTCCAGCCTGGTGACAGAGCAAGACTCCATCTCAAAAAAAAAAAAAAAATTAGCCGGGCGTGGTGGCATGTGCCTGTAATCTCAGCTACTCATGAAGCTGAGGCAGGAGAATCACTTGAACTCAGGAGGAGGAGGTTGGAGTGAGCTAAGATCGCGCCACTGCACTCCAGCCTGGGCAACAAGAGCAAAACTCTGTCTCAGGAAAAAAAAGAAAAGAAAAGACAATGCTAACAAAGACGTTCTGCCTTTTACAGTGTTGAGAGTCTGCTTCCTGCTGATGGGTCAAAACAAAAAACAAAAAAAGTACAGAGACTCCAATATTTCACACCTTAAAATCAAAGTCTGGAGACTCTAATTGCAAAATCATATTTCCCTTGATCTTAAACCCTGACTTGTTAAACAACAGCATGTCGGATGGCATTCTCTTTAAGAGCAAAATAAAAATCTACATCCCACTTACTTTGGTGAAAATGTCATACTTACTTGGAAATATATAACAACAGCAAACACAAAAACTGTAGCAATGAGGTTCATGAGATTGGGTAAGTTCTGCCGATAAAAAGCCTCCCGTAAAGCTCGGACTTTGTCCGTCCTGGTGGCCAACAAATGGAACAGAGCTATGACTGCACCCTCAAACTCAGTACCTGTAAAATCAAGACAGACACAACCTGTGGACTCATCGTCCAAAGCGGTCCCAAAGCTCAAACAACTAACCGTGAAAGTCCAGTATACAGCAGAAAATATGAGTCAAAAGAATTCACCAATGTTTGCTTTATGATATAGCCATGTGAGCAGGTTCTACAAATATTTAGATCATTGAGGCAAATCTATGTTTTTATAGCATAAATCCGAAGTTTTCTCAAGAGACTATTCTTGAAGAAAACATACAATGTAAAATTTACCAAAGCAAAATATCATTCATAGAGATTTGCCTCTCCTTTACTTCAGGGAAGGGAGAGAGTGTTTTTAGGAAAAATAAACAGCAGCAAAGCAGAGCAGAGATGTCAGAATAAGAGACAGATGTCACTCTATCGAGCCTGCCTCGAAGTTTACCGCACCAAGAACATTAATCATCATTACAGTTTTCTTAAGGCTGGGATCAGAGTTTAGGTATTAACCACTTAGGACAGTATCTGTTAGAAGTGGAGATGAGGAAGGGGAAAGAGAGAATGAAATATTTCAAAACTTCAGTGCTATTACAAAGCCAATTAGAAGAGCAGCAAAGTAGGAGTGCTCCAGGTGGATTCAATGAACAACAGTCTTTTCATCTGAAAAATCTAAAATCCACTACCTTTTTATCCCCCTACGGATGCTGAAATCAGTCAAATAAATGACTTCTGCAGCAATGCCTTAAGCAAGGTTAACAAACGAAATTTTGAAAATCTGTTTGCAACCACTGAAATTTTAAATAAGCAGAGGCTAAAATTTTGGTACTATCCTCTCTGAGGTAGTATTGCTTACTCCACAAATCTCTGCTCATTAAGTTTTGAAGAATTCGCATTCCTTATCCCCTAGGAGAGCAAACCAGAACGGCTCTAGGCATGTACTGCGACACGATGGGTTTGTTCCCAGCACACATCCAGCAAAACGCGTGCAGTTGCAGTCACTGTGCGATGTACCTCTGCCAGTGTTAATGGTAGTGGGACTAAAGGCCTTCCAGACAATGGTCTCACAGATGTTGGTGGCAATAAAGAGGGAAATCCCAGACCCCAAGCCGTAACCCTTCTGTAGCAGCTCATCTAACAGCAGCACAATCAAACCAGCAACAAACAACTGTGGGGAAAGAAATGCAAGTAAGCGGAAGCAAGAACAAACTCAAGAAAGGGGGAGAGGAACACCATTGGCTATCTCCAAGCTAGGGGCGTTTTGAATATTAAGGCCTGATCGTTGCAGTCTCACTGTGATGAGCAACTGCATCTTTTGACCTGCTTTCATTTACTCAGGCCAATCCCGAACAGTAAGAGGACTGCAAACACTGTTGCATTATAAAGCAGATATTTCAACTTTTAAAGTCTGTTTACACTTATCTGAATAGTTTCTTTTGCAATGTTTAAATAAAGCCTGTTTGAAAAGCACACTGAAACAAAAAATGATCACAGTATTCTAGAATTTATGGCAGCAAGAAACTGAAAACATCCCAAATACCTCCAAGGAAGTAAAAAGTCAGATGAATTCTGGTATAATAGCAAGATGGAAATGCACACTGCCATCAAAGGATAAGTCTAAGGGCTGTGTTGATCCTTTGACAAAGCATTATATATATTATATATATGTATACTCTACAGAATGTGTACAGAATAAATAAAAACTAGAACACAAATATGTGCTCCAATATGTACTCGAGCAACAATGTAAAAACGCGTTCTGTACACAGTGACAAAGATTGAATGTAAATTTGAAGACAGTTAAGGTTGAGCTCATAACGTTTTTAAAAAGGAAAGCATACTGACTTTAATTTATGGGATATTGAAAATTCTGAACTTGCTTCTTGGAGAAGACATTCCTGTAAAGGCATGCATTAATTAAAAACAGTTCCTAGCCTTTCAAGTGACCTCCTCAGTCACATGACCCCTTCCGTGCACTCGAATCACCTAATCAAGACAGGAAGAAAATATGCTTCCATACCCCCAGCCTCACACATGTCCCCACTTTAAAGACACCCTCCGGCAGAAGTGAGGAAGTCACTTCCATTCCTCCCAGCTCTCAAGCCGCCCACCCTCATTTTGTACTCACTTTATCCAGTATCACCTGCTGGAAGAGCGACCAAACTAACCACATGAGACCATTTTAGGCATGCTTACCTTACACAGTGTTGTTTTTCTCCTTAACTGCCATTTCAGTAGTTGGACAGAGCCTAACTTGTCTATTTACAGGCTTTTAGTCTGAGTTTCAATGGGCGGGAGAAAGGGTACGATTCTCCAAACTTCTAAGAGAGACCATGCTAATCCTTTACTGCTTGAAAACCAAGTTTGACATTTTGACAAAATAATGTAGAGGTTAGGACTTACTACCGATTCTATTTAACCACAATAATGTAATGAGTGAACAGAGACTCCCCATCATAAATAGAGAAACCCATCCTATGCAGGAGGCAACAGCCGTCCATGAACATCAGCCACAGAAAGCATCATGATGGGCCTTGAGAAATGACCTCTCCAGAGTCCCACAGCAGCTCTGAAACAACTCTAATTCTCCACACCCCCTGTTCAGAACAGTGACCATCGGACTACAGAGTGGTTCACATATGTCCTGTGAAAATTAAACTCGGGTTTTTCCAAAGGGAGGAAGAAATCATACAGAAATGAGAAACGGTTTCTATAATTAAGGGAATAAAAGCCAGTAAATATCATGCATGCCTGTGAAAAGGGATGAGAACCCAGGAAGTGACAGCAGCATCTACAGGGATGGGACCAGAACCCTAACTGCCGCGTATTCACGGGGAATGGACAACATGTATGATGAGCCGGTATAAACATGGCACTTAACATTTTCACCCTGCACGACACCTACACACAACTTAGTTTTGTCAAACTATCTTTTGTTCAGTATGTCAAAACATACTTACCTTTATTATGTGCCATGCACACTGATATTCTCTAATAGTTTTTTTAAATTTTTAGTCAAGACCTGCTATTTAGATTTCTAAACTCACTAGCTGGAAAACACTAACCATGTGAATGAAACATGAACAAATAAGGTGAGAAATACCTTCCACAACGGCATGCAAACAGTTTTCAAAACCTATGTTTCTGGGTGAAACACACTGATCCAATCATAGCTCTTCAGTGTATCCACATATTTTCAATGTTAGCAACCCTTGAAAAGACACAAATGGGTCACTGCCCACCTACAATCAAACATGACATACCTCTTTATACATTAACACTAGAAGAATTAACCATAACACACATATTTGTATATCAGAATTCATGTAAATGAATCAGTATACATCCACTTCACTTGTTTCATTCTTGGACTGTAAGTATTTCTGATTTCTGAATACTGAAAATAAACAGCAAAATAGCTTCACTCTATTTTATATCAATTTAAATCCATAACTGACTCTGCAAGAAGTCAACCCTGTAGCCAGCTGGCTGAGAATCGCTCAGTGGAGATTCCTTAGGAATCTGAATAGATCCTTAAGTAAGATACTAGAGAGCTTTTCCTGATGTATAATGTTCTACAAGCTACATGCCAGTTCTAAGTGTCTTTTAAAAATCAAGATTATTCTAAACTCTGGATTGCAGAAAGAAAATGCTGTAAAGAAACAAAACTTAAGGCAACAATTGGCCTGTCCATACCCTCAACAATGCCTAAAGCATACCAAGAGAAACCCTAAGCCCTACAAGATACTAAAATCAGACTCCAGAATATCATCTCTCCCCATCCAATGCGCCTCTTTCCCTAATTCCCAAGGGCTATAAATTTGCCAATCAAGTGATTAGTAAATGGAGAAATAAAGACAAAGTTAATCTTTTTTTTTTTTTTGAGACAGAGTCTCCCTCTGTCGCCCAGGCTGGAGTGCAGTGGTGTGATCTCGGCTCACTGCAAACTCCGACTCCAGAGTTCAAGCGATTCTCCTGCCTCAGCCTCCCTAGTAGCTGGGATTACAGGCACCCACTGCCACGCCTGGCTAATTTTTGTGGTTTTATTTTATTTTAGTTTTTGAGACGGAGTCCCGCTCTGTCGCCAGGCTGGAGTGCAGTGGCGCAATCTGAGCTCACTGCAACCTCTGCCTCCTGGGTTCGGCCTCAGCCTCCCGAATAGCTGGGACTACAGGCTCCTGCCACCACGCCCTGCTAATTTTTGTATTTTTAGTAGAGACAGAGTTTCACCATGTTGGCCAGGAAGGTCTCAATCTCCTGACCTCATGACCCGCCTGCCTTGGCCTCCCAAAGTGCTGGGATTACAGGTGTTAAGCCACAGCACCCGGCCAATTTTTGTGTTTTTAGTAGAGACAGGGTTTCACCATGTTGGCCAGACTGCTCTCGACCTCCTGACCTCAAATGAACGGCCCATCTCGGCCTCTCAAAGTGCTGGAATTACAGGTGTGGGCCACCACATCTGAGAGTTATTCTTTAAGGAAACGTATCTTCTACCAAATGCGAAAACAATGGGGATCAGAAAGCTTCCAAATAACCTGATTTTCATTAAAAATTCCTGCCCTGGGCCAGGCATGGTGGCTCACGCCTGTAATCCCAGCATTTTGGAAGGCCGAGGCGGGTGGATCACCTAAGGTCAGGAGTTCAAGACCAGCCTGGCCAACGTGGCAAAATCCCGTCTCTACTAAAAATACAAAACTAGCTGGACATGGTGGCAGGCCCCTGTAATCCCAGCTACTGGGGAGGTTGAGGCAGAATTGCTTGAACCCAGCAGGCGGAGGTTGCAGTGAGCCGAGAATGCACCAGTGCACTTCAGTCTGGGAGACAGAGCAGGACTCCGTCTCAAAAAAATAAAAATAAAAATAAAAAATTCCTGCCCTGGTCAAATGACAAAACAGTTCCATCTCATTAGAAAAGTCATGTTTATTGTTAACAATGCTAAATAAACACTTGAACAGCATAACTTTCCTGGATATAAGTCACACTCATTAAATAATCATGTTTTGCTTCCTACATAAGGTTTCTAATTTAAAAAACAGAATGCTCTGTAATCCCAGCACTTTGGGAGGCTGAGGAGGGCAGTTCTTCTGAGGTTGGGAGTTCAAGACCAGCCTGACCAACATGGAGAAACCCCGTTTCTACTAAAAAAGTACAAAATTAGCCGGGCATGATGGTGCATGACTGTAATCCCCGCTACTTGGGAGGCTGAGGCAGGAGAATCGCTTGAACCCGGGAGGCGGAGGTTGCGGTGAGCCAAGATCGTGCTGAGCTGAGACTGCACCATTGCACTCTAGCCTGGGCAACAAGAGTGAAACTCCGTCTCAAAAAAGAAAAACAAAAACAAAAACAAAAAAAACAGAATGCTCAACCACGCCAGTCTGAGACAGTCCAATTTCCTTCTATGTATGTATTAATAAACTGGTATTTTAGATTATTAAAAAATATTTTTCTCAGCTTGATCTTGATCTTTTGAACCGATAGAAAAAAATACCTGGCTGGGAACGGTGGCTTATGCCTGTAATCCCAGCACTTTGGGAGGCCAAGGCGGGCGGATCACGAGGTCAAGAGATCAAGACCATCCTGGCCAACATAGTGAAACCCCATCTCTACTAAAAATACAAAAATTAGCTAGGCGTGGTGGTGCACGCCTGTAGTCCCAGCTACTCGGGAGACTGAGGCAGGAGAATCGCTTGAACCCAGGAATGGGAGGTTGCAGTGAGCCAAGATCGCACCACTGCACTTCAGCCTGGCGACAGAGCGAGACACTGTCTCAAAAAAAAAAAAAGAAAAAGAAAAAATTTCCTAAACTAATCCCAATTCCATAAAGTGAACAAGAAGAGGCATTTCCAAGAAAATCAGGACTCCAGATACCCATTGTTTATTAACTTAAGCAAACTTCTTTTCAAAACACAAGAAAGATAACTTAAGTATGATCTGTTCTTGAGTAGTTTATCTAAATGGTTTTTAAGGATTGTACAACAGAGAAATATCTTCTAAACTTAACATACTTTTAAGATATTTAGGGCCGGGCGCAATGGCTCACGCCTGTAATCCCAGCACTTTGGGAGGCCAAGGCGGGCGAATCACAAGGTCAGGAGTTCAAGACCAGCCTGGACAACATGGTGAAACCCCATCTCTATTAAAAATACAAAAAATTAGCTGGGCGTGGTGGCAGGCACCTGTAATCCCAGCTACTCAGGAGGCTGAGGCAGGAGAATTGCTTAGACACGGGAGACGGAGATTGCAGTGAGCTGAGATCGTGCCACTGCACTCTAGCCCGGGCAACAGAGTGAGACTCCGTCTCAAAAAAAAAAAAAAAAAAGATACTTAGGACACTGATAATTATGTTGACCTTTAAAAATTCCATTCCCAAGTATCCATTTAAAAAACCCATGGAATATATTTATGTGTGTATAAATAAATAGTGTTTCACTGACTCTAAGATATTACCATTTAAAACATCATTATTTTGTGTACTACTAAGAAAAGAATACTGCCAATTAACTTATGACACAACACCTTATTGCAAAGAATTTTAATTTTCTACTTACAAAAAGGTATTTTAGACCTAGAGGTAGATATTTATCATCTAGCTTGCCCTTCTATACATAAACAAAAACTTTCATTTCAGTAACAAATCACAACAGATTTTCTGAACACCTTTAGACAGCGATTGAACTCAAACACCCATTCTGTGAAGAACACACTCAGCCAACTAAGGACAGGACGACCTGAACAGGCTGACACACACACAGGCAGTGACAACACCATGATTGCCTCCCGGCAGACCGCAAGCGGAAGGCACTGCTTACTGTACAAAAACATCCTGATTTCAGAGACATCAAAATGTGACAAATGTGTCTCTCAAGAATCAATAAAATACAGTTGATCCATAATTCTTTGTACTGTGAAGTTATGAAGCTATTAGAATAAATTTGAATTGTTCACATCAACACAATTTGAACACATCACGGTCACATAAGGTTTTAAAAAAAATTTACACATATCACTTCAGTGATCAAAATACTAGAATTAAATAATTCAAAAGTAAGAAAATGAATAAGCCAATCACCTAAAGAACTGTTAGAAAAGGAAAAAGGAATCAAACTGTTTTGTTATCTGCATAGGAAAATATAGGATTTCTTACCTGAATGATGATCAGGAGACAGATCCCGGCACCCATTTCCGCAGGGTCCCCATACATCCCCGTCATGACATACACAATGGCTTGCCCAATGGTAATGATCATACCAAACACTGATGAAAGTTGGGGGGAAAGGAGAGCACGCTTACCACCAAAGACAAGAAAAGACTAGAGAAAACATCTTTACCACGAGCAGTCTCAAATTTGGAAAGCGCTCTTTAACTGCATTAATGCTCACATTTCTGGGCTCCATTGAATAAAGCTCTATCTTTCGGTGTATCTCCAACTTCAATGATTTTGGCTCCAGCTAACAACTGCATAATCAAACCAGATGTTACAATTGGGGAGATACCCAATTCCATTAAAGTTCCTGGAAAGGAAGGGGAGAGAAGTGTGCAATGTTTGTTGTACACGATACAAACTGATTTAGAGGTGTCGCACTCTCTAATTACCTCAACTGAAACACACATGTAAATTTTAACAAGCAAATTTTCATTTCTTAAACACTAATTGCTAAGAAAAGTTCTCATTTATTAACACAAACCTGCAGCAATGCCCTGAATAAAAAGTACTATAGGCTTGGCGCAGTAGCTCACGCCTGCAATCCCCGCACTTTGGGAGGCCTAGGTGTGTGGATCACCTGAGGTCAGGAATTCGAGACCAACTGGCCAACATGGTGAAACCCCATCTCTACTAAAAATACAAAAATTAGCCAGGTGTGGTGGCGGGCACCTGTAATCGCAGCTACTCAGGAGGCTGAGGCAGGAGAATCGCTTGAACCTGGAAGGCAGAGGTTGCAGTAAGCTGAGATTGCACCACTGCACTCCAGCCCGGGCAACAGAGTGAGACTCTGTCTCAAAAACAAACCAAAAAAAAAGAATTTATAGGGAGAAATAAGAAAGTCAAATATGCCAACTGTATAAGGAAGGTATGGAATCAAGTAATTCTACAGTGCCAAGACTTTTCCTGGGCCACTCTGTCACATCACTCCCTTCAATCCTGTTTTCATAAATGCTGAAAACGTGGCCTTCGTGTGAGAAAATAGTCCACCTTAAGGGGGATTTTTGATGTCGTCTCAGATACTTCCTCAATAGTAAAAAATAAAAACATGTTTTAGTGTTTAAGACATTAGATAGATTTATTGGCCAGGCGTGGTGGCTCACACTGTAATCCCAGCACTTTGGGAGGCCAAGACCAACGGATCACCTGAGGCCAGGAGATTGAGACCATCCTGGCCGTCTCTACTGAAAATACAAAAATTGGCCGGTGTGGTGGTGGGCGCCTGTAGTCCCAGCTACTCAGGAGGCTGAGGCAGGAGAATCCCTTGAACCGAGGAGTTGGAGGTTGCAGTGAGCCAAGATCACACCACTGCACTCCAACCTGGCAACAGAGTGAGACTCTATCTCAAAGAAAAAAAAAAAGCCGGGTGTGGTGGCTCACACCTGTAATCCCAGCACTTTGGGAGGCCAAGGCAGGCAGATCACCTGAGGTCAGGAGTTCGAGACCAGCCTGACCAACATGGAGAAACCCCATTTCTAATAAAAATACAAAAGTATCCGGGCATGATGATGCATGCCTGTAATCCCAGCTACTTGGGAGGCTGAGGCAGGAGAATCGCTTGAACCTGGGAGGTGGAGGTTGCGGTTAGCCAAGATCCCGCCATTGCACTCCAGCCTGGGCCACAAGAGCGAAATTCTGTCTCAAAAAAAAAAAAAAAAAAAAAAAGGCCGGGAACGGTGGCTCACGCCTGTAATCCCAGCACTTTGGGAGGCCGAGGCGGGTAGATCATGAGGTCAGGAGTTTGAGACCAGCCTGGCCAACATGGTGAAACTCCGTCTCTACTAAAAATACAAAAATTAGCCGGGCGTGGTGGGCGCCTGTAGTCCCAGCTACTCTGGAGGCTGAGGCAGGAGACTCGCTTGAACCTGGGAGGCAGAGGTTGCAGTGAGCCAAGATCGTGCCACTGCACTCCAGTCTGGGCGACAGAGCAAGACTCCGTCTCAAAAAAAAAAAAAAAAAAAGACATTAGATAGATTTCTTAAGTTAAATCACCAAAATTTATTATTGCAAATAGCTCTAGTCCAGAAATAGACTTAATCAAGCTTTAATGAATATTTGATATAAGAAATATGGCATTTCAAATCAGTAGAGAAAAAAAGAATGGACCTTGGCAAAAAAATTGGCCATTTTTAGGAAATTAAACCTAGATTCCTTACCTCATGTCTCATGCCTCACATCAAAACAAATGCTAGGTATATAGAAATTTTTTGTCTTTTTTTTTAAGACAGAGTCTCGCTGTCACCCAGGCTGGAGTACAATGGCACGATCTTGGCTCACTGCAACTTCCACCTCCCGGATTCAAGCGAGTCTCCTGCCTCAGCCTCCCGAGTACCTGAGATTACAGGCGTCAGCCAACATGCCCAGCTAATTTCTGTATTTTTGGTAGAGATGGGGTTTCACTACATTGGCCAGTCTGGTCTCAAATTCCTGACCTCAAGTAATCTGCCCTCCTCGGCCTCCCAAAGTGCAGGGATTATAGGCATGAGCCACTGCGCCCAGCCTCCAAGTATAGAAAATTTAAACATAAAGGATAAATGACAAAAATACTAGAAGGAAATATGGGTGAGTAGCTTATCATCTTGGGGAAGAAAGTCTTTCTAAGCATGGCAAAAAATCTAGAAGCCACAAAGGAAAAGATGGAAGATATGATTAGATACAACTACAAAACTTCCACATGGCAAAAGGCAGCATAATGGTTAAAATAAAACTATTTAGGCAGGCACAGTGGCTCACGCCTGTCATCCCAACAGTTTAGGAGGCCAGGCAGGCAGATCACTTGAGGCCAGGACTTTGAGAGCAACCTAGGCAACAAAGTGAGACCCTGTCTCTACAAAACATTAAAATACTAGCCAGACATGGTGGTGCCCAGTTGTGGTCCCAGCTACATGGGAGGCTAAGGCAGGAGTATCACTTGGCCCAGGAGGTCAAGGCTGCAGTGAGCTGTGTTTGCACCACTGCACTCCAGCCTAGGCAACAGAGCAAGAGCCTATCCCAAAAGAAGAAAAAAAAGTTAAACACAAATGACAAAAAGTTCTTATCTCTCATATGCAAAAAGCTCTTGCAAATCAATTAAAAAGTGAACAAACTGGCCGGGCACGGTGGCTCATGCCTGTAATCCCAGCACTTTGGAAGGCTGAGGCAGGCGGATCACAAGGTCAGGAGATGGAGACCATCCTGGCTAACATGGTGAAACCCCACCTGTACTAAAAAATACAAAAAATTAGCCGGGCGTGGTGGCAGGTGACTGTAGTCCCAGCTACTCAGGAGGCTGAGGCAGAAGAATGGTGTGAACTCGGGAGGCGGAGCTTGCAGTGAGCTGACATCGCGCCACTGCACTCCAGCCTGGGCGACAGAGCGAGACTCCGTCTCAAAAAAAATAAATTTAAAAAAAAAATGAACAAACCAACTTAAAAGGAAACAGCAGATACATGATGTGTCTGCTCCTGATGAAGCTTTCTCAGGAAAATGCAGCACAGGAGTAGGCCCCCAGCATCCAAACCTGTACTGTACAACCCTGGAACTCTAACAGAAGCTGATCCTACCTGGTGTGAACCCTGCTCATCTGGAATTTTAAACTAATAAATAATCTGGGGCCAGGCACAGTGACTCAAACCTGTAATCCCAGCACTTTGGGAGGGAGAGGCGGGTGGATCACCTGAGGTCAGGAATTCAAGACCAGCCTGGCCAACATGGTGAAATCCCGTCTCTACCAAAAATACAAAAAATTAGCAGGGCATGGTGGCCTGGGCCTGTAATTCCAGCTATTCAGGAGGCTGAGGCAGGAAAATCGCTTGAACCTGGGAAGTGGAGGTTGCAGTGAGCCAAGATCACACCACTGCACTCCAGCCTGAGCAACAAGAGTGAAACTCGGTCTCAAAAAAAAAAAAAAAAAATCTGGGAGTGTGGAGCTGAATCGCACAAAAAATGGAAAATATTCACCAATCCCTGCTGCTGAGGTCTAAGGGCTGGCCTGGCTCTTCCTCTTCCTGGGAATTAGCTGTTCACCTCCACTTTAGATTCCAAAAAATAACCAGTATCCTTCCAGCAAGTATCATGTTTCTGTTTAAGCTAGTCACTGATTTCCTATTCCTTAATTTTTCTCCTTTATTTAAAAACTTTTTTTTTTCTTTTTTCATGTCAGATGGGTAATGTCCCAACATCCTAACAAGGCTGGAGAGAGGCACATCTCACACATGAGCATGAAGATCCAATCATAACATCTACAGACTACGAAAGCATCTGGTTTCCTATTACTTATAACAAAAAGGAATCTAACACACTAATAAAAGTCCACTTACAGAAGAAATACAAATGTTCCATAAAAACAGAAAACAATGTTCAAACTCACCAATCTATAAAGAAATCAAAATTAAGTAACTGATGCCAGCTTTTACCTGTCTGACTGACAAGGACTAAAATACTAATAATAATATCCACTGTTGAAAGAGAAATGGTCATTCTCATATACTGTCACTGAGAGTGTAAAATCCAACAACTGTTTTGGAAGATAATTTAGCTTTCTCTATCAAAAATTTTAGTGTGCCTATCTTGTGACGTAACAGTTGAACTTCTACAAATTCATTCTATCAAAAAGTTACAGAAGGGTGTGACAGCCTTCATTGTAGCATTCTTTATAATGATGTAAAATTGGGGGGAAAAATGTCATATATGACAAGAAAGGACCCTAGTAGCCTGCAGAAGTTTCCCATCTTCCTTAAAATGTGCTCCATTCAATGGTCTCCAAGCCCTTCATGATCTGACTTAGATACATCTGCAACATCAGGTCCCATCACTCCTCCCTCTTCTTTCATTTCTTCCACCCCACACTCACCTCCTCAACGTTCCTTTTTTTTTTGAGACAGGATCTGGCTGTGTCACCTAGGCTAGAGTGCAGTGGCGTGATCTTGGCTCACTGCAAACTCTGCCTCCCAGGCTCGAGCCATCCTCCCACCTCAGCCTCCCAAGTAGCTGGGACCACAGTACACGCGACCACGCCTGGCTAAGTTTTGTGTTTTTAGTAGAGATGGGGTCTCACTTTGTTGCCCAGGCTGCTCTCGGACTCCTGACTCAAGTGATCTGCCCGCTTCAGCCTCCCAAAGTGTTGGGATCACAGGCGTGAGCCCCTGCACCCGGCCCCTCCTCAATGATCTTTGAACACACCAAGCACAGGCTCACCTCAGGGCCTTTGCACTGGCTCTTCCCTAGAATGTGCCTCCCTCAGGTCTCCATGTGGCCTCCTCTCACTTTCTGCAGGTGTCTTCAAAGATCACCTTCCTAGAGCACCTTCCCCACCCCACGTACCTCCCCAAACAGCAAATATCAACTCCATGACAATTGGGACATTGTCTTGTTCACTGCTCTAATCTCGGCACCTTGCACAAAGGCTGACACACAGTATGAACTCAGTAAGTATTTGCTGAATGAATGATCAAATAAATCATGGCATATCCTTATAATGGAATAACAACATGGCCATTAATAGCTCATGTAAGACATTAAGTAAACAAAGTAGCAGAACAGTATATACAGGACATCTTACTTTTGAGTTATAAGAAGTATATAGATACATGTAGGTGAATGTATGTGCAAAGAAAAGGCCTCAATGGATAGTCACCAATCTACCAACTCCTCCAGAGCTCCCCTCAGAAGTGACACTTTTATTTTCCACTTCATATAAATCTGTATATAAATTGCTAGTGCATTTTTAAAATAATAAATCAATATTACCTTTATAACCTAAAAACATCAAAAAAAATCTGCCATCTATTTAAAGTGTGTCCAGGCTGGGTGCAGTGGCTCACACCTGTAATCCCGGCACTTTGAAAGGCCAGGGAGGGAGGATGGCATGAACCCAGGAGTTCAAGACCAGCCTAGGCAATATGGCAAAACCTCATCTCTACAAAACTACAAAAATTAGCCAGGCATTGTGTGGCATGCACCTGTAGTCCCAGCTACTCAGGAGGCTGAAGTGGGAGGATCACCTGAAAAAAGTGTTTCCAAAAAAGAGGCAACCACTGTTCCTAAATGCAAGAAACCTCAGGACTGGTCGTACCCCTTGCTAGTCTCACTGTCCAGCATCCCCAGCCCAGCCACAATTTCCCAGATGAACTGTGCTGCTTGATTTTCAGGCTCAGCTCCAGCTGAGCTCCCCCATTGGCTCACACACTGGACTCCTTTTTTTTTTTTTTTTTTTTTTTTTGAGACAGTCTTACTGTGTTACCCAGGCTGGATTGCAGTGGTGCGATCTTAGTTCACTGCAACCTCCACCTCCCAGGTTCAAGCGATTCTCTTGCCTCAGCCTCCTGAGTAGCTGGGATTACAGGTGCATACCACCACACCTGGCTAATTTTTCTATTTTTAGTAGAGACGGGGGTTTCACCATGTTGGCCAGGCTGGTCTCAAACTCCTGACCTCAGGTGATCCGCCCAACTTGGCCTCCCAAAGTGCTGGGATTACAGGGGTGAGCCACAGCACCCCACCTGGACTCCAATTCTAATGTTATCTGGACATTACCTTCTTTGACACTGAAGATCAGGGTTTTCTAGTCCATGAAAACCCAAGAACAGATTTCTCTATGATTACAGTAATCACACGGTGTTGTCATTATCTACATGCTAGGCTTTTGTAGGCAATGATATCCTCCCCCTCCCTGTAGACATTGAAAACTCATTGCTAATCCACATGTTTCCATCTGTTTGCTGTGAGTAGGAGTGTAGAGACAGAAAAGACACGCATACCTCTATTGGAAGCCAGAATGACTCTCATCCAGTAGAAAGGATCTGCAGAATCTGATGACATGATTCCAAACAGTGGGATCTAAAATAGTACACAGAATAGTTTATGAAACTGTATTATATAAGGCTGAGGCATAAGAATCGCTTGAACTCAGGAGGCAGAGGCTGCAGTGAGCTGAGATCACGCCACTGCACTCCAGCCTGGGTGACAGGAGACTGTCCCAAAAAAAAAAAAAAAAAAGTGTAAAGTGTGCACTTAATTTACAAGGTATTCACTTACTGTTTGCAATACTTTTTTAAAAACTATTCTTATGTTCTTTAACGAAAACAACCATATCTTCAAGGTAAAGCTGTTTATTAAAAAGAAAATAAAAAGAAAAACATTCCATCACATAAATAAGGGTTAATAAAAAAAATAATTAAAAGAACCAGAAAGTGAAAATAAAAATAAAAACAACAAATCATTACTTAGTGTATTCACTAGTAAATACATCAGTTATGGAGTGTGGTGGTGCAACAATGTGAATATTCCTAATGTTACTAAACTGTACTTAAAAATGGTTAAGATGGCCTATTTTCTATACTTTTACCACAATTTAAAAAACACTCCCACCAGTAGATTATGGAATATTATACCTGCCTGGTCATAGAATAATTTTGCAAAGCTCCATATACTAAAGACAGCCAAGGTCACTCTTCTCAGTGTAAGACTGACTAGCCACAATGGAATATTACATGGCCACTAAAAATTATGCTTACTCAATCTGTAACAACATGGAAGAAGTACTTATGTCATAAAACTAAATATAAAACAGCAGTTCTCAACCAGGGGTGATTTTAGCCCCACCCCCACAAGACCCTTGGCAGTATCTAGAGACATTTTTGGTTTTGGTTGTCACAACTTGGGGCCGAGGTGGAGACCAAAGTGACTCCATCTTGGATGCTAATCTACCAGGTTGACTTCTGCTCAACCCTAGTCCCAGGGATAACTCCTGATTCCTGCTTTATTTACAGTCCTTAGTGTAAGAACATGTACTCGCTATAAATCCTGCCCTGAGATCCAAGCAACCTTGATGCTATTACACAAATAACAGGCTGTGACACACAGCATTCTTGCATGTTCTGGAAGGCTGCCTTCAATTGTCCTGCACAAAGCACGTACACCCTTTCCCTATGATAGATTAGCCCTGGGTCTGGAAGTAAGAGTGCAGGCCTTTCCCTGTCTTACTGCTGCCCCAAACTATGCTTATGTCCATAAAATCACCCTCCACTGACAAACTGGATTTGTCTCCTTCATTCATTGGTTTCGCAGCTCCTTCAGTGTTTGGGGGTCATTTTGCATATACAGCCCCTTCACAGAACAGGGGGTGATGGCTAGTAGAGGCCAGAGATGCTGCTGAACATCCTAAAATACACAGGACAGACCCCCGGGACAAGGAATCATCCTACCTCAAATTCAGGAGTGTGACTGTTAAGAAGCCCTAGTATAAAAACAAAGTACGAAAGTGTATATATAAACTATGACACTGTAAATAGATGTACAGAAAATAAAACTAGGAGTAGATATCTTTTTAAATCCTAAACAGCAATTACCTGTAGATGATGGGATTATGGTTGACTTTTTCTTCTGTATTCTTTTCAAATGTATCAAATTATCCATAATGAGGACATTAACTTTTCATTAAAACAACAACAACAACAAAAAACACCTTAAGTTCAGATTGCTTCCTATTATATAACCCATGTTTAGGATACAGCACTTGGCCTTAACCCCTCCTTAACCAAGTGGGGATTAGACAAAGACATTTCAAAAACCTTCTCTATATGAAACTGATTTTTCAGAAGTTACAAAAGATGCTGGCAGCAATTTTAAACAACTCACGTGGTCAACCTAAACCTCTCTGAAAGTCTGAATTTATTAGCGGGGTAATAAAACTGGTAAAGCATGAAACATGGATATTTTATGTGCACCTGGCAGCTGTAGACACTCTTCATTTAAAGTGAGAGGTGAGGGCCAGGCACTTTGGCTCAGGCCTGTAACACCAGCATCTTGGGAGGCCAACGTGGGCAGATCACTTCAGGCCAGGAGTTCGAGACCAGCCTGGCCAACATGGTGAAACCCCATCTCTACTAAAAATACAAAAATTAGCAGGGAGTGGTGGCTCGTGCCTGTAATCCCAGCTACTCAGGAGGCTGAGGTAGGAGAATCGCTTGAACCTGGGAGGCAGAGGTTGCAGTGAGAAGACATCACGCCACTGAACTCCAGCCTGGGCAACAGAACAAGACTCCATCTCAAAAAAAACCAAAAACAGCTGGGAGTGGTGGCTCACACCTGTAATCCCAGCACTTTGGGAGGCCAAGACGGGTGGATCACGAGGTCAGGAAATGGAGATCATCCTGACTAACACGGTGAAACCCCATCTCTACTAAAAATACACAAAATTAGCTGGGCGTGGTGGCACGTGCCTGTAGTCCCAGCTACTCAGGAGGCTGAGGAAGGAGAATCGCTTGCATCTGGGAGGCGGAGGTTACAGTGAGCTGAGATCACACCACTGCACTCCAGCCTGGGTGACAGAGCGAGACTCTGTCTCAAAAACAAACAAACAAACAAAAGAAACATTACAGGGGAGTCCATATTAAAATATTCCACAAGTGGAGAGTGGTCACTTGGCCCAACGACTTTCCTTAATCTCCCATGGTTAGGTGCTCTGTGGGAAATGGAACAAGCCAACCTCCCATAATTAATGGTATACCCTCCTTTCCTGCAGCCAGTAGGATTATTAAAATTGGTTTCTAATTTTATTTCACTTAGTAAACTCCATAGCTAGAGGATCATGTACAACAACAGGTGGGCAACAATAGGAGCCTATTTTCTATGAATCTGTCACAGTTGCAGAGTTCCAAACTTTGCACTATATTTAATACAATAATCAGTTTCAACTTGTTAAGGCACTCTAAGCAGGTGGCCATTAGCCTGTGGTTGTTTCTGTACCCTGAAATCTCACAAAAGAAAAATGAAAATGACCTTAGAGGATATTTAATTCTGAATGAGTTTCAGCCAGTTACAGACAGCCAACCAGCCTATTGGCTACACAGAAACCTCTCACTGGAACATAATCAAATGAGGCAAACGCCTAGCTGTAGCCAATCAAGTAATTTCTTTACTTCTGCAATTCTTTACTTCTGCTACAAAAGCTCACTGCCCACACCTGTGGAGCAGCTCTCGGCCCCTCTACCCATGTTGAGTGCTGTCAGGTTTATGAATCCTTTAATGCTCAAATAAACCCTAAGTTTATCTTGTCTGAAGTTTCTTTTAACAAACTTGACAAAATACTGTATAGTACTTAGAGAAACAAAGCATTCCACGCCCTAATGGAAACCTGAACTAATCAGATGGAGAAACAGAAAATTAGCACCAGGGATTTCCAAACCAAAAACAAAACAAGATATTTCTGGGGGAAGATGGCAAGATGAAATTAAATCACAGCATTTTCCTCCACTGACACATAATAAAACACTTTTTTTTTTTTTGACACAGAGTCTCACTGTCACCCAGGATGGAATGCAGTGGTATGATCTTGGCTCACTACAACCGCTGCCTCCCAGGTTCAAGCAATTATCCTGTCTCAGCCTCCCAAGTAGCTGGGATTACAGGTGTGTGCCACCACGCCCGGCTAATTTTTGTATATTTAGTAGAGACAAGGTTTCACCACTTTGGCCAGGCTGGTCTAAAACTCCTGATCTGCCCCCCTCTGCCTCCCAAAGTGAGGGGATTACAGGTGTGAACCACCACACCCAGCCTAAAATACATTTTTTAAAACATGTAAAATAGCAAAAGCTACCAAGAATGAAAAAAAGCTATGGAAAGAGAAAAAAATCTGTGAAGCAGCCAAACAAGAAAAGGGATTGTCAGCTTGAAGCCTGGTGGTCCTGGGGGAAAAACTCCAGACAGCTGAGGAGGAAGGAGACTCAGCACCAGAGCTGCTCCTGACCTTCACAACGGGAAGTCGACAGGATCTCAGACCTCCCACCAATGTTCCAAATCTGGAGGAAGTAGACCGCAGATATTCTTATCTCGTTCCCTCCTCTGGATAAGAAGGAAGAGAAACAGCAGCTGGGAAGAAATGGATGAAAGAGAAGACAGCAACTGGCTGAGCCTCTCTGATGGAAGTGAAGTGTAATGGGCTACACCGAATTGGGAATGAAAAATTCTTCCACTACAGGGCAGCAATCTGGAGCCTAGAATGAAAGACATGCCCCCTCAGTCATATGTGGCAGACAGCTTCTCTAGACAGTTAACAAAAGACCAAGAAATACTATACATTCCAAAATAAGTAGAAGGGTCCAGGCACAGTGGCTCACACCTGTAATTCCAGCACTTTGGGAGACAGAGGCAGGTGGATAACTTGAGCTCAGGTGTTCAAGACCAACCTCGCCAACATGGTGAAATCCCATCTCTACTAAAAACACTAAAATTAGCCGGGTATGGTGGCACGTGCCTGTAATCCCAGCTACTTGGAAAGCTGTGGCACAAGAACTGCTTGAACCCAGGAGGTAGAGGTTCCAGTGAGCCGAGATCGCACCACTGCATTCCAGCCTGGGCGACAGAGCTAAGACTCCATCTCAAAAACAAAAAAAATAGCTAGAAGGGAATATGTCAAATGTTTCTAGCATAAAGAAAAGACAAGTATTTAAGGTGATGGATATCCTCATTACCCCAATTTGATCTTTATACATTATACAAATGCATTAAATTATCACATGTACACTGAAAATATATACATCAGTTACATACCAATTAAATAAAATAATTTTCTTAAGAGAGAGCAGAGTCCAGGCAGCATGCACTGTACTTATCTCAGTTTATCTCATCTCCTACCACTCCCTAAAGAAAACTGGCTAGAATCTCTTTGAGATTCAGAGGAAAGAGAATAAAGAAATCTCCCATACTAGGCAGAGCTGCCTAAGCATGAGAAAGATGAAAAGAAACAGTTTGGCAACTATATAAATGTATTAGAGAAGAAATAATGTAACCTAAGATGCATAAATTAATCACATGAAACAGTCATGTGAGGCTGGGCCCATCACAAAAATCAAACAAAAAAGGCCAGTCGCGGTGGCTCACGCCTGTAATCCCAGCACTTCGGGAGGCCAAGGTGGGCAGATCACCTGAGGTCAGGAGTTCGAGAGCAGTCTGGCCAACATGGTGAAACCCCATCTCTACTGAAAATACAAAAAAATTAGCTGAGCATGGTGGCTCGTGCCTGTTGTCCCAGCTACTCGAAAGGCCGAGGCAGGAGAATCGAAAAAAAAGAAACAGGCGTGTGAAATGTCATTCTTTGTTTTCTTCTTGGATTCTTGAACTTTAGCAGCAAGGCCTAAAATATTTATTATCTGAACCTTGACAGAAAAAAATTCACTCAGCCCTGGATTAGAAGATTCAATATTGTCAAGGTGGTAATTCTCTTAAATTGACCTATAAATTCAAAGTAACACGAATGATAATCCCAGCAGGCTTCCTTGTAGAAACTGACAAGCTGATTTTAAAATCTATATGGAAATATGAAGGACCTAGAATAGCCACAACAATTCTGAAAAAGAACAAAGTTGGAGTAATGATTACAAACTGATTACAGGACTTACTAAGAAGTGGCTTACAGTAGGATGGACACATACATAGATGAATAGAGAGCACAGAACATACTCGTGCTTATACGGTTAACCAATTTTCAACAAAGAGGCCTGAGTAATTCAATGGGGAATTTTTCTCAGCAAATAGTGCTGGATACTCATGTAAAAGGAAATGAAAATCAACCCTTACCTCACGCCACACACAAAAATTACCTTGGAACAGATCACAAACCAAAACATACAAGCTAAAACTATAAAATGTTTGGAAGAACACAGGAGACAATCAGAATAGGCAAAAATTTTGACATTAGAATAGGCAAAAATTCCTTAGGAAGCAAAAACTCTAAGCCATCCAAGGAACAAAAAAAAAAACTAAACTTCATCAAAATTTAAAACTCCTGCGGGGCGCAGTGGCATGCGCCTGTAGTCCCAGCTACTCAGGAAGCTGAGGCGGGAGGATTGCTTGAGCCCAGGAGTTCGAGGACAGCCTGGGCCACATAGCAAGAGTCTGTCTCTGAAAAAAAAAGAAAAATAAATGTTTAAACTTCTGTTCTTCAAAAGACACTGTTAAGAAAAAAGGCAAGCCACAGACTGGGAGAAATAATTCATAATACACACATCTAACAAAGGACTTGTATCCAGTAAATGTAAAAATGTTTATAATTCAATGATGAGACAATCAATTTTTTTAAATAGGCAAAAGATTTGCAAAGACACTTTACAAATCTGACACCTTACTCTTCTGATAAATAAACAAGCACTCATAGGCACATGAAGACATTGCTCAATAGCATTTATCAGGAAAATGCAAATTAAAACTACATGCATTAGGATGACTACTATTTTGTTTGTTTGTTTGTTTGTTTTGAGAGGGAGTTCCACTCTTGCCCAGGCTGGAGTACAATGGTGCAATCTCAGCTCACTGCAACCTCCGCCTCCCCGGTTCAAGCGATTCTCCTGCCTCAGCCTCCCAAGTAGCTGGGATTACAGGTATTTGCCACCACACCCGGCCAATTTTGTATTTTTATTTTTATTTATTTATTTATTTTTTGATACGGAGTCTCACTCTGTTGCCCAGGCTGGAGTGCAGTGGCTCGATCTTGGCTTACCGCAAGCTCCACCTCCCAGGTTCACGCCATTCTCCTGCCTCAGCCTCCCAAGTAGCTGGGACTACAGGCGCCCGCCACCACACCCGGCTAATTTTTTGTATTTTTAGTAGAGACAGGGTTTCACCGTGTTAGCCAGGATGGTCTCGATTGCCTGACCTCGTGATTCGCCTGCGTCGGCCTCCCAAAGTGCTGGGATTATAGGCATGAGCCACCGCGCCCAGCCCAATTTTGTATTTTTAGTAGAGACAGGGTTTCTCCATGTTGGTCAGGCTCATCTCGAACTCCCAACCTCAGGTGATCCAGCTGCCTCAGCCTCCCAAAGTGCTGGGATTACAGGAGAGAGCCACTGTGCCTGGCAAGATGACTACTATTAAAATAATCAAAAATACCAAAAGTAGACCAGGATGCAGATCAACTGGAACTCCACAACACGGCTGGTGGAAATACAAAATGGGGCAACCAAGGGCCGGGCGTGGTGGCTCACGCCTGTAATCCCAGCACTTTGGGAGGCTGAGGCAGGCAGATTACCTGAGGTCAGGAGTTCAAGAACAGCCTGTCCAACATGGTGAAACCCCAGCTCTATGAAAAATACAAAAATTAGCTGGGCATGGTAGCACGTGCCTGAAATCCCAGCTACTCAGGAGGCTGAGACAGGAGAATCACTTGAACCCAGGAGGTGGAGCTTGCAGTGAGCCGAAATCGTGCCACTGCACTCCAGCCTGGGCAACAGAGCAAGACTCCATCTCAAACAAACAAACAAACAAACAAAATGGGTCAACCACTTGGAAAAGAGCTGACAATTTCTTATAAGTTGAGCATACATTTACTATAAAACCCAACAGCTGTACTTCTAAGTACTCACCCATGAAAAATATCCACAGAAAGACTTATACATGAATGTTCATAGCAAATTGATGTGTTGTAGCCAAAATCTGGATACAACCCAAATGTCTAACAAGCGAATGAATGAATAAACTGTGATAACTTCATACATCAGAACAGTATTCAGAAATAAAAAGGAATGAGTTACTGATGTAACGACCATATGAATTAATCTCAAAAAGATTATGAAGTCAGACACTAAAGAATACTACTGTATGATTCCATTTACATGGAGCTCTAGAAAAAACAAATCAAAATAGAGTAACAGGATACAGATGAGTGGCGGCCTGGGCCTGTGGAGATTCACTGAGAAAGGTTACAGTGAACTTCGGGGGTGACAGAAATGTTCTATATCCACAGAGGTTATAGTCACGTGGGTGTACAAATTTGTCAAAACTCTTCAAAATGTGCGCCTAAAAACAGGTGTGCTTTACTGTATATATATTATACCTCCATAAGGTTGACTTTTTTTTTAATGGTGGGGAGAGGAGTTTCTAAGACGCTGAAAGTAAATGGTAGAAATATAGATGACTATTCTTTTTTTCTTTGTATTTTTCTTTGTGTCTTTAAACTTCTCTCCCTGACCATTTAAACCAAATTTAAAGCAAGTACAGTAGTAAAAGTACTTTAATTATCAGATCATTTCATCCTTCAGAAAGAAAATATAGTTAGCTTTTCTCCAGATTATATATCTAATCTGTTCTACTGCTTCCTAATATAATTTTTTAAAAGTTCTTAGAAGTATTTAAATAGCTTTTTGAACTCCCCAAAAAACCTTGACCTAAATTATCTGGTTTGTATGTATGTATGTATGTATTTTGAGACGGCATCTCGCTCTGTTGCCCAGGTTTGAGTGCAGTGGTGTCATCTCGGCTCACTGCAACCTCCACCTCCTGGGTTCAAGTGATTCCCCTGTCTCAGCCTCCCGAGTATCTGGGATTACATGCACACGCCACCATGCCCGGCTAATTTTTGTATTTTTAGTAGAGACAGAGTTTCACCATGTTGACCAGACTGGTCTCAACTCCTGATGTCAGTAATCTGCCCACCTTGGCTTGCCAAAGTGCTGCAATTACAGGCATGAGCCACCATGCCCAGCCACCTTGACCTAAATTATCTTATTTAATCTTTACCCTAAAACATAGGCAGGTCACATTTTATACTCACACTGTGAACTTAATATGTCTGCAACATTTTATTTGAAAGTATCATTGGGCTGGGTGTGGTGGCTCAGGCATGTAATCCCAGCCCTGTGGGAGACAGAGGTAGATGGATGGCTTGAGCCCAGAAATTTGAGACCAGCCTGGGCAACATGGCAAAACCCCATCTCTACAATACCAAAAGAAATTAACTGGGTGTGGTGGCTCGTGCCTGTAGTCCCAGCTAGTCAGAAGGCTGAGGTGGGAAGATCACCTGGGCTTGGGGATGTTGGGGCTGAAGTGATCACTCCAGCCTGGGTGACAGAGTAAGACCTTGTCTCAAAAAAAAACCAAAAAAACAAAAACAAAAAAAAACACTATCATCAAATTTTAGTAATTTTTAAACATAGTCCAACCCAAGATTCTAAAAATTTGGTTTTAGCGTGACCCTTTCCCTGCAAAAGAATTTAAAAATTAGCCAAGCATGGTGGGGCACACCTGCAGTCCTACCTACTAGGGAGGCTGAGGCAGATTAATTCAGCCTAGGAGTTGGACACCAGCCTGGGCAACATAGACCCCATCTCTATTTAAAAACAAAAAATTGCCAGATAAAAAAGGGTGCGGTGGCTCACGCCTGTAATCCCAGCAATTTGGGAGGCTGAGGCAGGTAGATCACCTGAGGTCAGGAGTTCGAGATAAGCCTGACCAACACAGCAAAACCCCATCTCTACTAAAAACACAAAAATTCGCTGGGCTTGGTGGCATGCACCTGTAATCCCAGCTACTCAGGAGGCTGAGGCAGGAGAATCACTTGAACTGGGGAGGCAGAGGTTGCAGTGAGCCGAGATCATACCACTGCACTCCAGCCTGGGCAACAACGTGAAACTCCATCTCAAAAAAATAAAATAAAATAAAAATACAAAAATTAGCTGGGCATGGTGGTAGGCACCTGTAGTCCCAGCTACTTGGGAGGCCAAGGAAAAAGAATCACTTGAACCCAGGAGGCAGAGGGTGCGGTGAGCCAAGATCATGCCCCTGCATCCAGCTTGGGTGACAGAGCGAGACTCCAGCTCAAAAAAAAAATAAAAAATAAAAAATAAAAAGGATAATAATGCTCAATGTATTGAGCTCAATGTATTTTTTATTTTAACAGAAAAACAATTCTCAAATTCTAACCAATCAAAACCTTAGAACAATGGTAGAGACATTTATTTAATAGTATAGTTACATACCTGACAACATACTAAGAAAATGAAGAGCGTTATAGCAGTCCATAGAACCTTCTCTCTAAACTGGATCTGTACAACAAAATATAAAGAATCATCAATCAAAACCAAGAAACAGCAAATTTTTGGGGGGCAGCGGATTCTTGAGGTTATTCTTTGGGGCCAAATTCACAGAAATTGGGAATGTCTGTATGTGTCATAAAGGAAGCATTTTTGTTTATTAGGTACAAAGTTTTACAAACTTTTTTTCTCTCTCATATATATATATACACACACACACACACACACACACACACATAGACACACACATGCACAGATGCGTCTTGATGGCTGGATAAAGAAGATATGCTGTATATAAATAGTGAAATATACACACATACACACACACACATGCACAGCTGCTTCTTGATGGCTGGATGAAGAAGATATGCTGTATATAAATAGTGAAATATACACACATACACACACACACATGCACAGCTGCTTCTTGATGGCTGGATGAAGATATGCTGTATATAAATAGTGAAATATACACACATACACACACACACATGCACAGCTGCTTCTTGATGGCTGGATGAAGAAGATATGCTGTATATAAATAGTGAAATATACACACATACACACACACACATGCACAGCTGCTTCTTGATGGCTGGATGAAGAAGATATGCTGTATATAAATAGTGAAATACTTCTGAACCATGAAAAGAATGAGACCATGTCCCTTGCAGCAACCTGGATGGAATGAACTGGAGGAGGTTACCTTAAGTGAAACAACTCAGAAGTGGAAAGTCAAACACTGTGGGTTCTCACTTAAAAGTAGGACCTAAACAATGTGTACACGTGGACACAGAGTATGGAATGACAGAAGTGGAGTCTCCGAAGGGTACAGGGGTGGCAGGAAAAGACGGATGATGAGAAATTACTTAATGGGTACAATGAACGTTATCTGGGTGATGGATACACTCAAAGCCCAGACTTCGCCACTACACAATACATCCATGTAACAAAACTGCACTTGTGCTTATATTTATACAAATTTAAAAAGAGAAATATGTTCTAAAAAATTAAGCCTTCTTGTATTTGTATTTTTTTAAATCTACTTTTACTGAGGAAAGAATTTTCAAATCTAGATTTTTCAGTTTCTTTTACTTCAAAATTTTTACCTTAAATATTTTGATTTTATTATTATTGTTTTGAATTTTACTTTAAGTTCTAGGACACATGTGCTGAACGTGCCGGTTTGTTACATAGGCAGACATGTGCCATGGTGGTTTGCTGCACCTATCAACTTGTCATCTAGGTTTTAAGCCCCGCATGCATTAGGTATTTGTCCTAATGCTCTCCCTCCCCTTTCCCCCTACCCCCGACAGGCCCCTGTGTGATGTTCCCCCTCCCTGTGTCCATGTGTTCTCATTGTTCAGCTCCCATTTATGAGTGAGAACATGCGGTGTTTGGTTTTCGAAACGGCAAATTTAAAGCACAAATCCACACAAAAACGTAACTAATGTTCCCCATCGCGACATCCTATTATTCACTCTTAAATGCCCCTTTTTGAAGTACCATCCTGGGTAGCTTTCTTTTTTTTTTTTTTTTTTTTTTTTGAGACAGAGTCTCGCCCTGTTGCACGGGCTGGAGCGCAGTGGTGCAATCTCAGCTCATTGCAACCTCTGCCCCCCCACCAGGTTCAAGCGATACTCCTGCCTCAGCCTCCAGAGAAGCTGGGACTACAGGTGCACGCCACCACGTCCAGCTAATTTTTTGTATTTTTAGTAGAGTAAGGGCTTCACCATGTTGGCGAGGATGGTCCCCATCTCTTGACCACCTGCCTTAGCCTCCCAAAGTGCTGGGATTACAGGTATGAGCCACCGTGCCCAGCCTAGATTGTTTTTTAATATCCCTTTCACCTTAGTAGCAGCTACAACAAACAGCTGAACTTCCTAAATATAAGTTTCTTTACTTTTCATAAAAAAGGTAATTTAAATACAGGCAGTTCTCATCTGCATTGTACAGTGTTAAATGAAACTGAAAAGGAGCCAAAGCAAAACAGGGATCCAATGTGCACGCGATTCGGTGAACACCGCACTGTGCGAAGGTGGGCCTGCTAGTGACAGTGCCATATGAATATTTTACAGACTGCAAAGCCAGGGTTTCTCAGGATGCCTTAAATGTAAATGGAACAACTATTTTTACAATCTCAAAGCAATAAAAAAAATACTTCTAGCTGGGCGCGGTGGCTCACGCCTGTAATCCCAGCACTTTGGGAGGCCAAGGTGGGTGGATCCTGAGGTCAGGAGATGGAGACCATCCTGGCTAACACGGTGAAACCCCGTCTCTACTAAAAATACAAAAAAATTAGCCAGGCATGGTGGTGGGCGCCTGTAGTCCCAGCTACTCTGGAGACTGAGGCAAGAGAATGGTGTGAACCCAGGAGGCGGAGCTTGCAGTGAGCCTTGATCACGCCACTGCACTCCAGCCTGGGTGACAGAGCGAGACTCCTTCTCAAAAATAAAAAATAAAAATAAATAAATAATTCTAAATCAAATAGTAAGTTTAAAATTTTTTTACCTATCTCTATGTCCCTATTCCTGTTTGATGAGAAATTTGTAGTTTGATGAAGAATTTCTAGAAATTGGCCAATCTAGGATTATCAATATTTCCAGAATTTAAAGACCTTAACTCTGAAAGTTTGCAGTGACGGAAGAACGATTTGACCCAGTCACAGTATCTTCTGAATGCATTCCTGTCATTTTTCTTTCCAATGAATGAATCAAGAAACGGGAGGTATATATTTGCGCAAATGTAATTCATTTACATAAAACAGCTGTACTCATCGAAACCTATCCAGCAGACTGCGTTATTTCTAGTCCGGTAGGTCACATCATTAGCAAACACAATACACACCCTATACTACAGGATTTATAAAGGATCACTACAGACAGGAGAATACTCTGCCTTAAATAACATACAGGCCGAAGAAACACGTAGTTTGGAAATGTCACAACTTAAAGAACAGTCATTTTTTAAAGCATGAGTTAACTGCTAGATTTAAACATATTTACATTAGTTTTATTCACTTTGTGCCTCTTGCAAGCAGGAGGAGCACCAACAGTTTTCCAATTACCAACAGAGAAGGACTGAGGAAAGGAAATGAATTTTGCTGATATCATAAGATAAGCCCTTGAGCTACCCTCTATATTACTAAAATATTATACTTACTTTCCTTTCCGGTTTCTGAATTTCTGGTAGAACTGCACAGAATGGTTTGATAACTTCTAAAAATTTGACTGTAAAAAGAAAAAGAATAAATGTTCCTATTATTATAAAGTTAAAAAAAGATCTATCTTTCTAGGAAATCAAATACAAAGATTCTCTTTCACCAGCAATTCACCCCATCCCTACAGCCCCAAATTAAATCATCACACTGTTCTCCATTTCAAATGATATGCAAAGGAAGAGATATCATTTCAGGGACAAACAAGTCCAAATGGTTTGATGGCTGGTCAGTAGAAGTGAAGCAATCTAAGCAATCTTTTTCCAGAACTTTCTTCCTCACACTTGTATCCAATCATTTTACATATACAGAAAGGGGCTGTTCAAAGGGCATCACGACGTCAAAAGGGAGCAAATGTACTCTACCGTGGTACCCGTGAGACAATGCATGACAGAAGAAAGCAGGTATCAGAGGAGGAAGACAGGAGGGTGCCTTCTGCACTCAGGAAACACAACGGGAAATGGGCTCTTCTGTAGAGAACTGGCTTAAACAACTGAAAGATGCCGAAACGCATAGGTGACAAAAAAATCATGGAATCACCTCCTATAGTTAACTTTTTTTTTTTTTTTTTGAGACAGAGTCTCGCTGTGTTGCCCAGGCTGGAGTTCAGTGGCACGATCTTGGCTCAGTGCAACCTCCGCCTCCCAGGTTCAAGTGATTCTCCTGCCTCAGCCTCGTGTATAGCTGGGATTAGAGGCGCAGGGCACCATGCCTGGATAATTTTTATATTTTTTGTAGAGCCGGGGTTTCACCATGTTGGTAAGACTGGTCTCGAACTCCTGACCTCGTGATCCGCCCGTCTCGGCCTCCCAAAGTGCTGGGATTACAGGCGTGAGCCACGGCACCCAGCCCCTATAGTTACCTTTTTAAAGTATGTAGGCCATGCGCGGTGGCTCACACCTGTAATCCCAGCACTTTGGGAGGCTGAGGTGGGCAGATCACGAGGTCAGGAGATCTAGACCATCTCAGCTAACATGTGAAACCCCATCTCTACTAAAAATACAAAAAAAAATTAGCAGGGCGTGGTGGTGGGCACCTGTAGTCCCACCTACTCAGGAGGCTGAGGCAGGAGAATGGCGTGAACCCAGGAGGCGGAGCTTGCAGTAAGCCCAGATGGAGCCACTGCACTCCAGCCTGGGCAACAGAGCGAGACCTGTCTCAAAAAAAAAAAAATAAAAATAAATATGTAATCTCTGTTTCATTTCATTAGACCACATTTCATTGCCTAGTTACTCTCCCAGGTAATATAAAAGTACTTGCTTATGTAAAATAATCAACCCAGAGAATTAACAATTACATTTCATCATAAAGTATTGTTTTCCCAGACTACTTTTATAATATATAAAGGTAAGATAAATCAAGGTTCTTTAAGGATAGACACTGTCTTCTGGCATGGCTTAAGTCAAGTCCTGCCAGAGAACTGGAGGGTGAAAATGACAATCTCTCAAGCTTCTGTCCTTTGCCAAAGGGTCTGCAATGTGGAGAAAGACAGGCCGCAGCTAGATATTAGTTAGGCTCTGTGGCTTTTCTTCCCCTACAGACACTGGATTCTATATACTAACATCCCAAAATTGTCTTAAAGCTGACGTGAGTGATTACGTTTCCGTAGTTGCCTAAAGTTGACTATATTATCTTTTTTAAAAAAGCCTCTACAAATGATGGGCAGTCACTGATGTATGTTTATTTCGAGACGGAGTTTCGCTCTATCGCCCAGGCTGAAGTGCAGTGGCATGATCTCAGTTCAATGCAACCTCCACCTCCCCGGGTTCAAGGGATTCTCCTGCCTCAGCCTCCTGGGGAGCTGGGATGACAGGCACCTACCATCACACCAGGCTTATTTTTATATTTTTAGTACAGATGGGGTTTCATCATGTTGGCCAGGCTGGTCTCGAACACCTGACCTCGGGTGATCCGCCCTCCTCGGCCTCCCAAAGTGCTGGGATTACAGGCGTAAGCCACCGCGCCCCAGCAGTCACTGATGTTTGACAGAAGGATTAACTAATTGTCATGGGCAGATGTTTGTTACCCAAGTACTATTAGGTTGGTGCAAAAGTAAATGCGGTTTTTGAGAAGTAATTGAAAACCGCAATTACTTTTGCAGCAACCTAATATTTTGGATTTTCTGGAAAGTAAATCTGAATTATGAAAGCATTCATCGCTAACGCGAAACAAGTATCAATCACATCAGGAGGCTTCCTAGAACCTCTCCATCCCTTTTCCTCCCCACCCGAATCCAAGCCACTCTCAGATTTCTTGACACTTTATGATCATCTGTAAGGGGTATTCATGTTCAAGCAAAGCTTTTGGTTGCCCCCTGTCTATCTTTGTGATGCAGAATTTTACCAAGGGTCTCTCCTACTCCTTTCTAATTTCCCCCAAATGTCCACTAGTTGGCCAATGGGTGCCCTGCTTGGGTATGCACGACCCATTCATCCAACGAACATCTTCACAGCTATGCAAGTAGCTACGTGCACGTATGTGGGGTTGAGGGTTAGGGGGAGAGCCCTGAAAAACATTCCTATAACATAAGGCCTTGTCCCTAAGGCTTATACAACCTTACAGTTTTCAGTAAACGCTACAGAATGAACAGTTTAAGGAAAACGCTGTTACCAACGCACTGCTTTCCTCCCTAAAACACACGCCATGCATCACTTTTTTTAAAATTAAACGAGTTAGGGGAGCTTTATTCAACGCAACATGCCAAGGAAAGATGACGAGGGAATAAAAACACGGGATTTCTTTAACTCCTGAAAAATTAAAAAGTGGTCCAGGTTCACCCGGTGGCCTAACTCCCCGCCCCCAAAACCAATGGCCTCCCAGCGCCATCCTCGCCCTCTATCGAACGCAAACCCCGGGCCTCCGGGTCCCGGTACCCGCCGGGCAAGGCCTCGCACGGCTAGGGGAGCCTCGGCGGAGGCCCCCGGCCGTGCCCTCCGCAGAGGCCCGGAGCGGCCCGCGCATCCCCGGCCTCCACGACTCCGAGCGAGCGCCAACCCACCGCTCGCAGCCCAGGCGGGGCCTGCGTTCCCAGCCAGAGCCCCGCTCCAGCCGCCGCTACTCACTGCCCATGGTTGCTTCTGGGGAGGCCCAGGGGGAAACCGCGGCCTCGGCGCTGCCTTCGCTCGGCTCCCGCGGCTCGGGCCTCGGTACCGGCTCCCAAAACGACCCTGCCAGCCCCGCGCAGGCTCCGCCCAACCCCGCGCAGGCTCCGCCCTTCACCACGTGACCCGCGCGCCCGACCGGCCCAGCCCCGCCCCCAGGTCGGCCGTTGGCCGACGTCCGCTGCGTTGCCATGGTGACCACGGGCGCCGGGGCAGGGCGGGCCCGGGCCCCGGGAGGCGGGGCTGGCGCGCCTGGGGGCAGGGCTCGGGCGGGCAGTCGTGGGGCGTGGAAGCCGCGCAGAGGCCAAGGCTGCCGGGTTCTTCGTTGCCTACAGGCTTTCGCGACTCAGTGTGGAGAACCCGCCGTTTCCTCGCGCCCCACGGCCGACCCAGGCCTCCTGGGCACCCTTCGGGGAGGCCGCGATCCCAGTGCCGCCTGAGTAGCGCGGGGAACACGGTTCTGGCCCCGAGGCCTGGGGCTGAGCCGCTGAGAGCGGACGGGACCGAACCAATCTTATTTTGCTTCCTTCTTTTTTTCTTTTGAGACGGAGTATCGCTCTGTCGCCCAGGCTGGAGTGCAGTGGCGGCATCTCGGTTCACTGCAAACTCCGCCTCCCTGGTTCAAGCGATTCTCCTGGCTCAGCCTACCGAGTAGCTGGGACTACAGGCGCCCGCCACCATGACTGGCTAATTTTTGTATTTTTAGTAGAGACGGGGTTTCACCGTGTTAGCCAGGATGGTCTCGATCTCCTGACCTCGTGGTCCGCCCGCCTTGGCCTCCCAAAGTGCTGGGATTACAGGCGTGAGCCACCGCGCCCGGCCGCTTCCTTCTAATCGTTATCTCTTGGAAGTTTGTAAAAATTTGTGACACGTCGTTGTGTATAGTTAATAGTTATGAACTCCCCTGTCTCGACGTAAGCTAGGCCCCTCCATCTTCTCCAAAATACAGAGATCAGGATCCTTTGCCTCCTACCGTGGAACAGTTTTCCTGAAGCCACTGTTTTTTCTCTTTTTCTTTTTTTTCTTTTCTTTTTTTTTTTTTTTTTTTAAGAGCCGGTCTTGCTCTGTGGCTCAGGCTGGAATGGAGTGCGGTGGCACAATCATAGCTCACTGCTGCCTCGAACTCCCAGTCTCAAGCGACCTTCCCACCTCAGCCTCCCGAGTAGCTAGGACTAGCAGGTTTGCGCCACCAAACTCAGCCGATTTTTGTATTTTTTGTAGAGATGGAGTCTTGCTATATTGCCCAGGCTGGTCTGGAACTCCTGAGCTCAAGCAATCCAGCTGTCTCAGCCTCCCAAAGTGCTGGGATTAGACATGGGCCACCAAAACCGGCCTCAATAATCTGTTCTAATGTTCAGATCTATGTCCATGAAATAAATTATATATTTCAGGGGAGTGTACAATTTAGGCCCAGCTTGCATGAGTCTCTGCTGTACTTGAGGTCAGCTGGGACAGTCCCAGGGCTGGGGACTGGAATGATCAGGTGGCTCCCTCACTCCCCAGTCTGGCATTGGGTGCTGGTGTCAGCTCCAGCACCTCCAGATGGCTTCTCCAAGTGGCCTGGGCTTCTTCACAATGTGGCAGCTGGGGTCCAAGGGATGTCCTCAGAACTGAACCAGCATCTTTTACTGCATTGTGTCTGTAGGGGCAGCCACAAGTCCTAGGGACACCACCTCTAGGGGAGATTGTGGCAAGACTCTGGAAGAACATGTGGGATTCAAAATACCGCTGTGGGAATTTTTGGAAAATCCAATCTGCCACAGTAATAATCTCCCATCCTGCTAATTCAACCTTACCTCATTCTACTTTGTATTAGTCATTTTTATACTTGCCTAATCTCCCCTGCTATGCAGTAAACTTCTAGATACAGTGGTCTTTCTTACTTTTTCTACTAGGTACAATAGCCTACAAAATGATTGACTTAAGTGCAGTTTTGACACTAAATTACGAGCTAATTTCATGAATGCAATATCCTTTCAATAAAGATGCACTAAATTCCAGCCTGGGCAACACAGTGAGACCACGTCTCTAGAAAGGTAAAAAAACAAAAATCAGCCGGGCATGATGGTTTGTGCCTGTTGTCCCAGCTTGTCAGGAGGCCTCAGGAGGATGGCTTGAGCCATGGAGGCAGAGGTTGCAGTGAGCTGAAATCGCACCACTGTACTCCGGCAGTAGGGGGTGGGGCAGAGGTTGCAGTGAGCTGAAATCGCACCACTGTACTCCGGCAGTAGGGGGTGGGGCAGAGGTTGCAGTGAGCTGAAATCGCACCACTGTACTCCGGCAGTAGGGGGTGGGGTAGAGGTTGCAGTGAGCTGAAATGGCACCACTGTACCCCGGCAGTAGGGGGTGGGGCAGAGGTTGCAGTGAGTTCAAATCGCACCACTGTACTCCAGCAAGGGGGGGTGGGGGTGGATGATGCACTAAATTGAAAATATCACAGAAGGTGAAGAGTATCCTGTGCCTCTTTTTACTGCCTATTTCTGGGATAGTTCCATGGTTCAAGTAAGAGCCTGGAAATGAGCTTTGACACTCTGGATAAACTTTGTTAATTACCCTTCCACCATTCTTTTTTTTCTCTTTGAGACAGTCTCACTCTGTCACTGGGCTGGAGTGCAGTGGCCAATCTCAACTCGCTGCAACCTCCGCCTCCCAGGTTTGAGTGATTCTCCTGCCCCAGCCTCCCAAGCAGCTGAGATTACAGACACATGCCAACCTGCCTGGCTAAGTTTATATTTTTAGTAGAGACGGGGTTTCACCATGTTGGCCAGGCTGGTTTTGAACTGCTGACCTCAAGTGATCTGCCTGCCTTAGCCTCCCAAAGTGCTGGGATTACACGCATGAGCCACTGCTCCTGGCCCCTTCCACCATTCTTTCTACCACTACATGCCACCCAGGGCTTTTCCTTGTTTAACTGCAATGTGCCACCTAATCTACATCCATCCAGACTTTCACTCTGCCTTGATCTTTCATTGTTCTAGCACATCCAACAAGAAAATGTCTCTGTGTATAAAATGTTTTGTCTTCTCAAATAGATTGTTAGCCCATTGAGGACAGTGGGCAACCCATTTTATCTTTTACTTCTGTGTATTTCTAAGGTCCATAAAAATGTAATATAGGGAATAGATGTCCAATAAAGTATTTATTGATGAAATACCATTTTACTCTTAAAAGGTCATTTCTGGTGTTCAGTTCAATTTTAGCTGGATCCCCATAAGAGTCAAAGAAAACAGGGACACGACACTAAAGTAATATAAATTTAATACCTTTTTTTTTTTTCTTGAGACAGGGTCTCGCTCTGTCAGGCTGAAGTGAAGTGACGCTCTATCGGCTCATTGCAACCTATGCCTCCCCGATTCAAGCGCTCTGCCTTCCTCAGCCTCCCAAAGAGCTGGGATTACAGGCATGGGCCACTGTGCGCCCTGTTTAATTTTTTATGTATTATTATTTTTCACAGTATGGGTCTCACTCTGTCACCCAAGCTGGAGTGCAGTGGTGAGATCATAGCTCACTGCAGCCTCAAAGTCCTTGACTCAAAGGATCTTCTCACCTCAGCCTCCGGAGTTGCTGGGACTACAGGTATGTGCCACTGGTCTGACTTAAATAATTTTTAAATAATTTTTATAGTTTTAAATATTTTTAAATAATTTAAAATAATTTTAATTAACTTTTCATTAATTAAATAATTCTTAAATTAATTAAATAAATAATTATTAGTTATTAAATTTTAAATAATTTAATTAAATAAATTAATTAAATAATTAATTTAAAAATTAATTATTTAAATAATTTAAATGACTTAAATAATTTGAAATAATTTTTAAAAATTAGACTGGGTGTGGTGGCTCATGCCTGTAATCCCAGCACTTTGGGAGGCCAAGGTGGGAAAATTATTTGAGGCCAGGAGTTTGTGACCAGCCTGGGCAATATAGCGAGACCTTGTCTCTACAAGAAAAAAAAATTTGTTTAATTAGCCGGGCATAGTGGCAGGCACATTAGTTCTAGCTACTTGGGAGGCTGAGATGGGACGATCACTTGAGCCCAGGAATTCGAGGCTGCAGTGAGCCGTAAACGTGCCAGTGCACTCCAGCCTGGGGGACAGAGTGAGACCCTGTCTCTAAATAAATAAATAAATAAAATTGCAATTGGCAGTGAGGAAAGGAGTCTGCTTTAGATTGTGCTTTCTCAGATTTAAATAAAATGACAATGAATTACTATTTCTATAGAGTAAGAGCTTTTGGGGTTTTTTAATTGATGAATGCTAGATGTACATACTTTCAAGGTGCATGTGATAATTTAATACATTCATATAATTTGTAAATATCAAATTGGTGTATTTGGGACATCCATCCCCTTAAATATTTGTCTTTTCTTTATGATAGAACCATTTGAATTCTCCTCTAGCTATTTTGCAATGTATAGTAGATATTGTAAACTATGGTCACCTACTGATTAAACTATGGTCACCTACCAAACCATCTAACAGTTAGGTCTTATTTCTTCTATCAAACCATATATTTGTACCCACTAATCTACTTCGCTTCATCCCCCCACCCCTTCCCCTCCCAACCTCTGGTAACCACTGATCTACTCTCTATCTTCATGAGATCCACTTTTTTTTTTTTTTTTTTGAGACGGAGTCTTGCTCTTGTCACCCAGGCTGGAGTGCAATGGCATGATCTCAGCTCACTGCAACCTCTGCCTCCTGGGTTCAAGCAATTCTCCTGCCTCAGCCTCTCCAGTAGCTGGGATTTACAGGCATCCGCCACCACATCCGGCTAATTTTCTGTATTTTTTGTAGAGACAGGGTTTCACCATCTTGGCCAGGCTGGTCTCGAACTCCTGACCTCAGGTGATCCACCCACCTTGGCCTCCCAAGGGGCTGGGATTACAGGCATGAGCCACCGCGCCCGGCCGAAATCCACTTTTTAAGCTCCCGTGTGTGGGAATATCCAAGTTTTGTCTTTCTGTGCTTGACTTATTTTGTGTAACATAATGACCTCCAGTTCCATCCATGTTGCTACAAATGACAAGATTTTATTTTTTTAAATGGCTGAATAATATTCCATTGTGTATATGAGACTTATTTTCTTTAATATCCAAATACATATAAGAAAAATATAGGTGAAGCTTTTGGAACCTCAAGATCAAAAGTCTTGATCCTTAATCTGCGTCTTCCTTCCAGTGTAATCTTTGTTTTTTTTTTGGGGGGCGAGTTAACCCTTTTATTCTTCAATTTTGTAAAAGGGCCAGGCGTGGTGGCTTACGCCTGTAATCCCAGCACTTTAAGAGGCCACGGCGGCCTAACGCTGACACAGGAGAATCACTTGAACTAGAAAGGCGGAGGTTGCAGTGAGCCGGGATCGCGCCACTGCCCTCCAACCTGGGCCACAGAGCGAGATTTGGTCTCAAAAGAAAAAAAGAAAACCTTAGTAATTTTATATTTGTATCTTATTTATATCTATTATTTATATCTATCTATGCCATTTTCATGTTCAATGAGGAACAAACCTTAAATTGGGTAAATAGTAGCAATCATGGAAAAATTTTAGTTTTGTCTGAAATGACAAATTATTCTTAGTAAAATAAAAACTTTTTTAGTAAGAATATTAAGAACTATTTTGCTCAGCTTTTCTATGTCTTGCATACACATGCTATTTGGGAAAAATACTCTGAAGCTTAGACATCTTTAGTCTGACTGTATTACCTTCAAAATTTTCTTATTTTTAAAAAATTCCTTGGTTGACAATAAAAATAGTATCCCTTTTACACTTTTTTTTTTTTTTTGAGATGGAGTCTTGCTCTGTTGCCCATGCTGGAGTAGTTCAAGTGATTTTCCTGCCTCAGCCTCTCAAGTAGCTGGGACTACAAGCATGCACAACGATGCCTGGCTGATCTTTGTATTTTTTAGTAGAAACAGGCTTTCACCAGGTTGGCCAGACTGGTCTCAAACTCCTGACCTTAGGTGATATGCCCACCTCCGCCTCCCAAAGTGCTGGGATTACAAGCATGAGCCACCGCGCCTGGCCTACTAAATTTTTAAGGGAAAAAAAGTAATGAGTATTTGATTTGGAATTCCTCAAATGATCCCCCCCTGCAAGGGAATGTAAAATGCTGATCCATGTTGCAGTAGTGATTGAGAGTAGAAAGGTTAAGACAACAGAAGACACATTTCATGGCTCGAGTTAGAGAACACATAAAAAGAAACCATGAACAGACTGTGAGGTGTAAAATTAGAAATTTGGAGAGATCCACCGGTCACAGTGGCTCACGCCTGTAATCCCAGCACTTTGGGAGGCCAAGGTGGGCGGATCATGAGGTCAGGGGATTGAGGCCATCCTGGCTAACACGGTGAAACCCCATCTCTGCTAAAAATACAAAAAACTAGCTGTGGCACGTGCCTATAGTCCCAGCTACTCGGGAGGCTGAGGTAGGAAAATCTTTTGAACCCAGAAGGTGGAGGTTGCAGTGACCTGAGATCGCACTACTCCAGCCTGGGCAACAAAGCGAGACTCCGTCTCAAAACAAAAAGAAAGAAAGAAAGAAATTCAGAGAGATTTAAACCAACCTTTTATTTTTTTACCTTTATTTTTTGAGACAGAGTCCCACTGTGTCACCCAGGCTGGAGTGCAGTGGTGTGATCTCGGCTCACTGCAACCTCTGCCTCCCAAGATCAAGTGATTCTGCTGCCTCAGCCTCCCGAGTAGCTGGGATTACAGGCATGCACCACCATGCCCCGCTAATTTTTATATTTTTAGTAAGAGACGGGGTTTAGCCATGTTGGCCAGGCTAGTCTCGAATGCCTGGCCTCAGGCGACGCACCCGTCTTGGCCTCCCACAGTGCTGTGATTACAGGTGTGAGCTACCACGCCCAGCCTAAACTAACCTTTTACAAAGATCTAATCTTCCATCTCATTTTTGTGCTTAGACTTTTGAAATCTTTTCATTCAAGAAATCCAGGAGCCCTGAGGAAAAAAAATGACAAGGTGCTTTTATTTTTTTTCTTGTTAAAAAAATACAACATTGGTAAATTGTTTTCATTAAATAGACCTTTGTGATTTTCCTGATTTACATGAGTGGTGCTAAATTACATGATTTATAAGGCTTGACACAGGAAGGATGCACTGAGGTATATGGTAAGAAAAGGGATATGAATACTAGAGAAATGTTAAATCGATAACTAAGGCACACTTTCGGATGTGAATCATAAATCTACCTCTGTGGCTAGAACAGCCTATATGTACAATGGATTCTGAAAGACATGATCAGTTGCTGGTAAAAGTAGAGAAGGCCTGGGCTTCTGCTAGTCCCCTGGTACTTCCCACACCACTTCAGAGAAAAAGCGTCATGACACAAGAACAGTAGATGGTACAGGCCCCCAGCACTGAGTCAGGTGAAGCTACATGGTTCGCTGTTTAGCTATGCTTCCAGTACTCGGTTTAATTTCACAGTGAGGGAGTCGGTTGGTGATCTCTAAGAAATCCCCAAGCACCTGGTGTTGGGAAAGTCCCTCAAATAAAGAAGTGTTCTCTTCTTTTCTTTTTTTTTTTTTTCCTCTCTCTTTCTTTCTATTTATTTATTTTTTGAGATGGAGTCTTGCTCTGTCACCCAGACTGGAGTGCAGTGGCAGGATCTCAGCTCACTGCAACCTCCACCTCCCAGGTTCAAGCGATTCTCCTGCCTCAGCCTCCCGAGTAGCTGGGATTACAGACTCCCACCACCACGCCCAGCTAATTTTTGTATTTTTAGTAGAGATGGGGTTTCACTATGTTTTGTCGGGCTGGTCTCGAACTCCCAACCTCAGGTGATCCACCCACCTCAGCCTCCCAAAGTGCTGAGATTACAGGCGCAAGCCATGGCACCCAGCCAGGAAATGTTCTTTAAACACCACAAATAAACATACTGCATCAGGGACTTGTAGGGACAAGACTGATTAACCAGGGGCTGAAATCCCCATATCAGAAACCCAAGACAGTTAAAAATAGTAAGATATCACTATAAGAACAATTCAAAGAAAAACAAGTTTACGGCAAAACAGACTACAAATCAATTTCATTATAACTAAAACTCCTTAATTTAAAAATACAGTACTAGAAGATCATCCACCCAGAGATTTGTATTTAGTAGGACCTAGATTTGCTAGTGTTGGGGAGACACTTCATACAGTGACTGGAAAGCAGCACCAGAGATTACATAAAATGAAAATATTAGTACTGCCACAGGACTTTCAAAAAGGAGGGGGAAAATTAATGAAAGTGACATGCATCAAACAAATCAAGGGGCAGTGTTGAGGTCATCTCCACAGAGCTGTAAACTCAGAAGTGTTTCCTGGTCATATATGGTCAATTAGGGTCAAGTCTGAAATCATCTAGATAATGACCTAGTTTTCCAGCTCACTCAGAGCTAAAATCCATAACTCTATCATACTTTCCTTTTAATTTCTGAGATGGAGTCTCGCTCTGTCGCCCAGGTTGGAGTCCAGTGGTGCCATTTCGGCTCACTGCAACCTCTGCCTCCCAGGTTCAAGCAATTCTGCCTCAGCCTCCGGAGTAGCTGAGAATACAGGCGCATGCCACCACACCCAACTAATTTTCATATTTTTAGTAGAAACGGGGTTTCACTACGTTGGCCAGGCTGGTCTTGAACTCCTGACCTCAGGTGATCCAGCCACCTAAGCCTCCCAAAGTGCTGGGATTACAGGCGTGAGCCACTGCACCCAGCCATCACACTTCCTTTTTTTGTTATTGTTTTTCTTTTGTTGTTTTCCTATTTCTACCATCACACTTTCAAGGATAAATTTGCTGGTTGCATTCACATATTCATAACCAGTTCCCCTGGTTATTCCACCTATTCCAGATTAAATCAAGTATATCAATCCCAACATCTTAGAGGAATACAGTCTTTTCATGTTACCCAACAGAGGGGTTGAGAGAATGGAGGAAGGAGGCCTCTTTTAATGGCCTTTTTTTTTTCTTTTTTTTTTTGAAATGCAGTCTTGCTCTGTCACCCAGGCTGGACAGCAATGGTGTGATCCTGGCTCACTGCAACCTCCGCCTCCCAGATTCAAGCGATTCTCCTGCCTCAGCCTCCCAGGAAGCTGGGATCACAGGTGCCCGCCACCACACCCGGCTATTTTTTGTATTTTTAGTAGAGACAGGGTTTCACCATGTTGGCCAGGCTGATCTCGAACTCCTGACCTCAGGTGATCCACCGGCCTTGGCCTCCCAAAGTGCTGGGATTACAGGCATGTGCCTTAATGGCCATTTTCTTAAAGAGAAATAGTGTTTCTTCAAAAGTCATCAAGCGAAGGTCTTGGCAAGGATATCTTCATGCTGGTGCAAGTGAACTGTGCCAATTCCTACAGCGGGTACTGGCAAAGGGGGCCGGCCCACCAGACGGAGCTATAAGTGCAACAGAGAAGAAATAAAATGACATTTTGACTAGATCAGAGCTCTGCTTAGTTCCAACAAGACAGTGCATGTATTTCTCTTAGCTTGTTTAACCATAAATCACCTCTTTCAAATAATGAGTTACACAGAAGAGATTAGAGGGACAGGGCTCCGTGCCTCAATGCCTGTAATCCCAGCGCTTTGGGAGGCCGAGGTGGGTGTATCACTAGAGGCCAGGAATTTGAGACCAGCTGGCCAACATGAAAAAACCTCATCTCTACTAAAAATACAAAAATTAGCCAGGCGTGGTGGTCTATGCCTGTAATTCCAGCTACTCGGGAGGTTGAGGCACGAGAATCATTTGAACTCCGGAAGCAGAGGTTGCAGTGAGCTGAGATTGTGCCACTGCACTCCAGCCTAAGCAAAAAAAAAAAATAGATTGGAGGCAAATATGTCACCATTAACAACTAATGGAATGCTACGCGAGATAAGGTAAGACAAGTTCTTGAATTTGTCCTATTCTTTTTTGTTTGTTTGTTTATTTGTTTATTTTGGGATGAAGTTTTGCTCTTTGTTGCCCAGGCTGGAGTACAGTGGCATGATCTCGGCTCACTGCAACCTCTGCCTCCTGGGTTCAAGAGATTCTCCTGCCTCAGCCTCCCGAGTGGCTGGGACTACAGGTGTATACCACCACGCCCAGCTAATTTTTGTATTTTCAGTAGAGACAGGATTTTACCATGTTGGCCAGGCTGGTCTCGAACTCCTGACCTCAGGTGATCAGCCCACCTCGGCCTCACAAAGTGCTGGGATTACAGGCATGAGCCACCGTGCCTGGCCTCAGGTATTTCTTTACAGCAGTGCAAGAACGAACTAATACAATGGGCCTAGAACGAGTGTTTTCGGTGTATCCAGTCCCACGCTGTAAAACCAGCCTGCTCGTCCTCTGGCTTGTCCAAGGCTTGGATAAGACACACTGAGGAGGGTAGTGGGACATGGAGCCGAAAGGTAAGGGCTTTTATTTTTTGAATATAACCACTTTTTTATTTTTTTATTTTTTGAGATGGAGTCTCCCTCTGTCACCAGGCTAGAATCTCAGCTCACTGCAACCTCCACCTCCCAAGTTCAAGTGATTCTCCTGCCTCAGCCTCCTGAGTAGCTGGGACTACAGGCCACCACACCCAGCTAATTTTTGTATTTTTAGTAGAGATGGGGTTTCACCACGTTGGTCAGGATGGTCTCAATCTCCTGACCTCATGATTTGCTCGCGCTGGCCTCCCAAAGTGCTAGGATTACAGGCGTGAGCCACCCCGCCCAGCCGAGTATAACCACTTTTTTAAACGTGATTTTAATATTTTGATGACCAAAATGTTGTTATGCAGCAAAACGAAAAAGAAAAGAAACATGTAGGCCGGGCACAGTGGCTCGTGCCTGTAATCCCAGCACTTTGAGAGGCCGAGGTGGGAGGATCACCTGAGGTCAGAAGTTCAAGACCAGCCTGACCAACATGGTGAAACCCAGTCTCTACAAAAATACAAAAAATCATTCGGGCATGATGGCGGGTGCCTGTAATCCCAGCCACTGAGGAAACTGAGGCGGGAGAATCGCTTGAACCTGGGAGGTGGAGGTTGCAGTGAGCCGAGATCACACCATTGCACTCCAGCCTGGGTGACAGAGCAAGACTCCATCCCCCCGGCAAAAAAGAAAGAAACATGTATATATATATATATAGCCCCATAAAGACTCAGTATTTTCTTCTGCAGGAACAGCCTGAAATTAGATTTTATATTTTGGTTATCTTTAAAGAATTGAACTGGCAATAGGGAAGAAATCCATTTGTTGATACTCCAAGACAAACAACATGCATAGGCTGGGCGCGGTGGCTCACGCCTATAATCCCAGCACTTTGGGAGGCTGAGGTGGGCGGATCACGAGGTCAGGAGATCGAGACCATCCTGGCTAACATGGTGAAACCCCGTCTCTACTAAAAATACAAAAAAAATTACCTGGGTGTGGTGGTGGGAGCCTGGAGTCCCAGCTACTTGGGAAGCTGAGGCAGGAGAATGGTGTGAACCCGGGGGAACGAGCTTGCAGTGAGCGGAGATTGCGCCACTGCACTCCAGCCTGGGCAACAGAGTGAGACTCTGTCTCAAAAAAAAAAAAAAGAAAGAAAAGAAAAACAACATGCACACAAAACACAAAACACTACCAGAGAAAACGTGTGATTACCTTGCAGGCCAGCTGCTTTTCAAACCTTGGAGAAACAAATAACCACGGACCCATGTTCTGAGGTTCCTCCTGACTCCAAATATGATCTATGAGAGAAGAAATTCATTTCAGCACCTCAAGTAGACACATGCAGACGGTCCCCAATTCACTGTGATCCCACCTACAATGGAGTTTTCAACTTTACAATGGTGTGAAAGGGATTCACATTCACTAGAAACTGTACTTCAACTACCCATACAACAGTTCTGTTTTTCACTTTCGGTACAGTATTTGATAAATTATTTGAGATATTCAACACTTCATTATAAAATGTAATAGATTTTGTGTTAAATGATTGTGCCCAACTATAAGCTAATGTGAGTGTGCTGAGCGTGTTTAAGGCAGGCTACGCTAAGCTGTAGTTTAGGTGTATTCAATGCATTTTCTTTTTTCTTTTTTAAGTTCTGGGGTACACATGCAGGATGTGCAGGTTTGTTACGTAGGTAAATGTGGGCCATGGAGGTTTGCTGCTCAGATCATCCATCACCTAGGTGTTAACCCAGCATCCATCAGCTATTCTGCCTGATGCTCTCCCTCCTCCGCTGTGACCCTTGGACAGGCCCCACTGTGTGTCATTCCCCTCCTTGTGTCCACGTGTTCTCATCATTCAGCTCCCACTTATGAGTGAGAACATGCGGTATTTGGTTTTTTGATCCTGCATTAGTTTGCTGAGGATAATGGCCTCCAACTCCATCCCTGTCCCTGCAAAAGACATGATCTCATTCCTTTTTACAGCTGCATAGTATTCCCAGCTGTATATGTACCAAATTTTCATGTTTTGTTTTTTTTTTTGACACAGAGTCTGGCGCCCAGGCTGGAGTGCAGTGGCGCAATCTCGGCTCACTGCAACCTCCGTCTCCCAGGTTCAAGCAATTCTTCTGCCTCAGGCTCCCAAGGAGCTGGGACTACAGGTATGTGCCACCACACCCAGCTAATTTTTGTATTTTTAGTAGAGACAGGGTTTTGCCATGTTGGTGATCCTGGTCTCAAAACTCCCGACCTCAGGTGATCCACCCACCTCAGCCTCCCAAAGTGCTGGGATTACAGGCGTGAGCCACTGCGCATGGCCTGCATTTTCAACTTAACAGTATTTTCAACTTATGATGCATTTATTGGGATGTAGCCCCCTCGTAAGTTGAGGAGCATCCGTACACCAAAACAGGAAGGGGAATATCTAGAGATATGTTTAGAGAGATTTTTCTCTATATATTCGAATTCAATTAAATATATGCTTTTCCAATATGGCATAGTGTTGCTTGTCTCTTTTTTTCCTGGCAAATACAGTCATGTATCCACCACCTCAATCACGATTCAGAACAGTTCTATCAACCCCCAGCATTTCCTCATCCTGACCTTTTGTAGTCGACTCCAGCTCCCACCCCCACCACTGACAATCATGGATCTTTTCTCTATTGCTACAGTTTTTTCTTTGCCATAATGTCATATAAATGAAATCATGCAGTCTTGGGGCTCCTGGAACTGTAATAAGCATTTGTGATTGATTCACGTTGTTATGCACCGCAATGGTTCACTCCTTTCCATTGCCGAGTAGCACATTATATGGATGTGCCACTAATTGTTTGTTCATTCACTGGTTGAAGGGCATTTTGGTTGTTTCCAGTTTGGGGCAATTAGGAATAAAGCTGCTATAAACACTTGCCCACAGATTTTTCTGTAAACCTGTTTATTATTTTTTTTGTGACAGGGTCTCATTTTATCACCCAGTCTGGACTGCAGTGGCGTAATCACAGCTCACTGCAGCCTCAACTTCCCGGGCTCATGTGATCCTCCCACCTCAGCCTCTGAAATAGCTGGGACTACAGGCACATGCCAGCACACCTGGCTAATTTTTCTATTTGTTTTTTAGAAAAGGGGTTTTGCCATGTTGCCCAGGCTGGTCTTGAACTCCTGAGCTCAAGTGATCCACCCGCCTCGGCCTCCCAAAGTGCTGGCACAGGCATGAGCCACTGTGCCTGGGCTATTTTCTTTTTGTAATTAAATAAAAATTTTTTGAGAGGGTGGGTCTCACTCTGTCATCAAGGCTGGAATTGCAGTGGTACGATCATGGCTTACTGCAGCCTTGAACTGCTGGGCTCAAGCAATCTTCCCACCTCAACCTTTCAAGTAGGCTAAAACTACAGGCATGTGCTATCACGCCTGGCTAATTTCTTTTCTTTTTTGTAGAGACAGGGTCTTGCTATATTGCTCAGGCTGGTCTCCAACTCCTGGCCTCAAGTGATCCTTCTGCCTCGACCTCCCAAAGTGCTGGGACTACAAACATGAGCCACCATGCCTGGGCTGTGAACGTGTTTTCATTTCTCTTGCGTAAATACCTATGAGTGAGACTGCTAGGGGAATATGGTAACTTGGTGTTTAACTTTATAAGAAACTTACTTTTTTCCAAGGTGGCTGTACCAGCTTTCACCCACCAGCAGCGAGTGAAGGTTCCAGTGGCTCTGCTCCTCATCAACACTTCACAGCGAGTCTGTTGTTTTGTTTTGTTTTAGTTTTAACCATTCTAATAGGTGTGTGGCCATAGCTCATTCTGGATTAATTTTCATTTCTTTTAACATGAATAATATTGAGCATCTTTTCAAGTGCTTATTTGCCATCCAGTTCTTTGGAGAAATGCCTACTCAAAGCTTTTGCATTTTGAAAAATTGGATTATTTGTTTTCTTTGGGTTTGTTTGTTTTGTTTTTTTGAAATGGAGTCTCACTCTGTCACCCAGGCTGGAGTGAAGTGGCACAATCTTGGCTCACTGCATGCTCCGCCTCCTGGGTTCAAGCGACTTTCCTGCCTCAGCCTCTGGAGTAGCTAGGATTACAGGCACCCGCCCGCCACCAAGCTTGGCTATTTTATGTATTTTTAGTAGAGACGGGGCTTTTCCATGTGGGCCAGACTGGTCTTGAACTCCTGACATCAAGATCTGCCCACCTTGGCTTCCCAAAGTGCTGGGATTACAGGTGTGAGCCACCGTGCCAGGCCTTTTTTTTTGTTTTTAGAGACAGGGTCTCACTCTATAGCCCAGGATGGAGTGCAGTGGCACAATCTGGGCTTGCTGAAGCCTCAGCCTCCCAGGCTCAAGTGATCCTCCTGCCTCAGCCACCCAAGTAGCCAGGACTCCAGGCGTGCACCACCATGCCCAGCTAATTTTTATATTTTTAGTAGAAATGGGTTTTTGCCATGTTGGCCAGGCTGGTCCCAAACTCCTGAACTCAAGTGGTCTGCCTGCCTTGGCCTGCCAAAGTGACAGGATTACAGGTGTGAGCCACTGCTCACTGGCCTGAGATTCACTGAGTGAGCCACTGCTCAGCCCTGGCTGAGATTCAACTTTCTTCTTTTTTTTTTTTTTTTTTTTTTTTGAGACGGAGTCCCACTCTGTCACCCAGGCTGGAGTGCATTGGTGCAGTCTCAGCTCACTGCAAGCTCCACCTCCCAGGTTCACACCATTCTCCTGCTTAAGCCTCCCCACTAGCTGGGACTGCAGGCGCCCGCCACCACACCCGGCTAATTTTTTGTATTTCTAGTAGAGACGGGGGTTCACTGTGTTAGCCAGGATGGTCTCGATCTCCTGACCCCGTGATCCACCCACCTCAGCCTCCCAAAGTACTGGGATTACAGGCATGAGCCACCGCACCCGGCCCAAGATTCAATTTTCTAATAACCCCCACCACATCTTTTCATTTAAAAGAGCTGAAATGGGTTTCGGGTATCTGAACATCAAAACCCGAATGAGAACCCCTTACCTTTAACATGTTTGTATTTGCTCATCTCTTGCTGTAAAGAATCCAATGGGAAGGGGCAGAGTTCCTCTACTCGGATGATGGCAAAGTCATGCTTCTTGGCCCCCAGAGATTCTCTTTGCTTCATCAGGGAGTAGAAATGTTTGCCGGAGCAGAACACGAGGGTCTTAACCCTGTTGGACACAAAAGGAACAATAGGGTGGGGGAGAAATTTTTTAAAGTAAGAATTATGTCAGAAGAGGCCAGGCGCGGTAGCTCACGCCTGTAATCCCAGCACTTTGGGAGGCCAAGGTGGGCAGATCACGAGGTCAGGAGATCGAGACCATCCTGGCTAACACGGTGAAACCCCGTCTCTGCTAAAAATACAAAAAATTAGCTGGGCGTGCTGGCGGGCACCTGTAGTCCCAGCTACTCGGGAGGCTGAGGCAGGAGAATGGTGTGAACCCGGGAGGCGGAGCTTGCGGTGAGCCGAGATCGCACCACTGCACTCCAGCCTGGGCGACAGAGTAAGACTCCATCTCAAAAAAAAAAAAAAAAGAGAACTATGTCAGAAGAAAGGGGAGACAGTGCAGATTTAAAGGCCTCATGAACAAGGTGGTGGGGGTCTCTGCAGCTGAGTTCAGTCACAGGCTATTCCTGGAGATCCTTCCTCAGCAACATGCGCCTACAAAGTCCACTTTCCCACTCACACTTAACTCATACTCCACTGACTTAAAGGACTTATATTAGGATAGAGGAGGCCAGGCATGGTGGCTCACGCCTGCAATCCCAGCACTTTCAGAGGCGGAGGTGGGTGGATAACCTGAGGTCAGGAGTTCGAGACCAGCCTGGCCAACACATGGTGAAACTCCATCTCTACTAAAAATAAAAAAATTAGCAGGGTGTGGTGGCGGGCGCCTGTAATCCCAGCTACTTGGGAGGCTGAAGCATAAGAATCACTTGAATCTGGGAGGCAGAGGTTGCACAGAGCCGAGATCGCGCCACTGCCCTCCAGCCTGGGCAATAGAGCCAGACTCAGTCTCAAAAATAAATAAATAAATAAATAAATAAATAAATAAAAATAGGAGAGGGGAGATCTGCATCACCTGTGATCTCTTACTGTGAACTACTTTTCCCATTAATTAAAATTCTGCCACAGAGTATGAAAACAGAGATACATATCTTACTTTTTTGGATCCACAGATGAATCACCAATGACCGGGTTAAATGTTGTTCCTGGTGCCATTTCTTGAAGAGTTGACACGGCTGCCTACGAGGGAGAAGAGGCCACACATCCAGCAAGCAACAGAAAGAGGTGATGCTGTCACTTACAAGGGTTGCTATCAAACATGAGTACCAAAGTTCTAGCCTAGCACTGCAAGGAAACACATGTACTAATAGACGCAATGCCTTGTCAAAAAATATCAGTTCTGTATACTTCAGAGTAAAACTATGTTTCTGAGGTTACATAAGATAGCCTTTTGGAATCTTAACACTTTGGGAGGCCAAGGCAGGAGGATCGCTGGAGGCCAGTTCAAGACCAGCCTGGGCAACACAGCGAGACTCCCTTTGCACCCCCTACTCCACCATCCCCACTGGTGCCCTGCCTCTATTAAAAAAAAAAAAAAAAAAAAGTGCGGTGGCTCACACCTGTAATCCCAGCACTTTGGGAGGCCAAAGTGGGTGGATCACTTGAGGTCAGGAGTTCGAGACCAGCCTGGCCAACATGGTGAAATCCCGTCTCTACAAAAATATAAAAATACAAAAATTAGCCGGACATGATGGCAGGTGTCTGTAATCCCATCTACTCAGGAGGCTGAGGCAGGAGAATCGCTTGAACCCAGAAGGCAGAGGGTGCAGTGAGCCGAAATCTCACCATTGCACTCCAGCCTGGGCAACAGAGCAAGACCCGATCCGAAACAAAACAAACCAAAACTGGCCAGTTGCAGTGGCTCCAGCCCATGATCCTAGCACTTTGGGAGGCTGAGGCAGGTGGATTGCTTGACTCACAAGTTTGAGACCAGCCTGGGCAAGATGGCGAAACCCCGTCTCTACAAAAAAATACAAAAATTAGCCAGGTTTGGTAGCACATGCCTGTAGTCCCAGCTACTCAGGAGGATGAGGTGGGAGGATAGCTTGAGCTTAGGAGGCAGAAGTTGCAATGAGCCATGATCATGCCACTGCGCTCCAGCCTGGGTGACAGAGCCAGACCTTTTCTCAAAAAAAAAAAAAAGAAAGAAAGAAAAGAAAAAGACTGGGCGCAGTGGCTCATGCCTATAATCCCAGCACTTTGGGAGGCAGAGGTGGACGGATTGCCTGATGTCAGGAGTTCAAGACCAGCCTGGCCAACATGGTGAAACCCCGCCTCTACTAAAAATATAAAAGTTAGCCAGGCGTGGCAGTGCATGCCTGTAATCCCAGCTACTGGGGAGAGTGAGACAGGAGAATCGCTTGAACCTGGGAGCCGGAAGTTGCAGTGAGCTGAGATGGTACCATTGCACTATAGCCTGGGTAACAGGAAACTCCATCTCAAGAAAAAAAAAAAGTAAAAAGATTGCCTTTTGTGCTTGTTTTGGCAGCACATATACTAAAATTAGAACACTACAGAGAACATTAGCATGGCCCCTGCACAAGGATAAAAATAAAAATTGACAAATGAATTTAAAAAAAGATTACCTTTTGTCTGGTGCCACGACATAATTTTAAGAATCAGACTGGACGCGGTGGCTCATGCCTGTAATCCCACCACTTTGGGAGGCCGAGGCAGCCATATCGCTTGAGGCCAGGAGTTTGAGACCAGCCTGGCCCACACGGCGAAACCTCGTCTCTATTAAAAATACAAAAATGAGCCAGGCATGGTGGTGCATGCCTGTACTCCCAGCTACTTGGGAGGCTGAGACAGGAGAATTGCTTGAACCCAGGAAACGGAGGTTGCCATGAGCTGATATTGTGCCATTGCACTCCAGTCTGGGTGACAGAGCAAAACTCTGTCTCAAAAAAAAAAAAAAAAAAAAAAAATTGCTGTGTGTGGTGGCACACACCTAATAGTCCCAGCTACACCGGAGGCTGAGGCCTTGCTTAAACTCAGGAGGCAAAGGTTGTAGTGAGCCAAGATTACGACACTGCATGCCAGCCTGGGCGACAAAGCGAGACTCTCTCAAAATAACAAAAAAAAAGAAAAAAAAGAGCCCCATCAGAAAAATGGTGCTAAAGGCATTGCATTAACTCTTCCTAAATGTTCGGTGATGCTTCCAGGCTTATGAGGTCACCTCGAAATATATAAGATTGTTTGCAAAACACTGGGTGAGAAAGAACCAGTAGACCACTATAAGTGAACTAAAAATGAATGGCTGCTATTGGTAAGACTACTGAAATCCATTTCCTGGCTATTGACTAGATACTGACTCCTAGGGCCGGGCTAGGGTGAGTCAAGTAAGGTACCTAGTGCAAAAAGTTTAAGGAGGCACTGATTTTAGGGCCATGAAAATATCGCCCCTGAGAATGAGTACCTCCCTACTCCCCTCTGAATGCTAAAAACTGCTTAAACAACAAGGCCAGGCATAGTGGCTCACACCTATAATCCCAGCATTTTGGGAGGCCGAGTCAGCCCGATCACTTGAGGCCAGGAGTTCGAGACCAGCCTGGCCAACATGATGAAACTCCGTCTCTACTAAAAATACAAAACTTAGCTGAGCATGGTGGTGCAAGCCTGTAATCCCAGCTACTCAGGAGGCTGAGGCAGGAGAATTGCTTGAGCCTGGGAGGAGGAGTTTGCAGTGAGTGAGCCGAGATCGCGCTCTCCACTCCAGCCTGGGCAACAGAGCGACACTCTGTCTCAAGAAACAAACAAACAGGCCGGGCGCGGTGGCTCATGCCTGTAATCCCAGCACTTTGGGAGGCCGAGGCGGGCGGATCACGAGGTCAGGAGATCAAGACCATCCTGGCTAACACGGTGAAACCCTGTCTCTACTAAAAATACAAAAAATTAGCTGGTCGTGGTGGCAGGCGCCTGTAGTCCCAGCTACTCAGGAGGTTGAGGCAGGAGAATGGCCTGAACCTGGAAGGCAGAGCTTGCAGTGAGCCGAGATCGCACCACTGCACTCCAGCCTGGGTGATAGAGTGAGACTCCATCTCAAAAAACCAACCAACCAACCAACCAACTAACCAACCAACCAAGGGGTCGAAGCAAATCACTCACAGCTTTTCTTCAGTACCCCTCAATTCCAAATATACACTCTCGAAACTCTGTGAGCAGCACAAGATATTCTTGAACAGCCAAATTCTAAATGTCTTCTTTCACCTCAGCAGTCATATCCAAATAAATGTAAAAACTGTAATACTCCCGGCCGGGCACGGTGGCTCATGCCTGTAATCCCAGCACTTTGGGAGGCCAAGGCTGGCGGATCACATGAGGCCAGGAGTTCGAGACCACCTGTTCAACACAGTGAAACCCCATCTCTACTAAAAATACAAAAATTAGCCGGGCATGGTGGCGAATGCCTATAATTCCAGCTACTCAGGAGGCTGAGGCAGGAGAATTGCTTGAACCCAGGAGTTGGAGGTTGCAGTGAGCTGAGACAGCGCCACTGCAATCCAGCCTGGGTGATAGAGCAAGACTCCATCTCAAAAAAAAAAAAAATTTAATACTAATTCTAATTAAAACTCATATGAACCTGAAAAAATTATAGCAGATGGGATAAATATATGCTTAGTAGTATTTATTATTTCTATTTGAAATTTGATTCAATTTCTATTTGAAAACTAGCATATTTTTGTGATTTGAAAAACACAAAACAGATAAATAGGTAAACCTACGTATGTGTTAAATGATGAAATGATAAATTTCATGCCACTGCACTCTAGCCTGGGCAACAGCGCAAGACTCCATCTCAAAAAGAAAAAAAAAAAAAGAATGATAAATAATGCCATTCATTTTCAACAGAATACTTTGAATTCCCAAATTGCTGCTATCAAAAAAAATAGTACTTAGACCATATGGGCTTTAAAACTTTTTCTTTTCTTTTTCAGACAAGATCTTGCTGTGTTGCCCAGGCTGGAGTGTAGTGGCATGGTCATACCTCACTGCAGCCTTGAACTCCAGGGCTCAAAAGATGCTCCCATCTCAGCCTCCTGAGTAGCTGAGAGCACAGGTGTGAGCCACCACACCAGCTAATTTTTTTTTTTAGAGATGGGGTCTTGCAATGTTGCCCAGGTTGCTCTCAAACTCCTGGGCTCAAGCAGTCCTCTTGCCTAGGCCTCCCAAAGTCCTGGAATTATAGGCCTGAGCCACCGTGCCCAGCCTAATAGCCTAAAAGCTTTTCTAAATATTATTTCTGCTCAGGAGGACACTAGTATAACATCTGCTATCCCTGTCCTTCATTACAATTGACAGAAAACCTACCTATCTTTCCAGGTAGTCTTAAAAGGCTGTTTAAAAAATGAAAGCAGGCTGGGTGTGGTGGCTCATGCCTGTAATCCCAGCACTTTGGGAGGCTGAGGCAGGCAAATCACCTGAGGTCAAGAGTTAGAGACCAGTCTGGCCAAGATGGCGAAACCCCATCTCTACTAAAAATACAAAAATTAGCTGGGCGTGGTGGTACGCGCCTGTAATCTCAGCTACTTGGGAGGCTGAGGCAGGAGAATCGCTTAAATCCAGGAGTCAGAGGTTGCAACGGGCCGAGATTGCACCATTGCACTCCAGCCTGAGCGACAGAGTGAGACTGCATCTCAAAAAACAAAAAAAAATGAATGTAGCAAAGTCAGTTGAAACTAAAAAGGTGTTTCTGTAATTTAAATATAATTAGATATGGAAAATAGAGAAAAATGGAGTGCAAAAAATGACAAAACGAGGAAGGCTTGTTCGCCAGCTTCTTCTACTCACCGGGAGCCTGAGTAACATCTTAGGGGAAGCAACAATGAGTGGTTTTCTGAAGTTCCGGACCATCTGTCTCCTAAGCAAGTGGAAATACTGCGCAGGAGTTGTTGGGTGAACCACAAACATGTTCACAGTGTCTCCGTCCACCCCCTCTTCCGCACTGTCACACATCTGGGAGAGAAGTGGCAAGAAAGGAGAAGAACGTTCAGATCATCTATTTCAGTCGTAGTGACAATGGGCTAGCCAAAGGGAAACACAGGTGTTCTTGATTATAGCAGAAAAGCTATTGCCCAACATTACAGAAAAATACCAGCAGGTGAATTTATGAACGGTGAGGTATTAACCAAAGGAGAGCTCTGATGGCTTTCTCCACTGGCCCAATTCTGTGTCATCTAACACAATTGTTCCCAAACACGGCTGATAGCAAGAATCATCTGGAAAGGACTTTAAAAAAAAAAAAAAAATACATATTCTGATTACTACAGGGTTAAGATAGGGGAAGGAAGCACTATCAGAATCTCACTTTCCTAATGTAATAAACAAAACGATTTTGTGTGTGTGTGTGTGTGTGTGCGCTTTAAGACAAAAAATCAAAAGCAGCTAATAGAAAGGTTGAAAAATTGAGGGCAAGGAAGTTAAATCTCAGAAGATCCCAGTGGGACAGAAAGCCAAGGCATAACTCCTAACCCTACCCCAAAGGCAGTGAAAGGAAAGAAAGAGAGTTGACAAAATCTGGACAATTATTTTTGTTGTTACAGAGTCTCACTCTCTCGCCCAGGCTGGAGTTCAGTGGCACGATCATAGCACACTGTAACCTCAAACTCTGGACTCAAGCAGTCCTCTCACCAGAGCCTCCCAAGTAGCTGGGACTACAGGTGCCTGCTACCACACCTGACTAATTTTAATATTTTTGTAGAGATGGGGTCTTGTTATGATGCCGAGGCTGGTCTCAAACTCCTGGGTTCAAGCGATCCTCCCACCTCAGCCACCCAAAGTGCTGGGATTACAGGCATGAGCCGCCGTGCCTGGCCTCAATCATGATCATCTTCTTTTTGCATACACCCTTGATTCCCATGACCCTTCACTCCAACCCATAAACCTAGTTAATCCCCACTTTCTGCCTGTTCCATGTCTGCAGAGAAAGTAGCTAGAGACAACACAAAATCACACGAACGGTCTTACTTTAGAATCCTGACCAACAATCTGAGGTGGGCCCTTAATGACCTTAGACTCTTAAACTCTATTTCCCTAACTCACTCATTCTCCTTCTTTCCCAAGTGACTAATTCACACCTTTAAACTCAGGACCTCCTCCTGCATCACCACTCTCAGCTAATGACCTAACAGCATGTCCTCAGACCATCTACACACACATTCTCACCTGCACCCATCTTCTCTGCCTTCCATTTATTGCCACCAACCATGCTCCTGTCTAAAGCTAATTTAATCCATCATGTACTAGAGCCCACCCCATTTTACCCATGCAAGGAAATCACTCAGTTATTCTATCCGCACCCCTACATCACCATTCTCTTCTTGTCTACTGGATTATGCCTATCACCAAATAGGCCTTATTTCCTACCTTTAACACAAAACAAAGGCCTGGCGCGGTGGCCCATGCCTGAAATCCCAGCACTTTGGGAGGCCAAGGTGGGAGGATCACATGAGGTCAGGGGTTCAAGAGTAGCCTGGTCAACATGGTGAAACCCCATCTCTACTAAAAATACAAAAATTAGCCGGGCATCATGGCACAAGCCTGTAATCCCAGCTACTCGGGAGGCTGAGGCAGGAGTATTGCTTGAACCTGGGAGGCAGAGGTTGCAGAGAGCCGAGGTTGCAGAAAGCCAAGGCTGCAGCATTGCACTACAGCCTAGGTGACAGAGCAAGACGCCATCACAAAAAGAAAACAAAACACAAAAAGAACTCTTGACACAAATTTTCCCACCAGCTACTGTCTCATTTTCTTGTTCTATTTATAGCAATACTCCTCAAAAGAGTTAAGTTGACTTTCCTCCTTTTTTTTTTTTTTTTTTTTGAGACAGAGTCTGGCTCTCTTGCCCAGGCTGGAATGCAGTGGTGCAACCTCAGCTCACCACAACCTCCACCTCCCAGGCTCAAGTGATCCTCCCACCTCAGCCTTCCAAGTAGTGAGGATTATGGGCATGCACCACCACCCACCCAGCTAATTTTTTTAGTTTTATTTTTAGCAGAAATGGGGTCTCACCATGTTGCCCAGGGTGGTCTCAAACTCCTGAGCAAGATATCCACCCACCTCGGCCTCCCAAAGTGCTGGGATTACAGGTGTGAGCCACCATGCTAGGCCAACTTTCCTCCCTTGAATAAGTTCTGGAGATCTACTGTGCAGGATGGTAACTGTAGTTAACCTATTATATACCTGAAAATTGCTAAGAGGATAGATTTTAAATGTTCTCTTCACAAAAAATGGTGAGTATGTGAGGTGATGGGTCTGTTAATTAGCTTGATTCAATCATTTCACAATGTATAGCTGTATCAAAACATCACATTTTATACTATTAATATATACAATTGTACCTTTGTCAATTAAAAATTTTTAAATAAATACACTTTCCTTTCTCTAGAATCAGGAATCAGGGGTGTCCAGTCTTTTGGCTTACCTGAGCCACACCGGAAGAAGAATTGTCTTGTGTCACACATAAAATACACTAACACTAACAATGGCTAATAAGGTAAAAAAAAAAAAAAATCACAAATAATGTTTTAAGAAAGTTTATGAATTTGTATTGGACCACATTCTTTTTTTTGGAGACAGAGTCTCACTCTGTTGCCCAGGCTGGAGTGCAGTGGCGCAATCTCAGCTCACTGCAAGCTCCGCCTCCGGGGTTCACACCATTCTCCTGCCTCAGCCTCCCAAGTAGCTGGGACTACAGGTGCCTGCCACCGTGCCCGGCTAATTTTTTGTATTTTTAGTAGAGACAGGGTTTCACCGTGTTAGCCAGGATGGTCTTGATCTCCTGACCTCATGATCCGCCCGCCTCGGCCTCCCAAAGTGCTGGGATTACAGGCGTGAGCCACCGTGCCCGGCCTGTATTGGGCCACATTCAAAGCTGTTCTAAGCTGCATGCAGTCCATGGACACAGGTTGGACAAGTTGCTCTAGATAGTCCTTAATATGTCCCAGACAGACTTTTGTCCCTACCACTCCATCAAAACCACAGTCATCAACCAACAAATGGACTCGTGATTTCTAAATCCAGTGGTTCATTCTTATGCCTCATCTATTTATTTGTTTGTTTATTTTTAGTAGAGACAGGGTCTCACTATGTTCCCCAGGCTCGTCTCAAACTCCTGGGCTCAAGCGATCCTCCCACCTCGGCCTCTCAAAGTGCTGGAATTACTTCACTCGTCATCTTAATTGACACTGACACTCCCTCTTCCTTGATATGTTTCCTTCGCTTGCTTTCTAAGCTCTTCCTCCCACCTCACTGGTTGCTCCTTCTTCGTCTCACTTCTTCTTCTCTGCATCCTCTGAGGTTGGACTATCCCAGGGCCCAGAGTTCAGGCACCTTCTCTCCTCCACTGTGCTCGTTGCTTCGATGACTTCATCCAGACTCACGACTGTCAATGTCATCTGGTGGCCGATGACTCTGAAACTGTATCCCCCACCTACTCAGTTCCTCTATTTCTTCAACAACTAGTAGTTTTGTATTTCACATGTCATTCTTTAGTTTATCTACCATTTCTTTAATCTCTTTTTAAATAAAATTCTCGATGTCATCATTAATGTAACTATCCATCTATCTGTTGTTCTATCTACCTATCTATTAAGCTATCATCTATTTCTACATTTTAGCTGCACACATGCCAAATCATTAACAATATGCATGCTGAAGTACTTGGGGTGACATGTATTGATATCTCTATTTATTAATTAATTATTTATTTATTTAATTTTTTGAGACAGAGTCTTTGTTGTCCAGGCTGGAGTGCAGTGGCGGGATCTCGGCTCACTGCAACCTCTGCCTTCTGGGTTCAAGCGATTCTCCTGCCTCAGGCTCCCGAGTAGCTTGGATTACAGGCATGAGCCACTACACCTGGCTAATTTTTGTATTTTTAGTAAAGATGGGGTTTCACCATGTTAGCCAGGCTGGTCTCGAACTCCTGACCTCAAGTGATCCACCTGCCTTGGTCTCCCAAAGTGCCAGGATTACAGGTGTGAGCCACTGCGCCCGGCTGATGTCTCCATTTATTTTGAAATGAATCAAAAAATAAGATGGATTGAAGGACACCAGAATGACAGATGAATAGATATGTGAAAAAAACAAGTATAATAAAAAATAATGGTGAATTCTAGGGAGTGGGCATATGAGTATTCACAGTAAATTCTGTCCAACTTTTCTGTATATCTGAAAGTCTTCATAATAAACTATAAGGAAATAACATGCCGAGGACTGTTGTGGGGTGGGGGGAGGGGGGAGGGATAGCATTAGGAGATATACCTAATACTAAATGACGAGTTAATGGGTGCAGCACACCAACATGGCACATGTATACATATGTAACAAACCTGCACATTGTGCACATGTACCCTAAAACTTAAAGTATAATAAAAAAAAAAACAGGCAAAAAGAGACATCTGTAATGATTCACACCAAATGAGGACAATGGCTATTTCTGGGAGGATATTTCAAATGTTTTAATAACCAGCCAGGGTTGGTGGCTCATGCCTGTAATCCCAGCACTTTGGGAGGCTGAGGCGGGTGGATCACTTGAGGCCAGGAGTTTCAGAACAGCGTGGCCAACATGGAAGAACACCAATCTCTACTAAAAACACAAAAATTAGCCGGGCATGGTGGCATACGCCTGTGATCCCAGCTACTGGGAGGCTGAGGCAGGAGAATCGCTTGAACCGAAGAGGCAGAGGTTGCAGTGAGCCAAGATCGCACCACTGCACTCCAGCCTGGGCAACAGGGGGAGACCCCATCTCAAAAAAAGAAAAAAAAAAAAGCTCTCTAGGGGATTCTGATGATCAGCCTGGTATAAGAACTGCTGATCCTGGCACAGGAGAACTTTAATTGCCATAAAACTGTGATACAATTATACCTGAGGCATTATGTTTCCAAAGAAAATTGACATTGCATCAAATCTGTTTCACTCAAATACTAAGCTATATTATAGTTAGCTGGGTGTTAAGCTATCCGCAGGAGGTAGAAAAGCTATAGGAAGCAGGAAAATGATTCTTTGACTCCAGAAGACATTACCCTTACCTGCAGGAAACGCTCTATTCGACAGGATGAGTGGTCTGGCCCAGCCCCATCGTGGCCGTGTGGAAGGAGGGTGACGATGCCGCTTTGTAGGAGCCACTTGGCCTCTCCTGGAAAAGTATCATGTGGGGAGTAAGAGCCCTACGAAGCGGGGACAAAGTGGCCTGACATGACTCAGCCGGGGAAATCAATGTTAGTTTTCTGCCTGACCCCCCAAAACTGCTTTCATTACATGCACCTTCTAGAACTGTTATGCTATACTTAGGGAAATGTCCATTTCATTGAATGAAAACCTATCATGGGCGAGGCACGGTGGCTTACACCTGTAATCCCAGCACTTTGGGAGGCTAAGGCGGATAGATTACTTGAGGTCAGGAGTTTGAGACCAGCCTGGCCAACACGGTGAAATCGCGTCTCTACTAAAAATACAAAAATTAGCCAGCTGTAGTGGCACACGCCTGTAGTCCCAGCTACTCGGGAGGCTGAGGTGGGAGAATCACTTGACCCCGGGAGGTAGAGGTTGCAGTGAGCTGAGATCATGCCACTGCACACCAGCCTGAGGGACAGAGTGAGACACCGTCTCAAAAAAGAAAACCATAACCTATCACGGCACAGGCCCTGGGCTTTTACAAGTGGAAGACAAACTCAAAGGGGAACATTCCCAGCTTCCTGGACAGCACATGCTGCTCCAATACCACCGCAGGCACCACTCTTACAAGAACGGGCAGCTCCCGGCCGGGCACAGCGGCTCACACCCGTAATCCCAGCACTTTGGGAGGCCGAGGTGGGTGGATCATGAGGTCAGGAGATCGAGACCATCCTGGCTGACATGGTGAAACCCCATCTCTACTAAAAATACAAAAAATTAGCCGGGTGTGGTGACGGACGCCTATGTAGTCCCAGCTACTCGGGAGGCTGAGGCAGGAGAATTGTGCAAACCCAGTAGGCGGAGGTTGCAGTGCGCCGAGATCGCACCACCGCACTCCAGCCTGGGCGACAGAGCGAGACTCCATCTCAACAAAAAAAAAAAAAAAAATGGGCAGCTCTCACAGCCCAGCTGACAACACAGGCCACCGTCTTGAAACAGCGGGTGGTGGGCACAACAGAACAGTCTCTGGACAAGTCAGAAGTCCAGGCCCTCAGGCACTTTTCTTCCTCCCAGTGAAAATGTCACAGAGAAGCATAACTATAGGAAAGATTTAAGGCAGGTATTCAAAACCCAAGAGTGGGCATCCCTGGAAAATGGGATTCAGGGTCTGGGGAGAGACTTAGACGTTTACTTCAACTACTTCTAATTTTTACAGTGAGTAGGTACTGCTTCGGAAGCTTTCAGACACTGGAGCGGGTTTTCATGGCCCTACTGACTCCTGGGCACAGGCGCTGGGTGGCACCAGTGCTCCTGCTGACAGAGAGCCTGGGTTTTTGTCCCGATAACACATTAACCTGACAGTGGCCACACTCCCGTCATAACAGGGTGACCCCAACTCCCTGGAGGTGCCGCTGCACACGGGAGTCTCAAGGCAGCAGTGGCCCCTTTTCATTCATTTGTCCCTGTGAGGCTGGGGCAATGCAGGGACCCCCACCTGTACCCACCCTATACACTAACACCAACCTCCAGAGATGAATGTGTCAAAGATGATCTGGGCACCATTGAAGAAATCGCCAAACTGTGCCTCCCACAGGGGCAGTAACTTTGGGCTCTCAATGCTCATCCCATATTCGAATCCCAGGACGGCCTCTTCTGACAGGGGGCTGTTGCTGACCTAATCCCAGGGAAGAGAAGGAAACGCTGCATGCGAGGGCCACGGCAGAGCATCTGGTTTCTGGGAACTTATTGAAGGGAGGTGGTGTGGAGAGGGAGCCTTGCTTTCATTCCTCACCACATTCTTTTTGTTTGTTTTTGCTTTTTGAGATGGAGTTTCGCTTTTGTTGCCCAGGCTGGAGTGCAATGGCTCCATCTCAGCTCACTGCAACCTCCGCCTCCCAGGTTCAAGTGATTCTCCTGCCTCAGCCTCTTGAGTAGCTGGGATTACAGGCACCCACCACCACGCCCGGCTAATTTTTGTATTTTTAGTAGAAACAGGGTTTCAGCATGTTGGCTGAGCTGGTCTCGAACTCCTGAGCTCAGGTGATCCACCCACCTTGCACCCCCAAAATGCTGGGGTTACAGGCATGAGCCACCACACCCGGCCTCATCACCACATTCTTTTGAGAAGAGATTTGCTACTCGGTGTCAGTGATGCAGATGAGAAAAGTTGGGACAAAGAGAGGAAAAGATAAAAGAGGCCGGAATATGGGTATTACTGAGTTTCTTCAAGGATAAGCACATATACTTCTCAGATGACCCTCCTCTGGAGCTGAGTATACAACTGTGTCTTATAAGCTTTTCAAAAACCTGTGGCTGGGCGTGGTGGCCTCCCAACAATTTGGGAGGCCGAGATGGGAGGATCGCTTGAGCACAGGAGTTTGAGATCAACCTGGGCAACATGGCAAAACCCCATCTCTACAAAAAGCAGACAAAAATTAGCTGGGCATGGTGGCACATGCCTGTAGTCCCAACTACTTGGGAGGCTGAGGTGGGAGGATCACTTAAGCCCAGGAAGTTGAAACTACAGTGAGCTAAAATCGCACCAGTGCACTCCAGCCTGCGTGACACAGTGAGACCCTGTCTCAAAAAAAAAAAAAAAAAGAAAAAAAAATCATCATGAAACAAAGTGAGGAAAGTTAAAAAATAAAGGCCTGCCTTTGGTTAAAATCATTATTCTAACATCGTATTTGCACAGTAAATCAAAACCATCATGGTATGTCAACATTAAAAAAAGCAGAATACAAATTACATCTCTGAGAAGGTTAAAAAGACATGACAGGCCGGGCGTGGTGGCTCACGCCTGTAATCCCAGCACTTTGGGAGGCCGAGGTGGGTGGATCACAAGGTCAAGAGATCGAGACCATCCTGGCCAACATGGTGAAACCCCGTCTCTACTAAAAATACAAAAATTAGCTGGGCGTGGTGGCGGGCGCCTGTAGTCCCAGCTACTCGAGAGGCTGAGGCAGGAGAATGGTGTGAACCCAGGAGGCGGAGCTTGAAGTGAGCCGAGATTGCGCCACTGCACTCCAGCCTGGCGACTGAGTGAGACTCCGTCTCAAAAAAAAAAAAAAAAAAAAAGACACGACAATGAAATGCGATACATAATCCCAGCACTTTGGGAGGCCAAGGCAGGCGGATCACCTGAGGTCAGGAGTTCGAGACCAGCCTGGCCAACATGGTGAAACCCCGTCTCTACTAAAAATACAAAAATTAGCCGAGCATGGTGGCAGGCCTCAAGAGGCTGAGGTGGGAGGATTGCTTGAACCTGGGAGGTGGAGGTTGCATTGAGCCGAGATTGTGCCACTGCACTCCAGCCTGGGCAATAGAGCTCAGCCTCAAAAAAAAAAAAAGAAAAAAGAAATTGTTGATCTTGGTTTGAGAAATACATGGTAGTCATGTCTGTGTTCATTTCCTGATTTTGGTGTGTTATGATGGAGAAGGATGTCCCTGTTTGTGGAAATACACACTAGGGGGCACCAGGATGGCAACTTGCTCTCAGATGGTTCGAGATGAAAAAAGGGAGCTAGGAGGATCACTTGGACACAGGAGGTCGAGGCTGCAGTGAGCAGTGATTGCATCACTACACTCCAGCCTGCCTGACAGAGCGAGACCCTGTCTCAAAAGAAAAAATAAAGACGAGAAAAAGTTCCTTACTATATACAACATTTTGGTAATTTTGTGTTTCTTTCAAATTTTAAAAAAATATATGTTTCAGTTACATCTTTATAGACTATTATTTTGGAATAAAAAGGAAGGATGGGCAGAGTGCGGTGGCTCATGCCCGTAATCTCAGCACTTTGGGAGGCTGAGATGGGCGGATCACTTGAGGTCAAAAGTTTGAGATCAGCCTGGCCAATGTGGCGAGACCCTGTCTCTGCTACAAATACAAAAATTAGCAGGGCCTGGTGGCACACACCTGTAGTCCCAGCTACTCAGGAGGCTGAGGTGGGAGAACCACTTTAACCTAGGAATCTGAGGTTGCAGTGAGCTGAGATTGCACCACTGCACTCCAGCCTGGACAACAGAGCAAGGCTTGGTCTCAAAAAGAAGGATGTACTGATACATGCTACATGCGTGGAAGGACCTTGAAAGCATGATGCCAAGTCAAAGAAGCCAGTTCCAAAAGGCCACGTTATACCGTTCTATTCACATGAAACACCCAAAATAGGCAGATCAATAGAAACAAACAGTCGATGAGTGGTGTCCAGGGGCTGGAGGGAGGAAGGAGTGGGCAGTGACTGCAAACGGGCATTGGCTTGCTTTCTAGGGTAATGAAAATGTTCTAAAATTAGACAGTGGTGATGATTACACAACTCTGTGAATAGACTACAAACTGCACAAGTGTACACACTGAGAGGTTGAATTTTATGAGTTATAGCTCAATAAAGCTTTTATTTAAAAAAATAAAAACCCTCTAGGCTGGGCACAGCCGCTCACACCTATAATCCCAGGACTTTGGGAGGCCAAGGCAGGAGGATTGCTTGAGGCCAGGAATTCAAGATGACACTGGCCATCACAGTGAGACTCCCATCTCTACAAAATATTTAAAAGTAGCCAGGCGTGGTGGTGCTTGCCTGTAGTCCCAGCTACTTGAGAGGCTGAGGCGGGAGGACTGCTTGCATCTAAGAGCTGGAGGCTACAGTGAGCTATAATTGCACCATGGGACTCCAGCCTGGGCAACAGAGGAGGACCTGTCTCACACACACACACACACACACACACACACACACACAAACATCGAGATGTACAACGGAGTTGGGGGAAAAACACACCCCAAGGACCTAGTCACTTATCATGAAGGCTGCCTGACCTCTGTCCCTTCCTAGAAGCCACTGTTGATAAGGGAACGCTGGTCAGTTACAAAATTCAATACTATTAGACAATGAAGGCAGATCACTACTCAGGAAAATACAGCTACTCTCACTACCAAGATCAAGCAGGAGTTTCTCCCAGGGTCTTCACATAGAGGACATGGTATTAAATAATAAATTACTCTTATTATTATTTGAGACAGAGTCTTGCTCTGTTGCCCAAGCTGGAGTGCAGTGGTATGATCTCGGCTCACTACCTCCGCCTCCTGGGTTCAAGCAATTCTCCTGCCTCAACCTCCTGAGTAGCTGGGATTACAGGCGTGTGCCACCATGCGCGACTCATTTTTGTATTTTTAGTAGAGACAGGGTTTCGCCATGTTGGCCAGGTCGGTGTTGAACTCCTGGCCTCAAGTGATCTGCCTGCCTTGGCCTCCCAAAGTGCTGGGATTACAGGTGTGAGCCACTGTGCCAGGTCTAAATAATAAATTAAATCTTTGGCCAGGCGTGGTGGTTCACGCCTATAATCCCAGCACTCTGGGAGGCCAAATAATCCCAGCTACTTGGGAGGCTGAGGCAGGAGAACTGCTCCAACCCAGGAGGCAGAGGTTGCAGTGAGCCTAGATCACGCCACTGCACTCCAGCCTGGGTGACAGAGTGAGGCTCTGTCTCAAATAAATAAATGAATGAATGAATGAAAATAAATTAAATCTTCAACAGTATCCACAAAACAGACACAAGGCATTTAATTGGGACTTTTTCAATAGCAAAATTCAAAACTGATAATAAATATCAAAGCACAATTCAATGAAAGCCTCATCTGAGGTAGTGGAATGCTAAACATTTCAGTATCTAGTTCAGCAATCTGACTTGATCCAAGGGTAGATTTTGGACTAACTTAAAGAAAAGATGAGCTCCATATCCCTTCAGTTATCTTCCTAAAATGTGGCTTTTGCCAAGTGAATTTTCTTTTTTTTTTTTTTGAGACGGAGTCTCGCTCTGTCGCCAGGCTGAAGTGCAGTGGTGCGACCTCGGCTCACTGCAACCTCCACCTCCCGGGTTCAAGCGATTCTTCTGCCTCAACCTCCTGAGTAGCTGGGACTACAGATGCGTGTCACCACACCCAGCTAATTTTTGTATTTTTAGTAGAGATGGGGTTTCACCATTTTGGCCAGGATGGTCTTGATCTCTTGACCTTGTGATCTGCCCACCTCAGCCTCCCAAAGTGCTGGGATTACAGGCATGAACCACCACACCTGGCCGCCAAGTGAATTTTTTATAGGGTGTCAGTAACTCAAGATGATGTTCTCAAACTAATGGCTAGAGTAGGAAAGAAGATGACATGCCACTCAACTTACCTTAAGGAATAAGTTATTTTCATAAACATCATGTGCTAGACACTTGAATAATTGTTTGAGATAAATAAATGAAAAGACTCCATTACTACCCTTAAGGCACTAAAGAGAAGGACACAGAGGCTGCCACACAGAAATACACGGTTATGTCTGGCCGGGTGCAGTGGCTCACACCTATACTTCCAGCGCTTTGGGAGGCCAAGGCAGGTGGACTGTTTGAGGCCAGGAGTTCAAGACCAGCCTGGGCAACATGGTGAAATTCCATCTACTAAAAATTAAAAAATTAGCCAGGAATGGCACCTCATGCCCGTGGTCCCAGCTACTCAGGAGGCTGAAGCATGAGGATCCCTTGAGCCTGGGAGGTGGAGGTTGCAGTGAGCCAAGATGGCACCACTGCACTCCAGCCTGGGCAACAGAGCAAGATTAAGTCTCCAAAAAAAAAAGAAAGAAATACACGGTTATGTGTACATTCGTCAAGCCGATCATACCTTAGGGAACAGGTAACCTTGAGGATGTGCAATTTTGCTTTCCTTAAGTAGGCAAGGAATACTGACTTATCCACATCTTTGACTAACTTTAATGAATTACAGCAATATGCAGATAATAATGTCAACTTTGAGTTGACAAAACACATATCGATTTGACATTTACATGATTACAGATATGTCACCAGAAGAAGAAAGCTCCAGGCTACTCTCTAGTGGGTTACTTCCATCCCAAATTGACAGACCCACCTCATCCACCCATTTAGCACCCCTTTACTTCCAAAAGTACTGAACCCAAAGTTGCCAGCACTCGTTCCTACTTGTTCTAAGAATCCTGGAAGTGTAATCGTTGGCACCTGGATTTTACAACAGCTATAGAAACATCTCACCTCTAGAAACCCCTTCTGATTTGGGTCCATATGGTTCAGGGGGATGTAGGTGTCATCGGTCTCCTGGCAAACCACCATTGCATGCCTCTGACTGAAAGTTCCACGACCAACATCTTGGCCACTTAGACGAACATTAAAACCTTAAGCAAGCAAGAAAAAAAACCTCAGATTCCCATAAATAACCTAATAATAAGGTGTGGTGACTCTAAATTCTTATATACTGGCTTAATCCTGAGAATTTTCCTTAGGATAACAGATAGTTATTAATATATGCTGTCCGATATTCAAAAGTCTATAGTTAAGATGAGATTGTATAAGAATGGAGAGGTTATCATGTGCCCTGCAATTTTTAGAGAAAACTATCTTTCCAGCACATCCAGCACTAGCCCTTTGTTTCCCAGGCATTAACTGTTCTATGTCTATACTCTGATGAAGGTTGTCAGCATGACTTATAATACAATTAAGTAATATTGTCAGGAAAGAAAAATTAACATGTTTTAGAACCTCTCTGGTCAATGAACACAATGGGAGGTAGTTATAACTCAAATAAACCACAAAGGTAACAGGTAGCAAACGTGATTAAAAGTACTCTCTACTAGCTAGACAGAAAATTCTTACCTTGGCTGGGCACGGTGGCTCACGTCTGTAATCCCAGCACTTTGGGAGGCTGAGGCGGGCGGATCACGAGGTCAAGAGTTCAAGACCAGCCTGACCAACATCGTGAAACCCCGTCTCTACTAAAAATACAAAAATTAGCTGGGCGTGGTGGCGCGCCCTACTTGGGAGGCTGTGGCAGGAGAATCGCTTGAACCCGGGAGGCAGAGGTTGCAGTGAGCTGAGATCGCACCACTGCATTCCAGCCTGGGCAACAGGGCAAGGCTCAAACAAAAAAAAAAAGAAAAAAAAAGAAAATTCTTACCTTGAGCAAGTAAGGAACCCAAGGCAAGAGCTTCCGCGGTGGCCCAGTCTAGCTTGGTTCCGTCCATCACCTTCTCCATTCTGGACTGTAAAATTCAGAGGAAGAAAAAAAAGGAACGTCTAAGAGCCCATTTCCTTTTTCACAATGAGTACAAAAAATTTAATGCAGGCCGGGCATGGTGGCTCATGCCTGTAATCCCAGCACTTTGGGAGGCCAAGGCGGGTGGATCACTTGAGGTAAGGAGTTCAAGACCAGCCTGGCCAACATGGTGAAACTCCATCTCTACAAAAAATACAAAAATTAGCTAGGCCTCGTGGTGTGTCTCTATGATCCCAGCTACTCAGGAAGCTGAGGCAGGGAATCACTGGAACCTGAGAGGCGGAGGTTGCGGTGAGCTGAGATGGCTCCACTACACTACAGCCTGGGCGACAGAGCAAGACTCGATCTCAAAAAAAAAAAAAAAAAAAAGCAACAAAATTAAGCATCAAAAACAATGCTGAATAAAAACAGAGTGCAAAAGGATACATTAGAGAAGGAGAGCAATCATATACAGTTTATTTATTTATTTTTTTCTGAGGCAGTCTCACTCTGTCACCCAGGCTGGAGTGCCGTGGTGCAATCTTGGCTGATTGCAGCCTCGGCCTCCCTGGTTCAAGTGATTCTCCTGCCTCAGCCTCCTAAGTAGCTGGGACTACGGGTGTGCACCACCACACCCAGCTAATTTTTGTACTTTTTAGCGGAGAAGGGGTTTCGCCATGTTGGTCAGACTGGTCTTGAACCCCTGAACTCAAACGATCTGCCCAGCTCGGCCTCCCAAAGTGCTGGGATTACAGGCGTGAGCCACCACACCCGGCCTATATACAATTTTAAAACAGGCAAAACAAACACGTGCTTAGGTTAGTGGTTACCTCTGCAGAGGTGGGAGGAGATGGATCAAGGAGGGGTATGTGGGGAACTGTATTTGTAACATTCTATTTCCTAAGGTGGATGATGAGTATATATTAATAGTTTGTTGTAATAGTCTCTGGACCTATAATAAAAACTTAGAGTTAGTGGGTTTTTTTTTTTTTAATTTCCTTTTTTTGGAGAAACAGGGTCTTATTCTGTCACCCAGGCTGGAGTACAGTGGTGCTATCTCAGCTCACTGCAGGCTCGACCTTCTGGGCTCAAGCAATCCTCCCACCTCAGCCTTCTGAGGAGCTGAGACTACAGGCATGCGCCACCGTGCCAGGCTAATTTTTTAATCTTTACTAGTGATAAGGTCTCACTGTGTTGCCCAGGCTGGTCTTGAACTTCTAGGCTCAAGCGATCCTCCCACCTTAGCCTCCTGAGGAGCTGAGACTACAGGCATGTGCCACCGTGCCAGGCTAATTTTTTAATCTTTACTAGCAATAAGGTCTCACCATGTTGCCCAGGCTGGTCTTGAACTTCCAGGCTCAAGCAATCCTTCCACCTTGGCCTTCCAAAGCACTGGTATTACAGATAGGAGCCACTGTGCCTGGCCAAGTTAGTGTTTGAAAATAATTCATGTTGGGCACGGTGGTTCACACCTGTAATCCCAGCACTTTGGGAGGCCAAGGCGGATGGATCAATTGAGGTCAGGAGTTCAAGACCAACCTGGCCAACATGGTGAAAACCCATCTCTACTAAAAATACAAAAATTAGCTGGGCGTGGTGGCACATGCCTGTAATCCCAGCTACTCAGGAGGCTGAGGCAGGAGAATCGTTTGAACCTGGGAGGCAGTGAGCTGAGACCACGCCACTGCACACCAGCCGGGGTGACAGAGCGAGATCCCATCTCAAAAATAACATAAAATAAAATAATTTAGAGGGCAAAGTTCCTTCATCCAAGCTTAAGAAAGATAAAGACCTTTAACTCTTTGCTCTCCTTGTTTTAGCACTGAAAGTCCCCCATTCCAGAAAACCCCTAAGTCCCAGGCCCACCAGGGTGGTCTGTCATCCTATAGTGATCCTAAGATGATACGTAAAACATCAGCATGTTTAAGGGGCTACTTTGGGGTATGTGTGTTGATTTTTTTTTCTTTTATTTAAACCACCTGAAACAAAGTGTTTTCTACTCACTGGTTGGAAAAATAAAAACAGGCATTCTTGTATCTCTGTATTTTTTATAGTGTGCATGTATTCCACGTATATGTAATGTATGCATGCATGCATAAGTAAATAAATACACGGAGGAAAAAAAAAAGAAGAGAAAATCTGAGGTAACTATCAGTACCAAAACAACACTAAGATCAGTTCCTACAACCTAATGACACACAATAAATATTTATCAAATGAATCAGCCAACCGAAAAGATCAGACCAACATCGGTCCCTTTGCTGAACAGGAAGAAGTAATAACCAGCCATTGGGAGGCTGCCCACCTGAACGTGTGTCTTCAGCAGGTGACTGTGCATCTGCAGCTGTCTCGGCACCTCTACAGACTTCACGCCAACAAACCGCAGGAGGTCGAGGGGCACACCTGTACTCCAGGTGGTGATTCGCGCTTCTGGCTGAGCCAGGCCCTGCCAGTGGGCCTGCAGGTTCTGGGCAGGGGGGCTGTAGTGGGCCATGTTATTTAAGTGATCATTCAACTTGGCATAGTAGGAGGATTTTATTTCAGACACCTCCTCCTGCGTCATGAGTCCACCAGCAATGAGGTGCTCTGCATATGTGTCTGGAATGCTCTTTCGAGCTCTGTCCAAGAAAGAGAAGAAACACAAATCAATCTGACATGTGACAATCTAATAGAGACAGAGAGTCACTGTCAAGGGCGGTGGAGTGTCAGTACTCTAAAAAGGCATTCGACAGGTGCAATGGCTCACACCTGCAATCTCAGCATTTTGGGAGGCCAAGGTGGGGGGATCACCTGAGGTCAGGAGTTCGGGACCAGCCTGGCCAACATGGTGAAACCCTGTCTCTACTAAAAATACAAAAAATTAGCTTGGCATGGTGGCGGGTGCCTGTAATCCCAGCTACTCAGGAGGCTGAGGCAGTAGAACTGCTTGAACCTAAGAGGTGGAGGTTGCAGTGAGCCAAGATGGCACCACTGCACTCCAGCCTGGGCAACAAAAGTGAAACTCCGTCTCAAAAAATAAATAAATTAATTAAAGATAAATAAAAATAAAATAAAAAGGCATTCAGGAAAAATGTTTTGGAACTAGACAGAAGTGGTGGTTGCACCACTTTGTGAAGGTAAATAAATGCCACTGAGTTCACATTAAGACAGCCAATTTTATATTATGTCACGTTCATCTCAATAAGCTTATAAAACATAAAATAAACAAACAATGTTAAATATAATAAATTAATTTCATAAATGAAGGCACTCATAGTAACAACCGCTTTTCCAGGCAAGTAAGAGAAAACAAATTTATCTTTATAAGTTTTTGTCTGCATCCAAGTATAAATAATTAACAGAGTTTTTCTATGATTTGGTAAATTCTGACAATTATTTCCAAGGCTGACCCACACTGTCTATCCAATCAGCACCCCCCTTTATCTAAAAAGGTATGGAACCCAAAGTTGCCCCAGTCTCTGAAAGTTGCAATCTTTCAGGTTGCGTCTAACATCCTTTAACTACAATCATCAGCACCTGGGTGTTACAATAAATGTCACTCTACATTCATGTAACACTTTAAACTATAAAGTCTATTCACATATATTACCATATTTAATCCTGATAAAAGAGAGAAGAAAGCAGGATAGATTTTAAAGATGAGGCCCTGGGGCCAGGTGAGGAGGCTCACGCCTGCAATCCCAGAACTTTGGGAGGCCGAGACAGGCAGATGGCGAGACCAGCTTGGGTAGCGCTGTGAGACCCCATCTAGTCAGGCGTAGTGGCAAACGCCTGTAGTCCCAGGTACTCAAGGGGCGGGGGCGGGGGCGGGGGCGGGGGCGGGGGCGGGGGCGGGGGCGGGGGCGGGGGCGGGGGCGGAAGGATCGCTTGAGCCCAGGAAGTCGAGGCTACAGTGATCCGTGATAATACCACAGCACTACAGCCTGGGCAACAGAGCAAGACCGTGTCTCAAAAAAATAAATAAAATAAAATAGGGCCCTGAGGTTCATTGAGTCATTCAGCTGCTAAATTCAGAGCTAAACAGAACACAATTAGTTCTTCTGAGAGCAGTCCTCTTTCTGGTATCAAGGATCAGAAACACTCATAAAATGTGTATTCCTCTGCTTTAATTTATATCTATAAGGAAATAAACTTGAGGAGGGGAATCTATTTTATTTTCTAGTATCTAGAAAAGGAAGTTCCAAAGTAACAAATTCCCCCTGTCATATTAACCATCTGAATCAGCACCATGGGACAGAAATGAAATGCAAGCCATAAGTAATTTAAAATTTCCTGGCAGTCACATTAGAAAAGATAAAAAGAAACACGTGAAATTAATTTCTTTTCTTTTTGTTTTTTCTTTGAGACTGAGTCTCGCTCTGTCGCCCAGGCTAGAGTGCAGTGGCACGATCTCAGCTCACTGAAACCTCCGCCTCCCCAGTTCAAGCGATTCTGTTGCCTCAGCCTCCCGAGTAGCTGGGACTACAGGAACGCACCACAACGCCAGCTAATTTTTCTTTTTCTTTTTTTTTGAGAGGGAGTCTCGCTCTGCCACCCAAGTTGGAGTGCAGTGGCGCGATCTCGGCTCACTGCAAGCTCCGCCTCCCGGGTTCACGCCATTCTCCTGCCTCAGCCTCCCGAGTAGCTGGGACTACAGGCGCCCACCACCACGCCCGGCTAATTTTTTGTATTTTTAGTAGAGACGGGGTTTCACCGTGTTAGTCAGGATGGTCTCGATCTCCTGACCTCGTTATGCGCCCGCCTCAGCCTCCCAAAGTGCTGGGATTACAGGCGTTAGCCACCGCGCCTGGCCAAATTTTTCTATTTTTAGTAGAGACAGGGTTTCACCATGTTGGCCAGGCTGGTCTCAAACTCCTGACCTCAAGTGATCCACCCACCTTGGCCTCCCAAAGTGCTGGGATTACAGGCATAAGCCACCACGCCCGGCATTTCAATAACATATTTTATTTAAGTCAATATACTCATTATATTGTCATTTCCATATCTAATAAATTTTAAAAATATTATTTTGGGTTTATATTTTACATGCTAAGTCTTTGAAATATGGTGTGTGTATTATCCTTACAGCACATTAATCAGGACTAGCCACTTTTCAAGTACTCAATAGTCACTGATGGCTAGTGGCTTCCATCTTGGACAGCAGGGTTCTGAACATTCATTAGAATCTTCCGAGTTACCTCTCACCAAGGTGCCAGGCAGGTCTGCAGCTATGGTTTGTAGAAATGAATCACTGAGGTTCTATTTCTGGTCCTGCCGACACTGCAGTAAATAGATTTGGGCGAGGTTTGCTTAATTCCCCCTGCTTCAATCTTCCCATCTGCTGAGTTGCTAATTGCCCTTTCTCTATTCAATGAGGAACCATGTCAAGTGTGAAGAGTATGGGAGGCCAGGCACGGTGGCTCATGCCTGTAATCCCAGCACTTTGGGAGGCCAAGGCGGGTGGACCACTTGAGACCCGGAGTTCGAGACCAGCCTAGCCAACATGGCGAAACCCCTGTCTCTACTAAAAATAGAAAGATTAGCCAGGCGTGATGATGCATACCTGTAATCCCAGCTACTCAGGAAGCTGAGGCACAAGAAGTACAATTGCTTGAACCCAGGAGGCAGAGGTTGCAGTGAGCCAAGACTGTGCCACCTACACTCCAGCCCAGAACTGTGTCAGCTTTAGCTTTGAAAGTTTCATGTCCTGCCTGGGCACAGTGGCTCATGCCTGTAATCCCAGCACTTTGGGAGGGCGAGGCGGGCAGATCACCTGAGGTCAGGAGCTTGACATCAGCCTGGCCAACATGGCAAAACTCTGTCTCTACTAAAAAGTATGAAAACTAGCCAGGCACAGTGGCACATGCCTGTAATCCCAGCTACGCGGGAGGTTGAGGCAAGAGGATCACTTGAGGCAGGAGGATCACTTGAACCAGGGAGGTAGAGATTGCAGTGAGCCAAGATCGTGCTACTGCATTCCAGACTGGGTGACAAAGCAAGACTCCATCTCAAAAAAATAATAATAATAATTTTAATTTTTAGGGGGCATATCACACAAGGGTTTATAATTGTACCTGATGATTTTGTACATGATGGGGTTGGTGAAGAATGGCTCATCCAGCTCATTGTGGCCCCACTGCCTGTAGCACAACAGATCAATAATCACATCCTTGCGGAACTGGCGTTGGTATTCAAAAGCCAGTCGTGTGGCACGGACCACTTCCTCTGGGCTGTCTCCATTGACATGGATGATGGCACAGCCCACAAGCTTCCCTGAAGGACAGAAGACCAAGCTGAAACAGGACAGTTAACCCAGAATGATACTGGCCCTCTCTAAGCCCTACTTCCTGCATCAAAAGACAGCCCAGTCCTCACAGGTAGATATTGGTTTGGTTAACAACCCCAGCTTTGGAGACCAGCTGGCAAGTTCCAACTCTGGGACTTATTGTGTGACCTTGGTAAAGCTACAAATCTCAGCCTACTTATCTATAAACTGGGAATAGGGGTTCCTACCTCTTAGTGATGTTGCAAAGGTTCAATGAGTGAATGCACACACAATTGTAATGCCTAACAGTGCCTGGTACATAGTAGTTAATATTTATTTTGTTACTGTTATTATTATTACTCTCTTTCTCCCTGAGATAAAAGGGTCATTAAAGGATGTACCCTAGAAAAAGATAAATTTTCTCCAAAGAAGCTCAAGAATGGATCTTCAGTATCTTCATCAGACTAATCATAAAGGACTCACATAGACAAGCCCAAGAGGCATCCAGTCCAGGCTGGTTGTATAAAAGGAGAATAGCTGCTACCATCAAACAGCCTTGTAATCTGTGAAACTGGGAATGGGTAATAACAGCCCTGTCTTTCTCTTAAGATGACCAATTTCAGCCTGGCACAGTGGTTCACGCCTGTAATCTCAGCAGTTTGGAAGGCTGAAGAGGGATCACACAAGACCAGACGTTCAAGACCAGCCTGGGCAACACAGTGACTCAAGCTCTACAAAAATTATTTTAAAAATTAGCTGTGGCCGGGTGCAGTGGCTCACGCCTGTAATCCCAGCACTTTGGGAGGCTGAGGCAGGTGAATTACCTGAGGTCAGGAGTTTGAGACCAGCCTGGCCAACATGGTGAAACCCCGTCTCTACTAAAAACACAAAATTTAGCTGGGCGTGGTGGTGGACACCTATAATCACAGCTACTCGGGAGGCTGAGGCGGGAGAATTGCTTGAACCCGGGAGGCGGAGGTTGTGGTGAGCCGAGATGGCGCCATTGCACTCCAGCCTGGGCAACAAGAGCGAAACTCCATCTCAAAAAAAAAAAAAAAAAAAAAATTAGCTGTGCATGGTAGCATGTGTCTGTAAATCCCAGCTACTAAGGAGGCTGAGGAGGGAGGATCTCTTGAGCCAGGGATGTCAAGGATGCAGTGAGCCATGATTATACCACTGCACTCCAGTCTGAGTAACAGAGCAAGACCCTCAAAACAACAACAAAAAAAAACCTACCAATTTCCACAGGTAAAAAAGAAGCTGACTTTGATTCTTCACATCTTATTTCTTTTTTTTTTTCCTTTGAGATGGAGTTTCGCTTTTTTTTTTTTTTTTGAGACAGAGTCTCGCTCTGTCGCCCAGGCTGGAGTACAATGGCTCCATCTCGGCTCACTGCAAGCTCCGCCTCCTGGGTTCACGCCATTCTCCTGCCTCAGCCTCCCGAGTAGCTGGGACTGCAGGCATCCGCCACCACACCCAGCTAATTTTTTTTTTTGTACTTTTTAGTAGAGGTGGGGTTTCACCATGTTAGCCAGGATGGTCTTGATCTCCTGACCTTGTGATCCGCCTGTCTCGCCTCCCAAAGTGCTGGGATTACAGGTGTGAGCCACCACGCCCGGCTGGAGTTTCGCTCTTGTTGCCCAGGCTAGAGTACAATGGCCTGATCGTGGCTCACTGCAACCTCCGCCTCCCAGGTTCAAGTGATTCTCCTGTCTAAGCCTCCCGAGTAGCTGGGATTACAGGCACGCGCCACCATGCCTGGCTAATTTTGTGTTTTTATTAGAGACGGGGTTTCTCCATGTTGGTCAGGCTGGTCTCGAACTCCCAAGCTCAGGTGATCCACCTGCCTCGGCCTCCCAAAATGCTGGGATTACAGACGTGAGCCACCGCACCCGGCCTTCACATCTTATTTCTAACTATACTATTTTACCAAGTTTAGTGGTTGAACACATCCCTTTTCACTAAGCCCCTGGGCGCTCCAAGTTTGAATATCCTAGAGATAATGACTCTGGTGTTGTACTCATTGTGCTGATCTCTGACTTGTACCAGATCACCCATCCAGTTATAAGAAATTTGAGATGGCACACTGTGACTCCATCCTTGTCTTATTTCTTTGGATTTAAAAACCACACTGATAGGCTGGGCATGGTGGCTCACGCCTGTTATACCCAGCACTTTGGGAGGCCTAAGCAGGCGGATCACCAGAGGTCAGGAGTTCGAGACCAGCCTGCCAACATGGTGAAACCCCGTCTCTACTAAAAATACAAAAATTAGACAGGTGTGGTGGTGTACACCTGTAGTCCCAACTACTTGGGAGGCTGAGGCACGAGAATCACTTGAACCCAAAAGGCGGAGGTTGCAGTAAGCCGAGATCATGTACTCCAGCCTGGGCAACAGAGCGAGACTTCATCTAAAAAAAAAAAAAAAAATTAGCCAGACATGATGGTGCACACATGTGATCCCAGCTAATCAGGAGGCTGAGGCAAGAGAATCACTTGAACTCGGGAGGCAGAAGTTGCAGTGAGCTGAGATCGTGCTGCTGCACTACAGCCTGGGTGACAGAGCAAGACTCCATCTCAAAAAAATTAATTAATTAATTAATTAATTAAATGAAAGGAGGGATAACCAGTGAGGCTCATTGTTGTGTGTGCACCAGAGATTTCCCTAGGAATTCCATGTCGGCTTCAGCAACATCATTTCCTCCCCGTGTTACGTACCAATATCACTGCAGTATAAAGAAGACCTTCCTCTTTCAGCTGGAGTGGTGTAACCCAGCTGGTTATTAACAATCAAATGTACACTCCCACCAATTCTGAAATGCGGGAGATTTGACAGTGTGAATGTTTCAGGAACAATCCCTTGACCACAGAAAGAAGCATCACCATGCACCTAAATCACGAGACAAGGGGAGGGGTGGGGAAAAAAGAAATACAAGGGATTAAGAAATTTAGGTTTTCAGGTTGGAATAATTTTTTTTTTTTTTTTTTTTTTTGAGACGGAGTCTTGCTCTTTCACCCAGGCTGGACTGAAATGGCACGGTCTCAGCTCACTGCATCCTCTGCCTCCCGGGTTCAAGAGATTCTCCTGCCTCAGCTTCTCTAGTAGCTGGGATTATAGGCATGCATCACCACACCCGGCTAATTTTTTGTATTTTTAGTAGAGACGGGGTTTCACCATGTTGGTCAGGCTGGTCTCAAACTTCTGACCTCAGGTGATCCACCCTCTTTGGACTCCCAAAGTGCTGGGATTACAGGCATGAGCCACAGCGACCAGGCTCATTTATCACCACTTTAAAGAAAATGGCCTTTTCACCTTTTATTTCAGAAGTCAATCTTTTTTTTTTTTTTTTTTTTTTTTTGAGACAGAGTCTTGCTCTGTAGCCCAGGCGGGAGTGCAGTGGCGCAATCTCGGCTCACTGCAAGCTCCACCTCCCGGGTTCACGCCATTCTCCTGCCTCAGCCTCCCGCGTAGCTGGGACTACAGGAGCCCGCCATCACAATCTTAAGATCAGCTCAATGTACTGGGTAAAAATGAAGGATCAAAAGAGAGTATTATAAATTATGTGAAAGGTAAACAGAATGTCTGGCTAATGATTTCAAGATTTCTATTTAGAAACACCCTATCAGGCCAGGTGCAGTGGTTCACACCTGTAATATCTACACTTTGGGAGGCCAAGGCAGGAGGGTTGCTTGAAGCTAGGAATTTGAAACCAGCTTGGCCAACCCAGCAAGATCATGTCTCCCCAAAATAAAATAAAATAAATCAGTCAGGTACGATGGCACGCACCTGTAGGCCCAGCTACTCGGGAGGCTGAGACAGGAAGATTGCTTGAGCCCAGGCATTTGAGGCTGCAGTGAGCTATGATTGCACCATTGCACTCCTGCCTGGACAAAAGATTGAGACCCCATGTTGAAAGAAAGAGAGAGAAAGAAGGAAGGAAGGAAGGAAAAAGGAAGGAAGGAAGGAAAAGAAGGAAAGAAGGAAGGGAGGAAAAGAAGGAAGGAAGGAAGGGAGGAAAAGAAGGAAGGAAGGGAGGAAAAGAAGGAAGGAAGGAAGGGAGGAAAAGAAGGAAGGAAGGAAGGGAGGAAAGGAAGGGAGGGAGGGCCGGCCATATCATAATGAAATCCAATTCTGCCTACTCCCCATTTATTCACTGCAAGTTTCTGGCCTGTGAAAAATTAAAATGCATAGGATAACATGGCTATTCATATACATAATAGAATATTTGATTGCCTCATATATTTATGTATTTCTGTGGAATTTGAAGACTGATTCTGAAATCCAGGATTCATGGTCTCATGTAGTTAAAGGTTCATATTTAAATGAATACTCACAGAAGAAACATGACCACAGCCCAAACCTCTAAAAGATACTTGTTGTGTTACCAAAAACTGGGAGACAGGGTAGAAGAAGAACGAACCACACTGATAATTTCTGTTATTTGCCTTAATGCCAAAGACCTTCATTTTAAAATAAACAAGCAAAAAAAAAAGGCCAGGTATAGTGGCTCATGCCTGTAATCTCAGCACTTTGGGAGGCTGAGGTGGGAGGATCACTTGAGGTCAGGAGTTCGAGACCAGGCTGGCCAACATGGTGAAACCCTGTCTCTACTAAAAATACAAAAATTAGCTGGGCGTGGTGGCACGTGCCTGTAGTTCCAGCTACTCTGGAGGCTGAGGCAGGAGAATCACTTGAACCCAGGAGGCAGAGGTTGCACTGAGCTGAGATTTCGCCACTACACTCCAGTCTGAGCGACAGAGTGAGACTCGGTCTCAAAAAAAATAGTCATAAAAAAGAAAAGATAATAAAGTAAACAAGAAACGAAGTAAAACCACACTTAAAGTCTTTTTTTTTTTCACACTTGTTTTGTTAGATGTATGGATACCACAAAGTTTCCAAGAAGGCCATACTTCCAGAGAAATAATGACATCTATGCTCTCAGAAGGAGCAGGTTTGCCAGCCCATACCCCTAAGTTAATTCATGAGCCAAGCAAGGAAAACAGAAGTGGAAGCCCCAGGCTAAAGCCAGTTGCCTGAAGACTAAACCTCATGAATCTCCTGTTAATTTTTAAAACAATCCCAGAATCTTTTTCCAAGAGGTCATCTCAGTTTCATCATGAATGTCTGCCATCTGCTTTCAGCCCTCCCAACCCACACATTCTTCCCAGTTTTCCCCACCTCTGGCCTCACTTCCAGAAGCTCCAAGTACCTGTAAGCAAATGACCCTGTCCCCCGGCTGGGCTGAGTTGTCTGGAGAGTAATCGCCGTCTTGGCGAGACTGCTGCCTGCCGCGCGTTTTGCCCACGGCCACGGGGTTGACGGCCTCCAGGTGCGAGGGATTGGGCAGCATCGTCACGTGGAGGGGATGGTGCGCCCCAAAATCCAGGTCCACAGAGGAGGTCAAGTGAGACAGGACGTCTCCAGTGGCTGAGAAATTCTCTGGAAATTCACTTAAGCCTCGCATTTTACGGAACATCAGCTATTGTGGATACATTCAAAAGGAAAAAAATGGCATTCATCACAATGGAGACTAGGGAAGAAGTGCTGAGTTGAAATCATACAACAAAAAAGAAAATTTAAAGCCAGGAGTGGTGGCTTATGCCTGTAATTCCAGCACTTTGGGAGGCTGAGGTGGGAAGATCACTTGAGGTCAGGAGTTCAGGACCAGCCTGGCCAATATGGTGAAACCCCGTCTCTATTAAAAATAAAAAAAATTAGTCGGGCATGGTGGCAGGCGCCTGTAATCCCAGCTAGTTGAGAGGCTGAGGCGTAAGAATCACTTGAACCTGGGAGGCAGAGGTTACAGTGAGCCAAGATCACACCACTGTACTCCAGCCTGGGTGACAGAGCAAGATTAGGTCTCAATAAATAAATAAGTAAGAATACATGGAAAACCAATCCAAATACCAGCTCTGTCAATTAACTAAACTGTCTAAGCTACCTCCTGGACCAACTGCTCATATGTTTAGTTGCCTTTCCTCTTTTTTTTTTTTTTGAGACAGGATCTGGCTCTGTCTTCCAGGCTGGAGGGCAGTGGCACAGTCTTGGCTCACTGTAGCCTCCGTCTCCTGGACTCAAGAGATCCTCTCATTCTAGCCTCCTGAGTAACTGGAACCATAGGTGTACCACCTAATTTTTATGTTTGTAGAGACCATGCCACCTAATTTTTATTTTTGTAGGGACAGAGTTTTGCGAGGTTACCCAAGCTGGTCTTGAACTCCTGGGCTCAAGCACTCCTCTTGCCTTAGCCTCCCAAAGTGCTGGGATTGCAGGTGTGAGCCACCTTGCCCAGCCTTAGTTGACTTCCTAAAATGAATGATCACCAAGAGTTTTACTTTTTAAAAATTTATTTATATTCAGGCAGCATTTTGCTTTGTTGCCCAGCCTGGAGTGCAGTGGTGAGATCATAGTTCACTGCAGCCTCAAACTCCTGGACTCAAGTGATCCTCTGGCCTCAGTCTCCTGAGTAGCTGGGAACACAGGTGCGTGCCACCATGCTTGGCTAACTTATTTTATTTTTGGTAGAGACAAAGTCTCACTTTGTTCCACAGGATGGTCTCAAACTCCTAGATTCAAGCAATCCTCCTGCTTCATCCTCCCAACAGGCTGGGATTGCAGGTGTGAGCCACAGTGCCCGGCCATCACCATCACCATCATTTATCACCAGAATGAAACCAGCAGTTTTATTCTGTTACAATTAATCATATAGTGCTACTGAGAAACACAGCGAGTAACCTTACCTCTGGAGGGAACTGCAGAAGGCCTGTCAATAAATTCAGCCTCCCTCTATGGGGCATCCCAATAATGACATCAGTGATCCCGCTGTAGGCCGACATTTTCAGCAGCTCATGGAAAAAGCCCATCATGCTTTCAGCCCCTTCGCCTCCATATCGCTTCACTGTCGAGAACTTGGTGGCCAGAAAGTGGTCAAACTCCTGCAGAACATCATATCAGACGTGAGCTGCCAGGAGACAGCTAGCTTCTCCAGTGGACGGCAGATAAATCGGTGTGTGTTGTGAGATGGCCTCACACTCCCCAAGTAGCCATAGCAATGCCACTTTACTACATGTCCCAGAGAGATACTACATGTCCCAGAGAGAGACATAACATGGACACAGCGGGATGGCTTCCCAAGCATCCCGGACAGCAGAAGGGGCCAAGGAGAATAACCTGAGCGGCAGAATAACTCACCCCAAGGAAACCCCCTTAGAATGTGTGTTCTTTTGGACTGGAAGCCAGGCCTTAGATTTCTGCTGCCTCTTCCCAGTACCCCAGTTTTCACATGGGGCTCTATGGTACGAATCAAGGCTGCAAACTATCCAACTATCGAAACCATTAGGAAGGGGCTTCTTGCCATCTTGACATTCCAGAGTCCTGGTCACAGCCCCAAAAGAGGTTCAGTTCCATTTATTTGTATCGAGCCTCTCTTCCACATGTCATCTTTTGATCATCTTAGGTTAAGTTCTGAACTTAAGTATCTTTAGTTCTTAAGAAGCAAGACCAGGCCAGGCATGGTGGTTCACATCTGTAATCCCAGCACTTTGGGAGGCTGAGGTGGGTGAATCACTTGAGGCCAAGGGTTCAAGACTTGGCCAACATGGTGAAACACCGTCTCTACTGAAAATATAAAAATTAGCCAGGTGTGGTAACACGCACCTGTATTCCCAGCTACTCAGGAGGCTGAGGCAGGAGAATTGCTTGAGTCCAGGAGGTGGAGGTTGCAGTAAGCCGAGATCGTGCCACTGCACTCCAGCCTGGGTGACAGAGCAAGACTGTCTCAAGAACTGCAACTATACATAGCCCTGAATGGTGACAGTATGTCCTGTTATCAAAAGACTTTTTTTTCTTACATATTAAAAGAAATTTTAGGCCAGTCGCAGTGGCTCACACCTTAATCCCAGCACTTTGGGAGGCCAAGGTGGGCAGATCACGAGGTCAGGAGATTGAGACCATCCTAGCTAACACATTTAAGGCTGGGCGCGGTGGCTCACACCTGTAATTCCAGCACTTTGGGAGGCTGAGGGGGGTGAATCACGAGGTCAGGCGATCGAGACCATCCTGACTAACACAGTGAAACCCCACTCTACTAAAAATACAAAAAATTAGCCAGGCATCATGGCACGCGCCTGTAGTCCCAGCTAGTTGGGAGGCTGAGGCAGGAGAATGGCTTGAACCTGGGAGGCGGAGGTTACAATGAGCTGAGATCACACCACTGCACTCCAGCGTGGGCGACAGGGAGAATCCACCTCAAAAAAAAAAAAAAAAAAGAAAAGAAAAGAAAAGAAAAATAAATTTTAAAAAAAAATTTTTTTTAAAGGCCGGGTGTGGTGGCTCATGACTGTATTCCCAGCACTTTGGGAGGCCGAGGCAGGCGGATCATGAAGTCAAGAGATCGAGACCATCTTGGCCAACATGATGAAACCCCATCTCTACTAAAAATACAAAAATTAGCCAGGTGTGGTGGCACACACCTGTAATCCCAGCTACTTGGGCAACAGGGCGAGACTCCGTCTCAAAAAAATAAAAATAAATAAATAAATAAATAAATAAAACCTTAAGAACTATTTTTGTTTGTTTGTTTGTTTTTTGTTTGTTTGTTTGTTTTGGACAGTCTTGCTCTGTTGCCCAGACTGGAGTGCAGTGGTGCAATCTCAGCTCACTGCAGTGGTGTGATCTCAGCTCACGGCAACCTCCGCCTCCTGGGTTCAAGCGATTCTCCTGCCTCAGTTTCCCAAGTAGTTGGGACTGCAGGTATGCTCCACCACACCAAGCTAATTTTTTGTATTTTTTTTTTTTTTTAGTAGACACGGGGTTTCACCATGTTGGCCAGGTTGGTCTCGAACTCCTGACCTCAAGCAATACGCCCACCTCAGCCTCCCAAAGGGCTGGGATGACAGGCACGAGCCACTGTGCTCAGTCAGAAGTAAGGTCTTAAGGATCTTGTCATCTTTTATAGAGTGAGTAGACACATACACGAGAAGTACTTTGAGGAGAGCCAATAGGTCAATATTTTGGCAACCAACATTTTGTTACTTAGAATAAAGTGATGTGCTCAGAACAAGGATCTCTGAGGAAAAATAAAATAATAAAATGGTGTGTGTTATATGATCTGTTGTGTTGAAGTAATGAGAGATTTAAGTTTAGAGTTAATGGCTCAATTCCCTCTCTTCAGTAGTTATATATCTTTTTTTTTTTTGAGACAGAGTCTCGCTCTGTCACCCAGGCTGGAGTGCAGTGGCGCGATCTCAGCTCACTGCAGCCTCCACCTCTGAGGTTCCAGGGATTCTCATGCCTCAGCCTCCTGATTAGCTGGGATTACAGGTGTGCACCATCATTCCTGGCTAATTTTTGTATTTTTAGTAGAGACGGGGTTTCTCTATGTCAGCCAGGCTATATATCTTTATAGGCAGTGAGGCTAACCTATGCCCTTGCTATTAAATGCTCCTTTTTTTTTTGAGAAGGTGTTTCGCTCTTGTTACCCAGGCTGGAGTGCAATGGTGCGATCTCGGCTCACTGCAACCTCTGCCTCCTGGGTTCAAGCAATTCTCCTGCCTCAGCCTCACCAGTAGCTAGGATTACAGGCATGCACCACCACGCCTGGCTAATTTTTGTATTTTTAGTAGAGATGGGGTTTCTCCATGTTGGTCAGGCTGGTCTTGAACTCCTGACCTCAGGTGATCCGCCCGCCTCGGCATCCCAAAGTGCTGGGATTACAGGCATGAGCCACCGCGCCCGGCCTAGATGCTCCTTTTTACCTGAGATTCCAGCATTAGTTTCGACAGATGTTTTCGCTCTTCTGTGGTAAACGTCTCCTTTTGCAGTTCCTCAAACCGCTTGGCAAACCAGTCTTTCTCCTCCTGGCTCTGAAGTTGGGAGGTTTCAATAGAAATCTGCCCACAGTAGATTTGATTGAGATAGACTAACACTTCCTCAAGTGAGGCCTCTTCCTTCCCCATGTTCAATAATCCTGTGAAATACAATCAAAGGGGTCATTTTAAAAAATAATCATGTGGCAAGTTAATTCTGGAACATACCAAAATAATTACTTCAGCGCAGAGTGCTTTGTTCTTAATAACTTGGGTCATTATCAGCTGGGTGCCATGGCTCACGCCTGTAATCCCAACACTTTGGGAGGCAAGGCGGGTGGATCTCCTGAGGTCAGGAGTTCGAGTCCAGCCTGACCAATATGGTAAAACCCCGTCTCTACTAAAAAATTACAAAAATTAGCCAGGCATGGTAGCGTGCACCTGTAGTCCCAGCTACTCGAGAGACTGAGGCAGGAGAATTGCTTGAACCCAGGAGGCAGAGGTTGCAGTGAGCCGAGATCACACCACTGCACTCGAGCCTGGGTGACAGAGCAAGGCTCTGTCCCAAAATAAATAAATAAATAAATAAATAAATAAATAAATAACTTGGGCCATTATTAATGCTTATCTAGATTTTTTTCTAAAGAAAAAACTAAAAATGTGGTCAAAGGTCATGAAGTAGTAAAACTAGAAGGAGGGAAAACCCCCACTTCCTTCACAAGGACAGAGCCTGCTGCTGCTTTATACCAAGTTTTGTTTCTACAGTAATTTCTTTCGTGTGTGTGTGTGTGATGGAGTTTTTGCTGTTGTTGCCTAGGCTGGAGTGCAGTAGCACGATCTTGGCTCACTGCAACCTCTGCCTCCCAGATTCAAGTGATTCTCCTGCCTCAGCCTCCCAAGTAGCTGGGACTACACATGCATACCACCATGTCTGGCTAATTTTTGTATTTTTAGTATAGATGGGGTTTCACCATCTTGGCCAGGCTGGTCTCGAACTCCTGTCCTCAGGTGATCCTCTTGCCTCGGCCTCCCAAAGTGCTGAGATTACAGGCATAAGCCACCACACCCAGCCCCAACCTTTACTTTATATTGCTTAGCAAGCTTGTCCAACCCAACCCCCACAGGCTGCATGTGGCCCAGGACAGCTTTGAATGTGGCCCAACACAAATGAATAAACTTTCTTAAAACACTGTGAGATTTTCTTTGTGAATTTTTTTTTTAGCTCATTAGCTATGATTAGTGTTAGCGTATTTTATGTATGGCCCAAGACAATTCTAATTCCAATGTGGCCCAGGGAAGCCAAAAGATTGGACACCTCTGGCTTATGGTTTCTTTTTTTTTTTTTTGAGACGGAGTCTCGCTCTGTCGCACAGGCTGGAGTGCAGTGGCGCGATCTTGGCTCACTGCAAGCTCCGCTTCCCGAGTTCACGCCTTGCTATTAGAGGCTCCTTTTTTTTGCCTCAGCCTCCCGAGTAGCTGGGACTTACAGGTGCCTGCTACCACGCTCAGCCAATTTTTTTGTACTTTTTTTAGTAGAGACGGGGTTTCACTGTGTTAGCCAGGATGGTCTCGATCTCCTGACCTCGTGATCTGCCTACCTCAGCCTCCCAAAGTGCTGGGATTACCAGCGTGAGCCACTGCATCCGGTCAACTTATGGTTTCTTACAACAAAGTTTATTGTATTTCTTTTTTGTATAAAAAGATTTAAAGTATTGGTCTTTTGAGGAAGTTAGATGCATCACCACTATATTCCAACTGAGCCATTAATCATGTCACTTAATGTTTTCCACATTAACTTGTTTGCTTTTATGAGGTGCTGAAGAATCAGTTCTTTCTGCAGAGGCTCAAGAAAAGGGCCTTTGGAGGCCCGTATCAAAAAAAAAAAAAATAGAGAAAACTACCACCTTGCAAAGAGAGAAAAAAAGAGAGAAAACTACCACCTTGCAAAGCCCAGGTAACCCCCCAAACCCGAAGAGACACTAAAATGATCGTTGAGGGTTTAAATGCCATTACGTCTTGGGGTAGTTTATTACACGGCATTAGATGACTGAAACATGACTCACTGATACACACAATCAGAATTTGATACTTGCAAGACTAACTTCAAAAAGTAACATGAGGTAGGACCCTGAAATCATGACTGATGATGCAGGCCCAACTTTTTCTAAGTTCCCAGGCTGGGAAAGAAAACAGAATGAGGGGGTGCCAGCTTTGGAATGGAAGCAGCCCTGGATTTCACCCCACCTCTGCCACTGAGCAGCTATGAGTTATATAAGTTCTCTTTGTTTCTCCATCTACAAAATAAAGAGGACAATAACTACTTTTGGGAGTAATTTTGAGAATAAATTGACATATGCCAAGCATATGGCACTTTAGAGTTCGAGGTTTTTTGTTTGTTTGTTTTTTCAGACAGGGTCTCACTCTGTTGCCCAGGCTGGAGTGCAGAGGCACGATCAAGGCTCACTGCAGCCTTGACCTCCCAGGCTCAAGCAATCCTCTCATCTCTACCTCCGGAGTGCCTGGAACTATAGGCGTGCACCACCATGCCCAGCAATTTTTTTTTTTTTTTTTTTTTTTGGTAGAGACAGTCTCATTATGTTGCCCAGGTTGGTCTCAAACTCCTAGGCTCAAATGACCCTCCCACCTCGGGCTCCCAAAGAGCTGAGATTATGGGTGTCAGCCATTGTGCCCAGCCAATTCAATGTTTTTGAACCTTGAGAAAAAAGGCCTCCTCAGAACTTCTAGAATCCCAAGAATGCTCCTCCCTGACCGTACTTCAACGTGCCCCTCGGGTCTCCTCACACCTGTGGGAGCCTCAGCTCCAGTGGGGATGCCGCTTCTTCAAGAACAGAGGCAGGAGCCTGGCCTGGTGTGCAGCTCCGAGCTCCCGCCTGCTGTGCAGAAGCCATACCTGCCGTGTGGAAGGGTCCCTGCAGTGTCTGCACCAGGGCTTGGATTTCAGGCACATTCTCCAGCAGGGCTTGTCCGGTGAAGAGGGGGTTGATTTTGGCAGCTTTATGACCATGCTCGCGATATACTGTCACCAACCTGGCAAGGCCATGATCAACTAAATCAGGGGAAAATTTAAAAATACAAACAGTTTAGGAGATGACTACAAATCGCAAAAATCAGCTTTTCAAAGAAGCTCTTGAAGCCCTAGACACTTTACTTTTTATTTATTTATTTATTTTAGAGACAGGGTCTTGCTCTATTGCCCAGGCTGGAGTGCAGTTAGAACCTTTTTTTTTTTTTTTTTTTTTTTTTTGAGACGGAGTCTTGCTCTGTCTCCCAGGCTGGAGTGCAGTGGCACAATCTCGGCTCACTGCAAGCTCTGCCTCCCGGGTTCATGCCATTCTCCTGCCTCAGCCTCCCAAGTAGCCCGGCTAATTTTTTTGTATTTTTAGTAGAGATGGGGTTTCACTGTGTTAGCCAGGATGGCCTCGATCTCCTGACCTCGTGATCCGCCCGCTTCGGCCTCCCAAAGTGCTGGGATTACAGGCGTGAGCCACCGCGCCCAGCCAAGAACCATCACAGCTCACTGCAACCTGGGCTCAAGTGATCCTCCTGCCTCAGTCTCCTGAGTAGCTGGGACTACAGGCGTGCACTACTACACCTGGCTAATTTTTTTTTTTTTGGTCGAGATGGAGTTTAACCATGTTGCCCAGGTTGGTCTTGAACCCCTGAGCTCAAGTGATTCACTCACCCTGGCCTCCCAAAGAAGGCCAAGAAAACACATTTTTACAATTTGTGTTTTTATTTTCAGAACCCAGAGACAATTGTTAGCATATTTTCAAACTTCTTCTTTTTTTTTTTTTTTTGAGACGTTGTCTTGCTCTGTCGCCCAGGCTGGAGTGCAGTGGTGCAATCTTGGCTCACTGCAACCTGCACCTCCTGGGTTCAAGTCATTCTCCTGCCTCAACCTCCCGAGTAGCTGGGATCACAGGTTCCCACCACCATGCCTGGCTAATGTTCTGTATTTTTAGTAGAGATGGGGTTTCACTGTGTTAGCCAGGATAGTCTTGATCTCCTGACCTCGTGATCCACCTGCCATGCCTCCTGAAGTGCTGGGATTACAGGCATGAACCAACGTACCCGGCCCACATATTTTAAAACTTATAAGGTCCAAGGTCCATTTTATGAACAAGTGTTGCTGTGGAATGATTTCAGAGCCACCCATGCACTTGGGTTTGTATTCTATGCACTGCCAAAGCACACTTTTTTTTTTTTTTTTTTGAGACGGAGTCTTGCTCTGTCGCCCAGGCTGGAGTGCAGTGGCATGATCCTGGCTCACTGCAAGCTCCGCCTCCCGGGTTCACGCCATTCTCCTTCTTCAGCCTCCTGAGTAGCTGGGACTACAGGCGCCCACAGGCGTCCGCCACCACGCCCAGCTAATTTTTTCTATTTTTAGTAGAGACAGGATGGTCTCGATCTCCTGATGCTGTGATCCACCCACCTCGGCCTCCCAAAGTGCTGGGATTACAGGCGTGAGCCACCTTGCCCAGCCAAAGCACACCTCTTGTAGCAGGTTTAGTGAGGAAAGAACAGAGAGGTATTGAACACACACAGGATGTGTTTGCACTAATACAGCAGTTAGGTGAAGCCATAATAGGTCAAATAAATGAATCAAACCATCCCAGGAAACAAACTGATTTCAGCCTGGGGGTTAGTCCTATAAATTGCTAAGGGTTCTATTTTGAACCTTATTCAAGTTCTCCATCGCTGTCATTGAAGTAGACTATGTCTAAAGCACGTCCCTGTGGGCCACTCTCACCTTTTATTTTTTTTTTTCTTGAGACGGATTCTCACTCTGTCGCCAGGCTGGAGTGCAGTGGCGCAATCTCGGCTCACTGCAATCTCTGCCTCCCGGGTTCAAGTTATTCCCCTGCCTCAGCCTCCCGAGTAGCTAGGACTACGGGTGCGTGCCACCATACCCGGCTAATTTTTTGTATTTTAGTAGAGATAGGGTTTCACCATGTTGGCCAGGATGGTCTTGATCTCCTGACCTTGTGATCCACCCCCTTCAGTCTCCCAAAGCGCTGGGATTACAGGCGTGAGCCACCGCACCCGGCTCCCACTCTCTCCTTTTAAGAACATATTCATCCCTGGCTGTACAGCATTGCAGGAACCTGGTTTTCTTTCTAACTCCAGAGCCACTCAACCTCAGTCACTTTTGGGGGACTTCTCTTTGCCCATCTCTAAATATTGGTAGCCAGGCATGGTAGTGCACACCTATAATCCCAACGACTCAAGAGGCTGAGGGAGGAGCTTGAACTCAGGAGTTCGAGGCTGCAGTGAGCTGCAATCTCACCACTGCACTCTAGCCTGGGTGAGAGAGCAAGATCCCATATCTAAAAAATAAAATACATAAAATATTGGTACTCCCCAGCTCTGCCCAAGGCCGCCTTCTCAGTCTACTTTCTCTCTGAGCGATCTCCCTCCAACTCATGATTAGTGGTATAAGAACAATAGCAAATATATAGGGCAATCCCCATTCCCATTGCAAACCAGCGGCCATATTGAAAACGTCCCCTCAGAGGCCGAGGCCAGTGGGTTACTTGAGGTCAGGAGTTAAAGACCAGTCTGGCCAATATGGTGAAATCCCATCTCTACTAAAAATACAAAAATTAGTCGGGTGTGGTCATATGTGCCTGTGGAGGCTGAGGCAGGAGAATCGCTGGAACCTGGGAAGTAGACGTTGCAGTGAGCCGAGATGGTGCCACTGCACTCCAGCCTGTGTGACAGAGCAAGACCTTGTCTCAAAAAAAGAAAAAAGAAAACATCCCCTTAGAGAAGAACCCGTGTCAACGCCTAGAGATCACTGCTTATATTTCTTTTTCTTTTTTTTTGAGACGGAGTCTCTCTCTGTCACCCAGGCTGGAGTGCAGTGACACAATCTCAGCTCACTGCAGCCTCCGCCTTCTGGGTGCAAGTGATTATCCTGCCTCAGCCTCCAAGTAGCTGGGGTTGCAGGCGCGTGCTGCCACGCCCGGCTAATTTTTGTGGGTTTTTTTTTGGTTTTGGTTTTCTGAGATGGAGTCTTGCTCTGTCGCCCAGGCTAGAGTGCAGTGGCACGATCATGGCTCATTGCAACCTCTGTTTCCCAGATTCAAGCAATTCTCCCATCTCAGTCTCCGGAGTAGCTGGGATTACAGGCACATGCCACCACACCTGGCTAATTTTTGTACTTTTAGTAGAGACGAGGTTTCACCACATTGGCCAGGCTGGTCTCCAACTCCTGACCTCAGGTGATCCACCTGTCTCGGCCTCCCAAAGTGCTGAGATTACAGGCGTGAGCCACTGTGCCCGGCCCACTGCTTCTATTTCTAACTACTCACTAGCCAGGCTGCTAATGATGCACTAGAATACTGACACAGAAGTTGGCACAAAATAACCCTCCTTGCCACAAAGAACATTAGGCATGTAGCAGTTTGGCACCAGCAGAGAGGAAGTCCTCTCTCATGACAGGCACATCCTCCATTCACCCTGGCAACGCATGCTCCCTCAGACTACCATTTCTTCAAGCAGGTTTCTTCTTCCACCAACCCTATCTCCAACCCCTTCCCTCTCTGTCTCCACCTCCTTCCACCAAGACCTCTGGCACTCTGTTTCATGAAAAAACAAACCTCTCTGAACGTTCCTCACGCTCCTGGGCTTAATCAGAACTTGGCTGTCCCTAGAGAGCATGAGTACAATGTGAAGGTACTCAGTGGCCCTCACCCGCACCCTCCAATCTTGAAGACAAAGGTAGGCCCTCCTCATTCTTCACTGACATCTCCCTATCATTAGTTCTCTCTTTATAAACCCATCCTCTGAGGGACAAGCAATGGCATTAACTCATCTCAAATTGCCGACAGCCATTAAAAAATAATATTGTAGAAGAATGATTGATGAAAAAGCATCCAGACTTATGAATGGCTGGGCACAGTGGCTCACGCCTGTAATCCCAGCACTTTGGGAGGCCAAGGCGGGCCAAGGTGACCTCATCACCTGAGGTCAGGAGTTTGAGATAGGCCTGGCCCACATGGTGAAACCCTGTCTCTACTAAAAACAAGAAATTAGCCAGGCCTGGTGGCAGATGCCTGTAATCCTAGCTACTCAGGAGGATGAAGCAGGAGAATTGCTTGAACCCAGGAAGCAGAGGTTGCAGTGATCCGAGGTTGTGCCATTGCACTCCAGCCTGAGTGATGAGCGTGAAACTCCGTCTCAAAAAAAAAACAAAAAATACTTAATGAATGACCACAATATACAAAGCATGCACCTACACTGTTACACTGTGTATGTACATATGAGTAGTTTATAATATATATTTTATCTTATAGTATATGTATTAGTATATGTAATTATATATACTTACATATATGCACACATATATATTTCATAAACAAAAGAAACCGATCAAAAATTTAAGTGATAATCCTATGTAGAAATTGCTGACTTGTTCTTTTTTCTTCCTTTTTTTTTTTTTTTTTCATCAGAAACAGGGTCTGGCTGGCCAGGCTTGGTGGCTCACGTCTGTAACCCTAGCACTTTGGGAGGCGGAGGCAGGAGGATCACGAGGTCAGGAGATCAAGACTGTCTTAGCTAACACGGTGAAACCCCGTCTCTACTAAAAATACAAAAAATTAGCCGGGCGTGGTGGCGGGTGCCTGTAGTCCCAGCTACTCAGGAGGCTGAGGCAGGAGAATGGTGTAAACCCATGAGGCAGAGCTTGCAGTGACCTGAGATCGCGTCACGGCACTCCAGGCTGGGCGACACAGCGAAACTCCGTCCCCAAAAAAAAAGAAAGAAAAAAAAAGAAACAGGGTCTGGCTATATTACCCAGGCTGGACTCAAACTCCTGGGCTCAAGAGATCCTCCTGCCTCAGCCTCCCAAGTAGCTGGGATTACAGGTGCTCGTCATCACACCCAGGCAGACGTGTTATTTTTTGCTTACTGTATTCTCGCAGTTTTCCACAGTGAACATGTACAATAAAGCTCTTTTTTATATTTTTTTATTTATGATTTTTTTTTGAGACAGAGTCTTGCTCTGTTGCCAAGGCTGGAGTGCAGTGGCACCATCTCGGCTCACTGCAACCTCTGCCTCCTGGGTTCAAGCGATTCTCCTGCCTCAGCCTCCCGAGTAGCTGGGACTACAGGCCTGTGCCACCACATCCAGCTAATTTTTTGTATTTTTAGTAGAGACGGGGTTTCATCGTGTTAGCCAGGATAGTCTGTATCTCCTGACCTCGTGATCCACCCACCACGGCCTCCCAAAGTGCTGGGATTACAGGCGTGAGCCACCACACCCGGCAATAAAGCTCTTTCAAATGCAGCCATTTAGCGGACTTGCTGCCTGATGCACTCTAAAAGCTTTGGTTTGTGGCTTCTCTCTAGCATATGCAGCACTGCTCTCATCAGTTCACTTTGTGCTTATAAGAATCAGTTCTATTTGTCCCTAAGACTGTTGCTGTGGGAAAAAGTAAAATTAGGGGGAGAAATCAGAAAAATCTAGAGATTTTGCATTCAGATTGCTTTATTTATTTATTTATTTTTTGAGACGGAGTCTCACTCTGTCAAAATTGTTTTAAAAGAAAAAACAAAAGAAGTAAAAAAAAGAAGCAAAATAAAAATAAATGGAATTAACTGATCAAGTTCCAATTTCAAATGCTCTAGATAAAACGTACTTCAACTGTATTACCTTTATAATAAAGAACGAAATTAAAAGATTTCATTCTTTTTCCCTGGAAGGATACAAACATAAATAAATAAAAATAAAATTTAAAAGAATGAGAGCACAGTAACAGAATTATTCATAAAATACTTCCTATGACTGGATGGCCACTGTGGCTCACACACTTTGGGAGGCTGGGGCAGGAGGACCTCTTGAGGTCAAGGGTTTGAGACCAGCCTGGGCAACAGAGTGAGACCCTGTCTCTACAAAAAATACAAAAATTGGACAGGCGCAGTGGCTCACGCCTGTAATCCCAGCATTTTGGGAGACCGAGGTGGACGGATCACAAGGTCAGGAGATCGAGACCATCCTGGCTAACACGCTGAAACCCCATCTCTACTAAACATACAAAAAAAATTAGCCGGGCATGGTGGCGGGCGCCTGTAGTCTTGGCTACACAGGAGGGTGAAGCAGGAGAATGGCGTGAACCCGGGAGGCGGAGCTTGCAGTGAGCAGAGATCGTGCCACTGCACTCCAGCCTGGGCGACAGAGTGAGACTGAGACTCCATCTCAAAAACAAAACAAAAAAATACAAAAATTAGCTGGATGTGGTGGCGCGTGCCTGTGATCTCAGCTACTGAGGAGACTGAGGTGGGAGGATCACTTCAGCCCAGGAGTTTGAGGCTGTGGTAACTGTAATTGTGCCACTGCATTCAGCCTGGGCAACACAGAGTGTCTCAAAGAAAACAAAAAACAAAAACAAAAACAAAACTTTCTATTACTGCAGAAATGAAAGAATTACTGTAAGAGAAAAATGAATACCTTTATGTTAGGCGTAATACCGCCCAAACAGTTTACTGTTCATAATATCTGCAAAAGGTCACAGGAATTAGATTTGATGTTTAAGTCCCTAACGAAGCCAGAGAGAATAGAGAAAACAACAGCAGATAACACGCCTGCACTCCTCTTAAAAATAAAGGAGAGGCCGGGCGCAGTGGCTCACGCCTGTAATCCCAGCACTTTGGGAGGCTGAGGCAGGCGGATCACAAAGTCATGAGATCGAAACCATCCTGGCTAACACAGTGAAACCCTGTCTCTACTAAAAATACAAAAAATTAGCCAGGCATGGTGGCGGGCACCTGTAGTCCCAGCTACTCAGGAGGCTGAGGCAGGAGAATTGCTTGAACCCAGGAGGCAGAGGTTGCAGTGAGTTGAGATCGTGCCATTGCACTCCAGCCTGGGTGACAGAGCAACACTCTGTCTAAAAAAATTTTTAAAAAAAGGAGAATATCGGAAGCATGCTTCTGGCTCAGAAGACTAACACATGGTAGACGCTCAAGAAATATTTGTTATTATTTGAATGAAGTTCTGAGATCAAGAGTCATGCTTCATGATAAAAGCTTTTCAGAGCCCTCAAACTTAGAGTACAAGAGCTGAAGCAGCTTTTTCTCCCTCACTTTGCACCCTCCCATGCCAAGCCGTGGGGCCCGGTGGGGATGCACGCATTACTCCAGTCTGCCTTCCTGCTGGAAAGGCTGAGTCAAGCTGGGCCAGACTGAGCTTTTCCAGATTTTGAAACTCAGAATTGAGTGATAGCTTATGAGAAAAGAGCTAGCCAGAGACTGCGGTCTTCAGAAAAGCCTGGTTGAGGGCAGATGGCTTGAGCTCTGGAGTTCAAGACTAGCCTGGCCAACATGTGAAACCCTGTTTCTACTAAAAATACAAACATTAGCCAGGCATGGTGGTGAGCACCTGTAGTTCCAGCTACTCAAGAGGCTGAGGCAGGAGAATCTCTTAAACCAGCGAGGTAGAGGTTGTAGTAGCCGAAATCATGCTACTGCACTCCCGCCTGGGTGACAGAGCAAGACTCTGTCCAAAAAAAAAAGTAAAAGAGCTAATATTTTCATGGACTAGGTGCAGTGGCTCATGCCTATAATCCCAGAACTTTGGGAGGCAGAGGTTGGTGGGTCACTTGAGGTCAGGAGTTTCATAACACCCTGGCCAACATGGTGAAACCACGTCTCTACTAAAAACATAAAAATTAGCTGGGTGGGGTGGCACATGCCCGTAATCTCAGCTAATCAGGAGACTGAGGCAGGAAAATCACTTGAACCCAGGAGGCATAGGTTGCAGTGAGCCAAAATCGCCCCACTGCACTCCAGCCTGGGCCACGGAGTGACTGTGTCTCAAAAAAACAAATAAACAGGTCGGGCGCAGTGGCGCATGGCTGTAATCCCAGCACTTTGGGAGGCCGAGGTGGGTGGATCACCTGAGGTCTGGAGTTTGAGACCAGCCTGACCAACACGGAGAAACCCTGTCTCTACTAAAAATACAAAATTAGCCAGGCGTGGTGGTGCATGCCTGTAGTACTAGCTACTCAGGAGGCTGAGGCAGGAGAATCACTTGAACCCAGGAGGCGGAGGTTGTGGTGAGTTGAGATCGTGCCATTGCACTCCAGCCTCGGCAACAAAAGCGAAACTACATCTCAAAAAAAAAAAAAAGAACACCCGTGAATCACTACTCCTAAACCCACCTCCATTTTAAATTGGCATTGTTGATAAATAAATTCAAGTTTCCTTGGAAATTGAGGTTTACAGAGGTGAAAGTACAAGCTGTTACAAATACCTAGTTACAAAGAACACTCATCATCGGTCAAATTGTAACTAGTGAAACCACTGCCATCCAAAAGGTTACTAGAGGCAAATTCAATATCTATTTAATTATTTATTTATTTGTATTTATTTATTTATTTATTTATTTATTGAGACAGAGTCTTGCTCTGTCACCCAGGCTGGAGTGCAGTGGCGTGATCTCAGCTCATTGCAACCTCAGCCTCCCAGGTTCAAGTGATTCTCCTGACTCGGCCTCCCAAGTAGCCGGTATAGGCACACACCACCAGGTCAATTTTTGTATTTTTAGTACAGATGGGGTTTCACCATGTCAACCAGGCTGGTCTGGAACTTCTGGCCTCAAGTGATCTTCCCAGCTCAGCCTCCCAAAGTGCTGGGATTACAGGCATGAGCCACCACACCCAGCCTCAATATCTCTTTAAAGCCTTAACACAAGAGAAGTCTTAGTGAATGATGTGGTCATCCTATGTAGACATTTATTTTAGCCAAGATAAACATATGAAGAAAGAAGGCCAGTGAACCAGGCGCGGTGATAAACATATGAAGAAGATAAACATATGAAGAAAGACCAGTGAACCAGGCGCACGCTGAAGTGAGCTGTGACTGCACCACCGCACTCCAGACTAGGTGACATAGCAAGACCTCGTCTCAAAAAATAAAAATAAAACACATTAATAGTTTAATATGTTGCCTAACATATAAAGATACTTGATAATTAATGTTATGTTTGCACATACAAAATGCAAATGTACTATATGTCACAAATAAATTGCGTATATAGAACCCTCTTTTCATTCCTTAGGAAGTATAAATTAATCCCAACACTTTAGGGGGCCGAGGCAGGCATATCACCTGAGGACAGGAGTTCGAGACCAGCCTGGGCAACATGGCAAGACCCTGTCTCAAGTGATCTGTCTGCCTCAGCCTCCCAAAGTGCAGGGATTACAGGCATGAGTCACTGCGCCTGGCCCCACGTCTGCCACCACACCCAGCTAATTTTTGTATTTTTGCTAGAGACGAGGTTTCACCATGTTGGCCAGGCTAGTCTTGAACTCCTGACCTCGTGATCCGCCCACCTCAGCCTCCCAAAGTGCAGGGATTACAGGCATGAGCCACCACGTCTGGCCTAATAAATAAAATTTAAAAAATAAAAAGATTTGATGTGAAATATGAGGTGAAAAAGGTAAAGGTGGATTGCTCATCTCAGATTACTATAATACCTCTGTGGCAGAGACTGCTACGATTCCCATCTTCCATTCTGAACCCTCCCTTTGATAGTAATAGAAAGCCCAGTATATGGCCACCCAGAATAAAGAGCCACCTCCCAGCCTTCCCCATAACCTGGTGGCCATGTGACTAAGTTTTGGACAATGAGAACGTAGCAGCAATGTATGCAACTTCTGGGTCATGACCTTAAGGGGAAGGAAAGATGATATCCCTTCTCTTTGTATATCACAGCACCTGAACTCTTCCAATCTAATACAGAATTTGGTACCAGAGGTGGTTTGCTGCCCTAACAGAGCCTAAAAATATATATGGCATTGGATTAGCAGCCAGGCAATGGGTACCAAGGACACAAGTATTTCCACCTAGAAAGCTGATGGGCAGTGTTATGCTACAGGACAAAACACTTGGTGAAACTGAGGCAGACTACATGCCCTTGAAACCTGTAGCTCAGGAGTGTATGTTCATTGTTTCTTGTCACTTTCAGGAAGGCCCAAGAAGAAAGATGAAGTCAAGTTGGAGCTCCCTAATGAGCAAGTAAACAGGAAGGGGAATTCGGCTCTGCAAAAAGGAGGTACCCTCTTGGCCAGGCACGGTGGCTCATGCCTGTAATCGCAGCACTTTAGGAGGCCAAGGCCAGTGGATCACTTCACGTCGGGAGTTCAAGACCAGCCTAGCCAACATGGTGAAACCCCATCTCTACTAAAAATACAAAAATTAGCTAGGCATGGTGGCGGGTGCCTGTAATCCCAGCTACTCGGAACACTGGGGCAGGACAATCGCTTGAACCCAGGAGTCAGAGGTTGCAGTGAGCCAAGATCGTGCCACTGCACTCCAGCCTGGGCGTCAAAGCAGACTCCATTTTAGGATTAAAAAAAGAGAGAGAGACAGAGATATGAGGTTTATTTTAAATGCCCTCTGAAGTGAAGAGCAAAATATTGAAGTTCTAGTGTGTGATTGATGGAACATTCAAAGGTCAGGTGCCCAGATGCTGAAGGGGATCTTCAACGTTAATCTAATGATCAGATCAAAGATGCCAAATGATTTTCCTCTAATAAGCAATCTGTATTTATCTTCTACTCCGTGAGGATAAATAATGATAAAATAATTTTGGAGCATAAACCAAATACTCAAAATTAGTCTCGCAAATGAGCATGCAACAGAAGTTCCAAAAGCTGATATTCATGACTGTTAATTCATTAAAACCACCAGCACATATCGAGGTGTCAATAGAGTGGCTAAAAGGAAAAGAAAGAAACCCCACCAGCACATAGTTCCAAATTCAGCAGAGTTAAGAGTTAAACTCTGAAATTAAAGTAATAGACTAGCTACAAGGAGACAAATACATAATAAATATCATGCTGTCTTCCAAGACTGGAACTAACTGCCCACTTCTCCCAAGCAGTGCAGTCTTGGACCCCCCACCTGCTCACACAAAAGCCTCAGAGATGGTCCTGGAAATGTATCCTTGGGAGACCTTAAAACTTTACTTCTCCCACAGCTCCGCCTCATTAAAGAGCTGGTTTTCTAGGTTGGGTGCAGTGGCTCAGCCTGTAATCCCAACACGTTGGGAGGCCGAGGCTGCAGGATCAGCTTGAGCTCAAGAGTTCAAGACCAGCCTGGGCAACATGGTGGGACCCCATCTCTACTAAAAATGAAAAAAAAAAAGCCGGGCGTGCTCATCCCTCTGTGTCCCCAGCTACTCAGGACGCTGAGGTGGAAGGATAGCCTGAGCCCAGGAGTTCGAGGCTGCAGGGAGCTGTGGTCGCAGCACTGCACTCCAGCCTGGGCCACAGAGCGAGACTCCGTCTCAAAAAAAAAAAAAAAAAAGGAAAGAAAGAGTTTCTCACACGTTTCCAACAAAGGAAAGAAAAGCCCTTCCAAAACCAGGTCCGGACCAGCAAGATGGGAAGACCACCCAAGCGTGGACCTCAAGGATCCTCAGTTACAGAGGCTGGACAGGGGATGACCCCAACACTGAGCACCCACACCTACCCTCTACTCCCCTCACCTCCCCCTCCTCCCCACCGGCCGCGCGTTCAGGCCGGCGGCCGGTTCCCCGACCCCGACACCCCACCGCAAATCGGCCAGGGGAGGCTTCTGCGTCGCAGCCCTCGCTCCCACCGCCCGGGCCCCATCCCCGACCTGGGGGGCGCTCCAGGGCGCCCTGGGGCTTGCGGCTCTCGGGCTTCCTCGGCCGGTAGCCGTAAACGCCCCGCTCGGTCTGGTAGCCACGCCAGAGGAGAGGGGGAGCCCGGCCGAGGCACCGTCGTGCTGCAGCCGCAGTAGCAGAGGCCATGTTCACCGGATCTCCCGGCCAGCATGCTAAGGCGGGAGCCCGAGGGGGTCCCACCGGCCCTGGTAAATCCGGGACTCGCCAAGAGGAGGCCAGAGCCCCGCCCCCAGACAACGCCCCCGCGCCTGATTGGCCGAGGGGCCGGACCCTGGAAGCCAATCCGTGGCAGCGGCACTCACAGCGAAGCACCGCCCAGGATTGGGGCGGGATTCCAGGGCGGTTCCGGCGGCTGAGACCGCCCTGCTCCACCGCAGGGCGGGGCAAGTAAGTGTTCCGCGGGGCGGCACCTGCTCCCAGTACGAAACCTGGATGTAGCTGCAGCGCCTGTAGTCTCCCGCCAGGAGTGTTTACCTATCACGCCTCTGCCCAACCGCATAGACACAGTCTAGGGGGTCTGTTACAGAAAGGACAAATTAGCCACATGGTGGATAGGAAATGGCTAGGACTGAGACCAAGGGACGCAAAAAGCAAAGGTTATTTAGCGCAGCTACAAAATCAATACCCCTAATTTTTTTGTTTTCTTAAGAAACATTAACAGAGGCCGGGCGCGGTGGCTCACGCCTGTAATCCTAACACTTTGGGAGGCCACGGCGGGAGGATCATCTGAGGTCAGGAGTTTGAGACCAACCTGTCCAACATGGCGAAACCCCATCTCTACTAAAAACACAAAAATTAGGTCGGGCGCGGTGGCTCAGGCCTGTAATCCCAGCACTTTGGGAGGCCGAGGTGGGCGGATCACCTGAGGTCGGGAGTTCGAGACCAGCCTGACCAACGTGGAAAAATCTCGTCTCTACTAAAAATACAAAATTAGCCGGGCATAGTGGTGGGTGCCTGTGGTCCCAGCTACTCGGGAGGCTGAGACAGGAGAATCTCTGGAACCCGGGAGGCGGAGGTTGCGGTGAGTTGAGATGGTGCCATTGCACTCCAGCCTGGGCAACGAGAACGAAACTCCGTCTCAAAAAAACAAAACAAAAACAAGCAAACGAACAACAACAAAAAAAAACAGGCCGCAGTGGCTCACGCCTGTAATCCCAACACTCTGGGAGGCCGAGGAGGGCGGATCACGAAGTCAGGAGTTCGAGACCATCATGGCTACTATGGTGAAACCCCGTCTCTACTAAAAATACAAAAATTAGCCGAGTGTGGTGGCGGGTGCCTGTAGTCCCAGTTACTCGGGAGGCTGAGGCAGAAGAATCGCTTGAACCCTGGAGTCAGAGGTTGCAGTGAGCCAAGATCGTGCCCACTGCACTCCAGCCTGGGTGACAGAGCGAGACTCTGTCTCACAAACAAACAAAAAACATTAAGAGAGAAAGAAGGAAATAGGGTAAAGGGAGCAGGGAAGAAAGGGATAAGAGTCAAAAGAAATTGGACATGAACGATTAGTTGGTCTGTCTCTGAGTGAGTTTCCCAAATGATTTTTTTCTGTGGCTTACTTTTAACTTTGCCAGTATGGTAGGGGAGACAGTCTGCATCCTTACCTGGTCAGTCATCCTTCGTTCCAGTAAACTGTGCAGCTATACCCCAAACTCCTAGGAATATTATACATACAAGCCCAAGACATCCTCCTTCTTACTCATTCAACCAGTACACTCATAAAGCACTCTGCTGGGTTACAAAGATTAATAAGGCACAGTTTCTGCCCTTAGTTCCCAGTCTAGCTGTAGATAGAACTCAGCACACAGGATGATAGATTATTTAATGTAGGCACATGTAAGTGCCCCCTGCAAGCACGGGAGCGTCATCCAGCACAGCTACTATAGCTGGGACCCCTTAGGTCCACACTGTGGTGGCCTCCCCATCTTGCTAGTTTGGATCTGGTTTTTGAAGGGCTTGGCCTTTCTTTTTTTTTTTTTTGAGAAGGAGTCTCACTCTGTTGCCCAGGCTGGAATGCAGTAGCGCTATCTCGGCTCACTGCAACCTCCATCTCCCGGGTTCAAGAAATTCCCCTGCCTCAGCCTCCCAAGTAGCTGGGATTACAGGCGCCTGCCACCACACCCAGCTAATTTTTGTTGTTGTTGTTGTTGTTGTTGTTTGTTTGTTTGTTTGAGACAGAGTTTCTCTCTTGTTGCCCAGGCTGGAGTGCAATGGCGAGATCTCCACTCACTGCAACCTCCGCCTCCCAGGTTCAAGTGATTCTCCTGCCTTAGCCTCCCAAGTAGCTGTGATTACAGGCATGCACCACCACGCCCAGCTAATTTTTGTATTTTTAGTAGAGACAGGGTTTCTCCATGTTGGTCAGGCTGGTCTCAAACTCCCGACCTCTGGTGATCCACCCACCTTGGCCTCCCAAAGTGCTGGGATTACAGGCGTGAGCCATCATGCCCAGCCTTGTCTAATTTTTTGTATTTTTGGTAGATACGGGGTTTCACCATGGTGGCCAGGCTGGTCTTGAGCTTCTGACCTCAAGTGATGAGTCTGCCTCAGGCTCCCAAAGTGCTAGGATTACAGGCGTGAGCCACCACGCCTGGCCGGACTTGTCTTTTTTATTCCTTGGTTGTGAACTTGTGGGAACCTAGCTCTTTGGACAGGTGGAGCTGTGGGAAAAGAAAATTTCTGAGATCTGAGTGTGTTAGGGGAACCTGCAAGTGGAAGGGACATTAGAACAGAATCTTGAGGCATGAGGAGTTCGGCAAATGTACAAAGACAAGAGCACACCAAGGAGATGGCAGTGAAAAGTAGATATGGGATAACTGGATGATCTAAAGAGCTTTGAGTAGAAAGGAGGGGGTAATTACAGGATCAATGTCCCTCGAGTTGATCCACAAACGAAAAGATAATCTTAGTCAGGGGCATGGACATTTTATATGACATAAGAAGAGAAGGCCGGGCACGGTGGCTCACACCTGTAATCCCAACACTTTGGGAGGCTGAGGCAGGTGGATCACCTGAGGTCAGGAGTTCGAGACCAGCCTGGCCAACATGGTGAAAACCCGCCTCTACTAAAAATAGAAAAAAATTAACTGGGCGTTGTGGCAGGCGCCTGTAATCCCAGCTACTCGGGATGTTGAGGCAGGAGAATCGCTTGAACCCGGGAGGTGGAGGTTGCAGTGAGCCGAGATCCTGCCATTGCACTCTAGCCTGGGCAACAAGAATGAAACTCCGTCTCAAAAAAAAAAAAAGAAGGAAAGGTAAAGAATCAGATACATACTCATGTGCATTGATAGATTTGAGCATGGAAGGATATGGGAGTTCTTTTCTGCTTCTAATTTTGGTGAAAAAGCAAGATCAGCAGCTGAAAGAGGGAGTGAGGAGATATGGGAAGAGGTTTGAAAGGGAAGAAAAAATTTTGAGACAATGGGCTGAGAGAGTGTACTTATTGGGAACAGTCATGATTTGGGGGTTGCCAACAGCCCACTGAGGCTTCAAGACCAGTCAGAATGGTTTCGAGTTTTCTCCAGATATATTCAGCTCCCTTTGCAGGTACAGAGCAGAATGGAGATGAATTTACCCAAGAACAGGGTTTTGCTTAGCGGGTTTGATGAAGACATTAGGCAAGGGAGTGTTCACAGCATTGAGCCATAGAAACTAGGCTGGGTAAGGGGACAAGCAAAAGGGAGGTTGACACTGAAAAATTGATAGGACCAGTGGATTGTGGGTAACAAGAGGCAGAGAGTTTGAAGTGCAGACACTAGTGTGAGTGAACTGGTGGTGAGATAGTGGGATGCTTGAAACTGAGATTTTGTATGGAAGGCGGACATTGGTACTACAGGGAGAGAAACCTCTTCTTGAGGCCTATGGACCTCAGGTGAGAAAACTTGATGTAGATTGGCAGAGTTCAAAATGTTTCTAAAAGTTTGATAGCACACTGTGTTGGTAAAGGTATGGGCAATAGGTACTCTCATACATTGTTGGTAAAAATGTAAAGTGGTACGAACTATATAGAGGGCAGACTGTCAATATCTTACAAAATTAATAAAATACATTCTGTTTGACCCAGCAGTTCCACCTTTAGGAATTCATACAAAGAACAGACTCTCATGTATACATTCACACACAATTTTGTACATATTCATTGTAGCATTGTCTATAATTGAAAGAAAAGATTGTGAGGCCGGGCGCGGTGGCTCATGCCTGTAATCTCAGCACTTTGGGAGGCTGAGGCGGGCAGATCACGAGATCAGGAGATTGAGACCATCTTGGCTAACATGGTGAAACCCCGTCTCTACTAAAAAAATACAAAAAAATTAGCCGGGCATGGTGGCAGGCACCTGTAGTCCCAGCTACTCGGGAAGCTGAGGCAGGAGAATGGCGTGAATCCGGGAGGTGGAGCTTGCAGTGAGTCGAGATCGTGCCACTGCACTCCGGCCTGGGCGACAGTGCTAGACTCCGTCTCAGAAAAAAAAAAAAAAAAAAGAAAGAAAAGAAAAGATTGTGAGCACCTAAATATCCAAAAATAGGGGATTACATAAAAGTCCTATACAATGGAATACTATGGAGTTGTAAAATAGAACAAAGCATGGCCGGGTACAATGGGTCACACCTATAATCCCAACACTTTGGGAGGCTGAGCTGGGAGGATCACTTGAGGCCGGGAGTTCGAGATCAGCCTGGGCAACATAGGGAGACCTCATCTCTATAGAAAATAAAAATAAATTAGCGGGGTGTGGTGGCACACACCTGTAGTCTCAGCTATTCAAGTGGCTGAGGTGGGAGGACCAGTTGAGCCCGGGAGGTCCGGGCTGCAGTAAGCCATGATCACACTACTGAACTCCAGCCTGGGAGACAGAGCAAGACCTTGTCTCAAAAAAAAAAAAAAATTAAATTAAAAAAATATATATATATATTATATATATATATATAGCCATACACACAAACACACACACACACACATATATATATCTTAGGAATTGTTCCAATTAAATAAATAATGAGCTGCTTCCTTTTTTTTTTTTTTGAGATAGGGTCTTGCTGTTTCTCCCAGGCTGGAGTGCAGTGGCGTGATCACTGCAGCCTCAACCTCCCAGGCTAAAGTGATCCTCCCACCTGAGCCTTCTGAGTGTTAGGGACAAGCTGCCCCAGGAACCCCCCACCTCAATGCAGCTGGCCCTTACCCTGAATACTCTGCAGCTGCATTCCTGAACCCTTATCTAGGCACCACAGCAAGATCACCAGACTTGCTATTACAGCCCTGCAGGCAGCACGGGGAAGGTCACAAGAAACGGATAAACCTAAATTACACCCTCTTGTAAATTCCTATTTTCACAAGATAATGTATTGTAAGCCGTTCACACGATGATATTGATAAAGTTAACCAACAAACAACCCCAGGGTCTGTCTCCCCCATACGAACCCCTCATTTTGTAAGCTCAGGGCTGCCTCCTCTGATGGTGGTGGAGCAGCCCGACAGGTTAATAAAATTACTCGCCTGACCTTGGGTCTCTCTCTCGTCCTTTCTTTCAGCTAACCTTACACCGAGTACCTGGTAATACAGGTGCATGCCACCACACCAGGCTCATTTTTGTACTTTTTGTAGAGATGGGGTTTCACCATGTTGCTCACGGCGGGTCTTGAACTCTTGGGCTCAAGTCATATGCCTGCCTCGGCCTCCCAAAATGCTGGGATTACAGGCATGAGCCACCATGCCTGGTTGAGAAACCTCTTTCTTACATGAGTTCACTCGTACTTTAGGATAAAGCAAAACAGGATGAAAATTAAGAACTCCCAACTGCTGCTGGCAATGCTTTTGCATAAATACTGCTTGAGGAGGATTAGGAGCTAAATCACAAAACAATTAAGGTGGCCATACTTTTCAAGTGTTTAGACTTGCAAATCTTGAACTCGTAAGACCCATCAGTTTCCGCTGACATACACAGTATCACAGTTTCATGTTACACTCCATTTCATCTGCTTGCTCCATTCAACAGAGATGGGTTTTTGGGTCTAGGATTCAGAAAAGAATGTAAAGATTTCAAAATCCGTCGAAATGGTCTTTCTCTATTACTTACCATAACCGAAGTCAAGGTCTTATATTAGTGCTACTACAAATAGTTTCTTTTAATCTTTTTCTCCACAAAATTAAGTATTTCAGGATTGAAAGTGATGAAGCACAGATGTTAAAACCATTTCTTCCTTCTAGGAAATGACTCTGGTATTGTGGTCTTAGCACATAATAAGCCATCAGTACATCCCTGTCTGATGAATGCATTGGTAACAGTTGGGAAATCAAGTGGTCAGACAGAAGAAGGACTGCAGGACTAGGGATAAAAATAAAAAGACAGAGAGAGAGAAAAGAGCGCAATGGCTCACACCTGTAATCCCAAGACTTCGGGAGGCCAAGGCGGGAGGATCACCTGAGTCCAGGAGTTCAAGAGCACCCTGGCCAACATGGCAAAACCCCCTCTCCACTAAAAATACGAAAATTAGCCAGGCATCGTGGTGCACACCTGTAGTCCCAGCTCCTCAGGAGGCTGAGGCAGGAGAATTGCTTGAACTCGGGAGGCGGAGGTTGCAGTGAGCCCAGATTGAGCCATTGCACTCCAGCCTGGGCGACAGAGGGAGACTCCATCTCAAATATATATACTTGAGAAAAAAAAAATCACAAAAAAACTCCATAAATATGTATATGTGTATATTACATCAGCTATCAATAGTGTTAGTGTATTTTATCTGTGGCCCAAGACAATTCTTCCATTATGGCCCAGGGAAGCCAAAAGATTGGACACTCCTGCTTTAGTTTCTTTAGAATATTTTGAACCAAATATAGCAAAATGTTAACATTTATCACATTGTAGGTAGACAGAACATGGGTATTTGTTTTATTTACTGTGCTTTTCAGCATTTTAAAATTATTTTTAAAATTATAACCAAAATTAGAAAAAAGAAACAAATGTTATCTTCTCAGCCAGGTCTACCTGCTCTTCCTAAAATTGCAACTAGCTGTCTCACCCCTTATACTCCTGGTCTCCTGATTCTGCTGTACTTTTTTTAATTTTTAAATTTTTATTTTTTATTTTTTGAGACAGGGTCTCACTCTGTCACCCAGACTGGAGTGCAGCGATGTGATCTTGGCTCACTGCAACCTCAGTTTACCAGGCTCAAGCGATACTCCCACCTCAGCCTCCCAACTAGCTGGGACCCACAGGTGTTCACCACCATGCCCAGCTCTTTTTTTTTTTTTTTTTTTTTTTTGGTATTTTTGGTAGAGACAAGGTTTTGCCATGTTGCCCAGGCTGGTTTTGAACTCCTGAGCTCAGTCAATCCACCTACCTCGGCCTCCCATAGTGCTAGGATTACAGGCATGAGCCACTGTACTCAGCCTCTGCTGTACTTCTTATTTTTATTATCACACTTATTTCCTAATATACTACATAATCTGCTTATCATTGTTTGTCTGTCTCCCCTGACTAACGTGTAAACTCCATGAGGGTAAAGATCTCTGTAGGACTTGCTCACTGATGAGCTTATGAGCCTAGTGCCTGGATGAACTGATCACTGTGCCTAGATGATCACTGAAGAACCAAGTGCCTAGAATAGTGATTGCCACAAAATAGGTGGATTGTAAATATTTGCCCAATGAACGTATGGATGTCAGTGCCCGACTGCCTGTATTCAAGTACTGATGCTAGCACTTACGGTTGTGGGGCCTTGGGAAGTTATTTAAACCCTCTAAGCTTCAATTTCCCTATTTGTAAAATGGGATTGTGCCCAGGTACGGTAGCTCATGCCTGTAATCCCAGCACTTTGAGAGGCTGAGGTGGGCAGATCACCTGAGGTCAGGAGTTCCAGACTAGCCTGGCCAACATGGTGAAACCTCATCTCTACTAAAAATACAAAAAATTAGCCAGGTGTGGTGTTGTGCACCTGTAATCCCAGCTGTTTGGGAGGCTGAGGCAGGAGAATTGCTTGAACCAGGGAGGTGGAGGTTGCAACGAGCTGAGATCACACCACTGCATTCCAGCCTGGGCAACAAGAGTGAAACTCCGTCTCAAAAATAAGCAAATAAAAATAAATAAATAAATAAAAAAGTAACATGGGGTTGTAATAGTACCTACCTGATAGGTTTGGTGTAACTATATGTAAAACACTTTACAACAGTCCCTGGCATATTGTAAGTACTTAAGGCATATTAACTATTATTATAACAAGGTCTTATTCATGACAGTGGCCCTTGGCATGATTCCTGGGATTTAATGATCTTGAACATGGATGAGGCCCCGTGAGCAAATCTGTATGTCAGCGTGCAAGACAATTAGCAATGACTGGGTGTAAGAATAGGAATATGAGGCTAGGCATGATGGTTCACGCCTGTAATCTCAACACTTTGGGAGGCCAAGGCAGGTGGACCGCTTGAACTCAGGAGTTCCAGACCAGCCTAAGCAACACAGAAAAACCTTGTGTCTACAAAAAATACAAAAATTAAGGCCTGGCGCGGTGACTCACGCCTGTAATTCCAGCACTTTGGGAGACCAAGCTGGGTGGATCACATGAGGTCAGGAGTTAGAGACCAGCCTGACCAATATGATGAAACCCCATCTCTACTAAAAATACAAAAAATTAGCCGGGCGTGGTGGTGGGCACCTGTAGTCCCAGCTACTCGGGAGGCTGAGGCAGGAGAACGGCGTGAAACCAGGAGGCAGAGCTTGCAGTGAGCTGAGATAGCGCTTCTGCACTCCAGTCTGGGTGACAGAGCGAGGCTCCATCTCAAAAACAAAAAACAAAAAACAAAAATTAGCCGGGCGTGCTGGCATGTGCCTGTAATCCCAGCTACTCAGGAGGCTGAGACATGAGAATCACTTGAACCCGGGAGGCAGAGGTTGCAGTGAGCCGAAATCGTGCCATTGGACTCCAGCCTGGGCAACAAGAGTGAAACTCCATCTCAAAGCAAAGAAAGAAAAAAAAATTAGCTGGGCGTGGTTGTGTACACCTGCAGTCCCAGCTACTCCATAGGCTGAAGTCGGAGGATCACTTGAGCCCAGGTTGCCGTGAGCCATGATCATGCTACTGCACTCGTCTGGGCTGGAATATTCTAGGTATTGGCTTATTTTTCCTCATTAATAGAGTGTTCAAATATGTGAATGGTCAGTTCACTAGGCTAGACACAAGACTATTTTATTTTTGAAGAAAGGTGTTTGCTTGGACTCTTTGATTTATTTTTTAAAGCATTGAGCATGCTACAATTTACACTTTTTAAAATTAACGGCCTGGTGTGGTGGCTCACACCTGTAATCCCAGCACTTTGGGAGGCCAAGGCTGGTGGATCACCTGAGGTCAGGATTCAAGACCATCCTGGCCAACATGGTGAAACCCCGTCTCTACTAAAAATACAAAAATTAGCCAGGTGTGGTGGCATGTGCCTGTAGTCCCAGTTCCTTGGGAGGCTGAGGCAGGAGAATCACTTGGACAAGAGAGGTGAAGATTGCAGTGAGCTGAGATGGCACCACTGAACTCCAGCCTAGGCTACAAGAGAGAAACTCTGTCTCAATAAATAAATAAAATAAAATAAGATAACACATTTATTTATTTATTTATGAGACAGGGTCTCACTCCGTCACCCACACTGGAGTGCAGTGGCATGACCATGGCTCACTGTAGCCTTGACTTCCGGAGCTCAAGCGATTCTCCTACCTCAGCCTCCTGAGTAGCTGGGACTACAGGCACCTGCCAGCCACCACACCCATCTAGAATTTATACTTTTATTTTATTTTTAAAACTTTTTTGAGACAGAGTCGCGCTCTGTTGCTCAGGCTGGAGCGCACTGGTGCAATCTCACCTAACTGCAACCTCCGCCTCCCAGGTTTAAGCAATTCTCCTCCCTCAGCTTCCCAAGTAGCTGGAATTACAGGTGCGCGCCACCACGTCCAGCTAATGTTTGTATTTTTAGTAGAGACGGGGTTTCACTGTGTTGGCCAGGCTGGTCTCGAACTTCTGATCTCAGGTGATCCACCCACCTAGGCCTCCCAAAGTACTGGGATTACAGGTGTGAGCCACCACGCCCAGCCACATACCGTATTTTCTACCAACAACTTTTTGTTAATAGAAATTCTCAAATGATCATGATGATGGGGCATGTACATGTATTATTGAATTTGATATGTAACTCAAAATTTATTTATCACAACAGAGGACTAATTTCACTTGCTTTCCTTACCCCTGCCCACTTTAATTAGAGTTTTTTGTTTTTTTTTTTTGTTTTTTTTTTGAGACGGAGTCTCGCTCGCTGTATTGCCCAGGCTGGAGTGCAGTGGCACTATCTCGGCTCACTGCAAGCTCCGCCTCCCGGCTTCACGCCATTCTCCTGCCTTAGCCTCCCGAGTAGCTGGGACTACAGGCACCTGCCACCATGCCCAGCTGATTTTTTGTATTTTTAGTAGAGATGGGGTTTCACTGTGTTAGCCGGGATGGTCTCGATCTCCTGACCTCGTGAGCCGCCTGCCTCGGCCTCCCAAAGTGCTGGGATTACAGGCGTGAGCCACTGCGCCCGGCTTACTAGAGTTTTAAGAAGAGTAGGGTATACATGACCAACTATTCAGACTCAGAAGGGCGAGAAGATGGGATTTATTCAAATCAACTCTTTAGGGTAGACAAAAACATCCTTTTGCTATTGCTATTACTTATTCTCATTTCTTCCTTGGTTGATAGAAATTCCTTAAAAAATGATGGCTCATGCCTGAAATCCCAGCACTTTGGGAGGCTGAGGCAGGTGGATCATTTGAGGTCAGTAGTTGGAAACCAGCCTGGCCAACATGGTGAAACCTCGGCTCTACTAAAAATACAAAAAAATTAGCTGGGCCTAGTGGCAGTTGCCTGTAATCTCAACTATTCGGGAGGCTGAGGCAGGAGAATCGCTTGAACCCGGGAGGTGGAGGTTGCAGTGAGCCAAGATAGAGCCACTGCACTCCAGCCTGGGCAACAGAGTGAGACTCTGTCTCAAAAAACAAACAAACAAACAAAAAAACAAAAAACTACTTATTTTCAGCCAAGAGTGATGGCTCCTGTTCATAATTCCAACACTTTGGGAAGTCAAGGCAGGAAGACTGCTTGAGGCCAAGAGTTCGAGACCAGCCTGGGCAACATAGTAAGATCCTGTCTCTATTTCACAAAATAAAATTAAAATACATATATAACATTTTTTAAATGATGACTTCTTTTCTTTCTTCTGGCTTATACCCATGATCATCTCTTTTTCCTCGTTTAAACACCCTCATTGTGAAATGTATCATACTTACAAAAATATATGAATATAAGTACATGTATATGACAGTAATTTTCTTTTTTTTTTGAGATGGGATTTTGCTCTGTTGCCCAGGCCAGAGTGCAGTGGCGTGACCATGGCTCACTGCAGCCTTGACCTCCGGGGCTCAAGCAATCTTCTCACTTCAGCCTCCCAAGAAGGCGGGTCCACAGGCGTGCACCACCACGCCTAGCTAATTTTTGTATTTTTTTGTAGAGACAGGGTCTTACTATATTGCCCAGGCTGGTCTCAAACGCCTGGGCTCAAGCAATCCTCCTGCCTCAGCCTCTCAAAGTGTTGGGATTATAGGCATGAGCCACTATGCCCGGCTGATAGGTAATATTAAAATAATGATTATCATTGTACTAGTAATCTATTGGTGTGTGACAAATGACCCCACAACTTAGTGCCTTGATACAACAGCCATATGTTATCACACAGTTTCAGGTCAGTACGCCAGACAGCTTAGCTTAGGGCCTCCGGCTCAAGGCCTCTCAGGAGGCAGTTGCACTTCCGGTGAGATTGTGATTCCATCTGAAGGCTCAGCTGGGAGAGAACTGGTCTCCAAGTTCAGTCACATGGCTGTTGGCAGGCATGAGTTCCTTACTGGTTGTTGGCCAGAAGCCACCCTCAGTTCTTTGCCATGTGGGCTTCTCCAAAGGACAGCTCCCAACATGGAAGCTTGCTTTTCTCAGAGAAGAGAGAAAGGAGGGGGGAGGGGTCAGGGAGAAGAGAGAGAGACGACAGAGAGAGGAGAGTAAGGAGAGAGAGATAGAGCAAGCAAGGAGAGACAGAGAGAGAGACTGGGCACGGTGGCTCTTGCCTGTAATCCCAGCGCTTTGGGAGGCCAAGGTGGGCAGATCACGAGGTCAGGAGTTTGAGACCAGCCTGACCAACAATGGTGAAACCCCACCCCTACTAAAAATACAAAAATTAGCAGTGCGGTGGCATGTGCCTGTAATTCCAGCTACTCGGGAGGCTGAGGCAGGAGAATCGCTTGAATTCGGGAGGCGGAGGTTGCAGTGAGCCAAGATCATGCCACTGCACTGCAGCCTGAGTGACAGAGTGAGACTCCGTCTCAAAAAAAAAAAAAAAAATTTGGCCGGGTGCGGTGGCTCACGCCTATAATCCAAGAATCTGGGAAGCCGAAGCGGGCGGATCACCTGAGGGCAGGAGTTCGAGAGACCAGACTGGCCAACATGGAGAAACCCCGTCTCTACTAAAAATACAAAAATTAGCAGGGCATGATGGCGACTGCCTGTAATCCCAGCTACTTGGGAGGCTGAGGCAGGAGAATCTCTTGAACCCGGGAGCACCTCCCGGCTGCAATTAGCTGAGATCACGCCACTGTACTCCAGCCTGGGCAACAGAGTGAGCCTCCATCTCAAAAAAATAAAATAAAGATATTTTTGAGGTCCTCAGTATGAAAGAGAGAGCCTAGACTCGTGATGCCGAAGAACTCAGAAGTTTAAAGGTTGGGATGAGGAGTTCCAGCAAAGGAGAATGAGAAGTAGCAACATAACTTTTAGGAAACAGGGCTTGGGAGAGAAATATGAGGGTTTGAATGTGTTTTGTGAGTTCTTAGCTATGTGACCTGGGATCGTATCTTGGTCTCCAGCTGTAAAATGGAGATAAAGAAGCCTATCTTAGAGAAAGCTAACATAAGGTTGTGGTTAAGTCACTCTCTTTTTTTTTTTTTGAGATGGAGTCTTTCTCTGTCGCCCAGGCTGAAGTGCAATGGTGCTATCTCGGCTCACTGCGACCTCCGCCTTCTGGGTTCAGGCGACTCTCCTACCTCAGCCTCCAGAGTAGCTGGGATTACAGGCACGTACCACCAGGCCCGGCTAATTCTGTATTTTTAGTAGAGATGGGGTTTCTCAATGTTGGTCAGGCTTGTCTAGAACTCCTGACCTCAGGTGATCCACCCGCCTCGGCCTCCCAAAGTGCTGGGATTACAGGTGTCAGCCACCGTGCCCCGCCTGGCTAAGTCACTTTTAATCTAAAGAACTTGATTCCTAATCCTAGCTCTGGCACTTAGGTGTGAGCTTAGGCAGGTTACCTGACTTCTTTAACCCTCATTTTTCACATCAGTAAAATGGGCTTCATAATCGTATCTACGGCAGGGCGAGGTGGTTTACGCCTGTAATCCCAACACTTTGGGAGGCCGAGGCAGATAGATCTCTTGAGGTCAGGAGTTCGAGACCAGCCTGGCCAACACGGTGAAACCCTGTCTCTACCAAAAATACAAAAATTAGCTAGGTGTGGTGGTGCGCACTTGTAGTCAGAGCTATTCTGGAGGCTGAGGCAGGAGAATCACTTCAACACGGGAGGCAGATGTTGCAGTGAGCTGAGTTGAGCCACTGCACTCCAGCCTGTGTGACAATGAAATTCAGGCTCAAAAAAAAAGTGCCTACCACATAACTTATTGTGAGGATTACATAATTAAGTCACTTAAAAATATAGAATTGAATGGCCGGGCTCGGTGGCTCACGCCTGTAATCCCAGAACTTTTGGAGGCCGAGGCGGGTGGATCATGAGGTCAGGAGATCGAAACCATCCCGGCTAACATGGTGAAACCCTGTCTTTACTAAAAATACAAAAAATCAGCCGGGCACGGTGGCAGGTGCCTGTAGTCCCAGCTACTCGAGAGGCTGAGGCGGGAGAATGGCATGAACCTGGGAGGCGGAGCTTGCAGTGAGCCGAGATTGCGCCACTGCACTCCAGCCTGGGCGACTGAGCGAGACTCTGTCTCAAAAAAAAAAAAAAAAAAAAAAAAATAGAACTGCCGGCAGGGCGTGGTGGCTCACGCCTGTAATCCCAGCACTTTGGGAGGCCGAGGCAGTTAGATCATGAGGTCAGGAGTTCAAGACCAGCCTGGTCAACATGGTGAAACCCGTCTCTACTAAAAATACAAAAATTAGCCGGGCGTGATGGCACGTGCCAGTAATCCCAGCTACTTGGGAGGCTGAGAGAGGAGAATCACTTGAGCCTGGGAGGGGAGGTTGCAGCGAACCAAGCAGTCACTCTGTCGCCCAGGCAGGAGTGTAATGGCATGATCTTGGCTCACTGCAACCTGTGCCTCCTAGGTTCAAGCTTCCATGGAGAAACTTTAGGGATATATTATGCATATATTATTATGTCTGCAGTATACCTTCCAGAAGAAACTAGAAACTTCCAGAATCAGCTAGAAATGACACCTATTTCTTTACATTATTACTCTTAGCAATTGACACAAGAAGTGAATGTGCACTAAGGGAAGAGGAAGTCCTGTGTATGCAGGTTATTTGTTATGCCCGGAACTTAGACATGTGGGGAAGTAGCGGCATGAGCCGCACTCTACCCATGCAACCACTTTTCACTTGGACTCTGAAATGTTTGGAAGCAGCTGGGCATGGTGGCTCATGCCTGTAATCCCAGCATTTTGGGAGGCCAATGGGGCAGATGACCTGAGGTCAAGAGTTGGAGACCAGCCTGGCCAACATGGTGAAACCCCGTCTCTACTAAAAATAACAAAAATTAGCCAGGAGTGGTAGCAGGCACCTGTAATCCCAGCTACTCGGAAGGCTGAGGCAGGGGAATTGCCTGAACCCAGAAGGCGGAGGTTGTAATGAGCTGAGATTGTTCCACTGCACTCCAGCCTCGGCAGTGAGCCGGGATCCTGCCGCTGCACTCCTGCCTGGGGGACAGAGTGAGACTCCATCCCAAAATTAAATTAAAGTAATAAGGTTAGGGACGGTGAAGTCTAGTCCATTGATTTATAAAATGAGGGCTCTGAGTCACGGAGCAGTTACAAATGACTTGCCCTAGTTTCGCTGGGTCGCACGTGCCCTGGCTGGGCTCTAAGCCTAGACAAACGTCTTTCACTCCCAGTTCAGCCTTCTTTCCTTTTTATTATCATGGTTATAGATTTAGCAACACACTGGTGTGACCCAGGCAGACATTCTTGTTTTATTGTATATATTGGTCTGTCTTGTTTGAACTGGATTATAAAATCAGGTCTTTTCTTTTTTTGTTGTTTTGTTTTGTTTTTTGAGACGGAGTCTCACTCTGTCGCCCAGGCTGGAGTGCAGTGGCGTGATCTTGGCTCACTGCAAGCTCCACCTCCCGGGTTCACGCCATTCTCCTGCCTCAGCCTCCCGAGTAGCTGGGACTACAGGCACCCGCCACCACACCCGGCTAATTTTTTGTATTTTTAAGTAGAGATGGGGTTTCACCATATTGGCCAGGATGGTCTCGATCTCTTGACCTCGTGATCCACCCGTCTCAGCCTCCCAGAATGCTGTAAAATCATGTCTTTTCTTATTCCATATTCTGATTATGTTAATGGGGATATCTGTATTACCACTGTATGTAGTAGTCAGTTGTATAAGGTGGGGGAAACATCTTAGAATGGAAGGAAATCTTATATAAGAGTGTGAACTTTGTCATCATACAGCCCTGAGTTGAGATTCTATTTAGTAGCTGTGTAATCCTGGGCACACTATTTAACTATGCTAAGCGCGTTTGCCCCATCTGTAAAAATAGGGAAAATAGCACCTATGAAATAGAAGCATTAGATGGATTAATGCCTGACACATACTAAGATAGAGGTGTCCATTCAACCTCTCACTGATAAAAACTTGAATAGCTTTCATGCAAATCACCAAAAGGGGTGTGTTTAGTCTGTTAAGAGTTAGTATATCACTTGGTAAATAAAAATGAAACTCTAGGCTATAATATAATGGTTTCCTCCAAAATATCCTTTCTTGGCCAGGCACAGTGGCTCATGCCTGTAATCTCAGCACTTTGGGAGGCCAAGGCAGGCAGATTGCTTGAGCTCAGGAGTTCGAGACCATCCTGGGCAACATGGTAAAACTCTATCTCTACAAAAAATACATAAAACTTAGCCTGACATGGTGGTATAAGCTTGTAGTCCCAGCTACTTGTGGGGGGCAGGGGTCTAAGGCAGGAGGATTGCTTGAACTTTGGCAGGTTGAGGCTGCAATGAGCTGGGATGGTGCCATTACACTCCAGCCTGGGTGACAAAGTGAGACCCTGTCTTTGTTTTTTTTTGTTTTTTTTGAGACAGAGTCTCTCTCTGTTGCCCAGGCTGGAGTGCAGTGGCGTGATCTCAGCTCATTGCAAGCTTCGCCTCCCGGGTTCACGCCATTCTCCTACCTCAGCCTCCCGAGTAGTGGGACTACAGGCGCCCACCACCGTGCCCAGCTAATTTTTTCTATTTTTTAGTAGAGATGGGGTTTCACCATGTTAGCCAGGATGGTCTCGATCTCCTGACCTCGTGATCTGTCCACCTCGGCCTCCCAAAGTGCTGGGATTACAGGCGTGAGCCACCGCGCCAGGCCAGTGAGACCCTGTCTTTAAAAAAAAAAAAAAAAAAAAAAAAAATCCTACACATTCCTGCTTCAGTACACAAGTTTCTCATCCTCTCCAAAGAAAACATTCATTTATATTAATCCTTCTACCAAAATGTTACAAAGTGCTTTCCATAAGACACAAGGATTAGTGAGATACAAATTATAGCCCCAAGTAGCTTACAGTCTCATGAGAAAAACAGATTTTTTTTTTTTTTGAGATGGAGTCTTGCTCTGTTGCCCAGGCTAGAGCACAGTGACGTGATCTCGGCTCACTGCAACCTCCACCTCCCAGGTTCAAGTGATTCTCCTGCCTCAGCCTCCTGAGCAGCTGGGATTACAGGCGCCCACCACCACACCCGGCTAATTTTTGTATTTTTAGCAGAGACGGGGTTTCACCATGTTGGCCAGGCTGGTCTCGAACTCCTGACCCTGTGATCCGCCAGACTTGGCCTGCCAAAGTTCTGGGATTACAGGCATGAGCCACTGCACCAGGTCGAAAACAGATATTTTAAAGAGTATTCCAATATAAGATAATGAATGTTGTAAGATGGGTGATCAGAGGCTGCTGCAGGAACCCAGTTGGGGGCTGGGACCTCAGTATTTGTAAGCTGGTGGTGATAAAAAACGACTTCCCTGAGGAAATAATGCTTGACTTAACTAGTCTGGAAATATTCATGGGAGAAAGGACATTCTAGGCAAAGGCATAATGTGCACTAAGGGAAGAGGAAGTCCTGTGTATGCAGGTTATTTGTTATGGCCGGAAATTAGACATGTGGGGAAGTAGCAAGAAATGAGACCAGATGTATAGACAAGAGCCCATGATTAAGAGCTCCTGCTAAGGACTCTGAATTGTACCCTGTAAGCCAGTGGCTTCCAAAGTGGCTTGGCAGAAAGAGTTTACAAACCTCTGTCATTATCAGTTGCTTAGCTAAGAAAACTCTTCCTCTTTTCTCCCCTTTCTTTTTCATCTTCATTTGTAACCACTTCTTTTTTGTGTGTGTTTGTTTGTTTGTTTTTGAGATGGAATTTTGCTCTTGTTTTCCAGGCTGGAGTAAAATGGCACCATCTCGGCTTACTGCAACCTCCACCTCCCGGGTTCAAGCGATTCTCCTGCCTCAGCCCCCCGAGGAGCTGGGATTACAGGAATGTGCCAACATGCCTAGCTAATTTTGTACTTTTAGTAGAGACGAGGTTTCACCATGTTGGCCAAGCTAGTCTTGAACTCCTGACCTCAGGTGATCCACCTGCCTCGGCCTCCCAAAGTGCTGGGATTACAGGCATTGAGCCACTGCACCCAGCTGTAAGCCCTTCTTTTTTAATCTTCATTTAATCGTCAATGTCTTGGCACAGATTCCTAATGCTTGAAGTAAAAGGTTTCAGATGCATTGGTTTCTCAACAGTGTAAACGCAAAGAAAGGGCTGTTGAAGTAGTATTTATTCAAATTGCAAAGCTATTTGGATCACGTTTGTGGTTTCCAGCATGATTTAGTAATAGCCAACACTTACAGAGCACATTCTAGAACATGGTGCTAAGTGCTTTTATTTCAGTTACCTCCTTTGCTCTTCACAATACCCCACAAAAGAGTACTATTATTATCATGATTGTTAAGAATAAAAAGCTGTTATTTAAACTGGTTGAATAATGAGCCCAAGTTCAAATAGTGAGTAAATATTGGAATCAGAGTTTGAACTCGTGCAGTCTGAGTGCACAGCTGCCTGTTCCTCGCTTCCTGACCTGGTCATTTCTGTCCTCTTTCAAAAACCTTGGGTCCTTTGGACTCGTTCTTTCTCCCTACACTCCCATAGCTCTTCAGAATCATCTGCTGGTGTCCAATTCTGTCCCCTTTCATTCACTAAAGGTTTTGGCTCCTTCCTGTCTTTTTTTTTTTTTTTTTTTTTTAAGACAGAGGCTTACTCTGTTGCCCAGGCTGGAGTGCAGTGGCACGGTCTTGGCTCACTGCAACATCTGCCTCCCAGGTTCAAGCAATTCTCCTGCCTCAGCCTCCCGAGTAGCTGGGATCTTACTGTCTTCTTTGCAGAATTTTTTCTTTTTTTTTTGACACAGAGTCTTGCTGTCGCCCAGGCTGGAGTGCAGTGGCATGATCTTGGCTCAGTGCAACCTCTGCTTCCCGGGTTCAAGCGAGTCTCCTGCCTCAGCCTCCCGAGTAGCTTGGACTACAGGCCTGTGCCACCACGTCTGGCTACCTTTTTGTATTTTTAGTAGAGATGGGGTTTCACCATGTTGGCCAGGCTGGTCTCAAACTCCTGATCTCAAGTTATCCGCCCGCCTTGGGCTCCCAACATGCTGGGATTAAAGGCATGAGCCACCACACCCGGCCTCTTTGCAGCTTTTATTTACTCCAGTCTGTCCATCTTCCCTATCCACACTCATGCATTCCTCCTTTCCCTTCACCTCCCTCCTCGCCCAGCTTAGGTTCCATGATCCTCCATTCTAATCATTCTCTTGCAAACACTCTCGATTCCCTTACTCTTTGTCTGTCATTACCGTCATGAAAAAAAAAAAAAAAAAGCCCAACTGTGATTAAACCTAACTTTCCATATCTTCTGGAGAAACTGGCATGTGCCAGCGGGGCGCGGTGGCTCACGCCCGTAATCCGAGCACTTTGGGAGGCCGAGGTGGGCGGATCACCTGAGATCAGGAGTTTGAGACCAGCCTGGCCAACATGGTGAAACCCTGTCTCCACTAAAAATACAAAAAAATTAGCCGGGCATGGCATTGGGCACCTGTAATCCCAGCTATCAGGAGGCTGAGGCAGGAGAATTGCTTGAACCCAGGAGGCAGAGATTGCAGTGAGCTGAGATCCCACTCTACCCTAGGTGACAAGATTGAGACTCTGTCTCAAAAAAAAAAAAAAAAGAAAAAAACAAAGAAACTGGCATGTGAGGCTGGATAGTTTTACTTTCCTTTTTTTTTTTTTTTTTTTGATATGGAGTTTCCATCTTGTTGCCCAGGGTGGAATGCAGTGGCATGATCTCGCTCAGTGCAACCTCCACCTCCCGGGTTCAAGTGATTCTCCTGCCTCAGCCTCCTGGTTAGCTGACACCACAGGTGCTCACCACCATGCCTGGCTAATTTTTGTATTTTTAGTAGAAATGGGGTTTCACCATATTGTCCAGGCTGGTCTCGAGCTCCTGACCTCAGGTGATGCACCCACCTGCCTAGGCTTCCCAAAGTGCTGGGATTACAGGCGTGAGCCACCGTGCCTGGCCCTGGTTTTACTTTCAACTCATGACCTCAGAGCTGAAGGAGCTGCTCAGCGTAACCTGGAAATCCCTAAGAGGCAGCTCACTGGCTTTCAACACTCTTCAGTCTCTCTCACATTTCTCTTCTCTTTTCAAACCTGCCCAACTGTCTCCCTCATCTCACTCTTAGCTGATGACCGTGCCTCAAATTTCACTGAAAAATTGTAATGATTAAGAACGAAATCCAGGGCCAGGCGTGGTGGCTTACTTGTGTAATACCAGCACTTTGGGAGGCCCAGGCAGGGGGATCACTTGAGGTCAGGAGATCGAGACCCGACTGGCCAACATGGAGAAACCCAGTCTCTACTAAAAATACAAAATTAGCCGGGCATGGTGGCGGGCGCCTGTAATCCTAGCACTTTGGGAGGCTCAGGTGGGTGGATTGCCTGAGCTCAGGATTTCGAGACCAGCCTGGGCAACATAGTGAAACCCGATCTCTACTAAAATACAAAAAATTAGCCAGGCGTGGCGGCGTGCACCTGTAGTCCCAGCTACCGGGCAGGCTGAGGCAGGAGAATTGCTTGAACCCGGGAGGCAGAGGTTGCAGTGAGCTGAGATCGTGCCACTGGACTCCAGCCCGGATGACAGGGTGAGACTCTATCTCAAAAAAAAAAAAAAAAAAATTAACTGGGCATGGTGGCACATCCCTGTAGTCCCAGCTACTCGGGAGGCTGAGGCAGGAGAATCGCTTGAACCTGGGAGGTGGAGGTTGCTGTGAGGCAAGATCGTGCCACTGCACTCCAGCCTGGGTGACAGAGCAAGATTCTGTCTCAAACAAATCAACAATCAAACAAAAAAACCCTCACATATCCTCTTTATCTGTCATGTAAAAATACCAAAAAGATACAAAAGTAAAAGATGCAAAACCAAACAGATTCCTCCCTTTTCTCACATTTTCCTATGGCTACATTTTTCTGCTGCTCTTCTCAACATAATTTCTCAAATATTACTCCACTGTTTCCATCTCCAACTTAGTGTTCAACCATTCCAATCTGTCCCCACCACGTCACTGACCTGCATCTGCAAGATAAGCATCGGTTCCCACGTTGTTAATGCAACAAGCACTTCTCTGTCCTCATGTTCTTCACTGTCCTAGTAACACAGAAGACAGCTTCCCACTTTTCCCTTCTTGAAGAACCTCTTTTCTTGGCTTTCATGACGTCACACTCTCCTGGTTTTCCCTTTCTTTATTCAGTCTCTTTTTTAGATATTTAACCTCTGTATGTGGAAGTTTCTCAGGGCTGAGTCCTGGACCTTTTTCTTTTGCTGCAGTTTCTTGGGTGATCCCATCGATTCTTTTTTTTTTTTTTTTTTTTTTCCAGACAGAGTCTCGCTCTTGTTCCCCAGGCTGGAGTGCAGTGGCACCATCTCGGCTCACTGCAACCTCTGTCTCCCGGGTTCACGCCATTCTCCTGCCTCAGCCTCTGGAGTAGTGGAGACTACAGGTGTGTGCCACTATGCCTGGCTAATTTTTGTATTTTTAGTAGAGATGGGGTTTTGCCATGTTGGCCAAGCTGGTCTCAAACTCCTGACCTCAAGTGATCTGCCTTCCTCGGCCTCCCAAAGTGCTGGGGTTACAGGCGTGAGCCACTGCGCCTGGCCTGAACCCATCCACTCTTATGGCTTTAAATACTGTCTGTATGGATGACTTTCAAAATTTCATCTCTAGGCTGGAGCTCTCTCCTCTGTTCCAAGTGCCCATTTGACATTTCTAGTTGCATAACTAGGAACTTCCAATTCCCCAGGTTTTAGCTCAAATTTTACATCATTCAAGAGCCTTTTCCTGACTATAAAACAGCCACCCTCTTCCCTCTCTCCTGCTACTCTGCATTACATTACCCTTTTTCCCTTTGAGCATTTATTCACCATCACAGTTTTTATCTGTTTATTTACGATCTACCTCCTGCATTAGATTGTAATCTCATCCCATCGGACTTTCACTACTTGCCAAGTGCTGTTCAAAGCACTTTATAAGTCTTATCATTTGATTTGTTTATTTTATTTATTTATTTGAGAGGGAGTCTCGCTTTGTTGCCCAGGCTGGAGTGCAGTGGCGCGATTTTGGCTCACTACAACCTCTGCCTGCTTGGTTCAAGCAATTCTCCTACCTCAGTTTCCTGAGTAGTGGAGATTACAGGCGCCCGCCACCATGACCAGCCAATTTTTGTATTTTAGTAGAGGCAGGGTTTCACCATGTTGGCCAGGCTAGTCTCGAGCTCCTGACCTCAGGTGATCCACCCGCCTTGGCCTCCCAAAGTGCTGGGATTACAGGTGTCAGCCATGGCGCCCAGCCAAGCCAATATTAATTTACTTTTTTGACTAGCCATATTAAAAGCTTGAAAAATAAGACAGCTTAATCTCACATTGCTTGTGTTCTATTTTGGTGGAATTCAGAGAAGCCAGTGTTAGTAAACTGATTTTCATCTTACAGTTCCACAAGAAATTCCAACATGATTTGGTAATAAGTACTAATATGTTTCATATGTTTATATTTGTTTAAATGCACCCTCAATACTTACATTTCTTTTTTTTTCTTTTTTTTTTTTGAGACGGATTTTTGCTCTTGTTGCCCAGGCTGGAGTACAATGGAGTGATCTCGGCTCCCTGCAACCTCCGCCTTCTGGGTTCAACTGATTCTCCTGCCTCAGCCTCCCGAGTAGCTGGGATTACAGGCGCACACCACCACGCCTGGCTAATTTTATATTTTTAGTAGGGACAGGGTTTCACCATGTTGGCCAGGCTGGTCTCGAACTCCCGACCTCAGGTGATCCGCCCGCCTCAGCCTCCCAGTGTTGGGATTACAGGCGTGAGCCACCACGCCCGGCCAATGCTTATGTTTCATATTGAAGGGACACACCTCAACACATTTATTTTTGGAAACTGTTAAGCAGATAGAGGAAACGCTGAAAAAATTTCTACCAGAGATATACCAAGAGGTGGGTATTTTTTAAAAAGCAGCTTAAACTAGGTTAGTTAAACATCGGCTTCTAAAAGATCAAAGCTGGATTTCCTCATGGAACAGAACACTCCCAGTTCTCTGAGGTCAGTGGGCAGAGGCTGTAGTTATGGCTGGTTGGCCTCATCTGATGCATTTTTCTTTTCCTTAAACTCAGGATTTGTCCTGCTCTGTAATTGTAATCTCTTTGCCTGGCCTTTGCTTTCGTCTGTGAAGCTGCCACTAGGTAGGTTTTAAGTAGGGAGTAGTATCGTGTAGGTCTAAATAAAAACTAAATAGTTTCATTCTCTTTTTTCCCCATATAGAACAGTTCTGTCAACTGGAGCAGGCAAAAAGAACAATGAACATTTTTGAGACTTTTCTCAAAAATTCATCTTGAGAATGTATTTTCAGAAAATCATGAAGTTTGAATTACTATCCGAATAAAAAAATGATGGCTTCTTCAGAGTGGGGTGTTTTTTCTAGTTAAGAGATTACAATGATATTCCCACATCAGGCTTTTGGTGGCTAGCTTGACATAGGTCTTTGGAAGTAAAATGATTGGCAGCATTCTCAGTTTATGTAAAAGTTTGCGTAAAGACATAGCAGAAAGAACTTGGGTTTTTGGAGTTAGATTTGAGTAGAATACCAGATAGTATACTTATTAGTTTTGTGATAGTAAATTAATCTGACTCAATTTTTATAAAACGGTGATTGCGATTAACTGAAATCACAAATGTAAAATAGCAAATGCTCAACAAAAAGGCCCTCCTGTTTTTTGATTTTAGGTGATTTCCTTTTAACACCTGATTAACGGCAAAGGTTGACTTGATTTAGGATGAGAAGGATTTATTATATTTATTAACAAAGAGGTAAAGCTTTTTTCTTTTTTTTTTTTTTTTTTGAGACATAGAGTCTCGCTCTGTTGCCCAGTCTGGAGTGCAGTGGTGCTATCTCGGCTCACCGCAACCTCTGCTTCCCGGGTTCTAAGTGATTCTTCTGCCTCAGCCTCCCGAGTAGCTGGGATTACAGGCACTCGCCACCACATCTGGCTAATTTTGTATTTTTAGTAGAGACCGGGTTTCACCATGTTGGAGCCAGGCTGGTCTGGAACTCCTGACCTCAGGTGATCCACCAGCCTCGGCCTCCCAAAGTGCTGAGATTACGGGCATGAGGCACCGCGCCAGCCAGAAGTAAAGCTTCTTAAGGTAATCCGACGAAATGGAAAAAGGAAACCTTGAAGAGAAGCGTGGGTGGCTATCACCAATATGGTATTTGGGGCAGTTCTCATAATTGTTTATCAATGCTGCAGAATAGCAGTATTCATCGTTCTCTTTTACTATCCTTTAAATGACTGACCTATGTGTAGTGTATAAAAAATTTATATTTTTAAATACAGGAAGCAGCAACACTCAGTATGAGAGGATAATTTGCATGCTGAGTAAATGGGGAAGCAAACAGTAAATAGAGGCAAATGGGCAAAGGTTGAGCCATAGGGAACCTAGACTTGCCTGAAGTATTTGTGCTTGGTAGTAGTTCATTACGTGGGCTTGGACCCCAGGTGGAGCCCCCTCAAGTCAAGCAAACGTCAAGACCAGTTTCGCACCCTTTTTCCTCTAGCTCCGGACCAGCCAGAGCCACCTACTCGGATCATATTGGCAGAACCCAGTACTGTTTCAAGGCCAGATGCACCATTTCAGCAATTCAGGAGGAAATAAGCAGTGTGGATAAACTGATACCCATTTTTGAAAGTCGGCCTGGGTTCGCATTCAGAAGAAATATCGACGCTAGCCATTTTTTTTTTTAAATGGGTGATTTGATAACTCAGGGAGGTCTTGCCACTGTAATTTTTAAAAATTTGCTTGCTAGAACCGGGTACTTTCTAAGAAGTGTATGGAAAAAGCCTTGATTCTTCGCTCTGGGTGGTTTTTACGTCGAACATCTAGAAGGGCTTCTGGAAATCCCCCCCGCAGGACTTTCGATGTCTTTTAGGGCATTCTTAAAACTAGACCCATTCCTAAGCGACTCCCACCTCCCAAACAAGCCATATGCTTTAGTTTCTCCAGTTTCCAATTTTCTAAATCTTCAACGTCTCCCCTCGAATTAGTCCAATCAAACTTTCTCTTCTTAGACCTCTTCCTTAGGTTCGCACCAGGAAACTCCCAGGAGAATCACGTGGCCTGGCTTGTCCTTAATGGCGCTCCGTAACCCTCCCACTATTCCACCACCCTTCCTCGCCTCCCGTGAGCTCCGCCCCGCCCCATTCGCGCTTCCCACCCCCATCCCCCGCGAAGCGCCTGCGCCTGCGCAGCTCCAATTCAGGAGCTTTCCCTTTCCTGGCGACCAATCCACTTCCTGCCTCGGGTCCTCGGAACACTCCACCCCTCCGCTGTGGCCCTGATTTGAGGTACTGGTAGTGGCTACCTTACGCGTTGCCTGTCTGAAAAATTCGCTCTTCTCATAGACTGGAGAATTTGGAAGAACCGTTAAGTGGGTGGCACTCACATGAGCCTTTGCCCCGGATCCGCCACCCCAGAGTCAAGCCGAGGGCATCGTCATGCAGCGGGGAAGACGATCAGGACTGTTTTTAATCGGGCAGTCGCGTGGACGGCCTTTTCCCTCTCGCCTCCTTCCGCCCCGCCCCCACTCTCAGCCCGGCCGCGCTGGTGAGTGGCGGGCGGGAGGGCCGGCGGGCGGAGGGAGGAGGGGGAGCTGAGGGAAGGCGGGCCCTCGGCTGCGAGATAGGTGGGGGGAGGGGAGGGGAGAGCCCGAGCGCTGGAGTTGGTGCTGGGAAACCCGGGGCTAATGTTGACAACAGGCTCGAGGTGAGTCCCGGGGATCCTCCTTCCCCTCCGCTCCAACGATCGGGAGGAAACGGGGCTGGGGGGCACCGGCCTAGACTCCTACTCCCTGGGGGACCCCAGAGGCGACTCCACACTCCAGCTCTCCGGGGTCGGCGAGCAGTGGAGGGACCGCGGGTCCGGCGTCGTTCTCCTCAGACTCCCTGTCTCCGAGGCTCCCATCAACGCGGGAGCCCCCGGGCCGGGCCATGCTTGGGGGGCGGTGGAGGAGGTGCCTGCCCCACATGCCTGGGCCGGGCCTCGGGGCTGGAGGCGGGGAGCCCGCGGTGGAGGGGCGAAGGTGTTCGGGGGCGTGGAGGAGAGCGAGGGGAGGTCGGGGGAAGCTCCTCGAGAGCCGGGAGGGAAGCGAGGGCGAGAAAGTGGGGAGGGCGCGTGTGTGGGAGGCTGCGGAGTGGGGAGACCGGCCGGGGAGGCTTCTGTGGCGAGGGAGTGTGGGGCGAGAAGTTGGGGTTGGGGCAGCGACGGTCCGCGAAGGTGACCGTGGATACCTGTGGGAAAGGGAGTTGTGACGGGGAAGTGTGGTGGGTGTAGAGGTTCCTGCACCATCAGAGCAGGGGTTTGTAGGAGAGGTGTGTGTAGGGGAAGGGGCTTGGGGTGTATCTGGGGATGGTGGGCATGGGCTGTTTGGTTGACTTCCTTTTAATTACATAGGCTGGTTGATTCTTCACTTTACCTTCACCTCTTCAAGGCTCCAAGCACTCTCTTCTTGCTAGGACTGTTGGACTAAGGAAGTGATCACAGGATATTTGGTCCCCAGGTTGGCAGAGCAGAGCCAGCTGGGTCCACGCTGGGGTGATCGGACCTTCAGGTCTCTTGCTCTTCTTAGAGGACTTACACGACACGAAGTGATGCATCAGATCAAAGTGAAGCCCTCACTGACGCTTTTATCTCATTTCCATAGTTCTTAGGTGTTCCTTAACATCGTCAGTCTCCTCATTTGTGAGCTGGTACAATTTCTAACAGTTCTTAACACGTCCTTTATACTAAGGATGTTGTTTAAAAAATAAAGTCAGAAACTGGGAGATAGTGTTCCTGTGCTGTTCTGTCCTTACAGCATTTTGAATAAGAGAATTGAAAGGTAAAACCGCATTCTCTCACTCTGGGGTGTTTTCAGAGCACTCTGATTGGGATTTCATACATAATCCATATGGTACTTTGCAAGGGAATGTCTTTAAAAGGGAAACACCCCCTTTTGTGCCCTCTTCCCCCCAATACACTCCATTGGTACTTTTGCTAGTAAATTAGTTTTACTTTCTTTTGGAGGTTCAGAATATATTTAGAATACCAAATAAAATATACAGTTCAAGTGACAGGACACTATTTTGGGAGCTAGGAAGGTGGTTTTAAAGCATGGTTTCCTTTTAAGGGTAGTCTGAATATAATTGTATTCAGCAAACTAATTTGTAACAGCTAATCGGATTCCAGTGAAAAGATCACGACTTTTTCTCCTTACTATCTTGAGAAAGGACCTATTTCAAATTGTATTTGGACTTGAAAAACTTTTGGAAACACTTTAGATGAAAAGTTTGGCTGTTAAAGCTTGAAGTTATTGAAATAAGAATTTTAGCATTTTATTAAATATCACTTAGTGCTCAGTTTTTTAAGTCGACATAAAACAAACGTGTATTGAGGTGAATCATGGTGTTTATATATTTTATTCGTTTTAGTGTAGGTAGTGAAAAAGAGCACTGGGTAGTGAGTGTTGGTCCAGCCACGGAAACTAGCTGTACTTGTAATCTTGGGGAGGTGACTCTGCTGCTATCCTTGGAATGTAAAAATTGAGGATAGAAGTAGATAAGATCTAATAGTCTTTATCTGACTTTACAAATCTTTCATTGTATGCTGAACTTCTCGGTGTTCTTTGTGACAGAACATTTATTAATGCCTCCCTCATGCTAGTTACTATGCTAGAATTTTAAGAACTCTACAAGATAGATAGCAGTATATCCATCTTACTGATAAATATGTGGACTCAGAGAAGTTGTTGCCTGATTTCTGTAGCTATCAGGCTGTAGAGTTGGGATGCAGATTTAAAATCAGTCCGACTTCCAAGCCCATGTATGTCGTTTTCACAAGTTGCATTGCTGCCTCTTCATGAACTTCTAGATTTTTGTCTTATTTTTTTGTTTGCAGAAATTTAGTTCCAAGTATACTTTGGGTGTATGCTTGTAATGTAAGGATGAAGTGGCTGAAAGAAGATACCAGTATCAGGACTTAAGGGTTTTATGGATAATCTGTTTTATTATGCTCTAGGGTACAGTCTAATCCTTTTTTTTTTTCTTGAGGCAGAGTCTTGCTCTGTTGCCTGGCTGGAGTGCAGTGGCGCCATCTCGGCTCACTGCAACCTCCGCTTCCCGGGTTCAAGTGATTCTCCTGCCTCAGCCTCCTGAATAGCTGGGACTACAGGCGTGTGCGGCCACGCCCAGCTAATTTTGGTATTTTTAGTAGAGATGGGGTTTCACCATGTTGTTGGCCAGGATGGTCTCGATGTCTTGACCTCGCGATCTGCCTGCCTCGGCCTCCCAAACTGTTGGGATTACAGGCATGAGCCACCGTACCCAGCCCCGAGTCTAATTCTTACATGCCTACTATAGCTTTATTTCATATACTAAGTACTTAAAATTTAATGAACAAATGAATCTTATTAAAGAGTCATAAAAGTTTGGGACTTTGTTGAACTAATAAATGATGATCTTTGTAATTTGTCAGATACTACATGAATTTCTTAATCTTTTCTTTGAAGAATTTAAGATTTTATTTTATCTGTAGAATGAGACATAAGGCCAGCCGCGGTGGCTCATGCCTGTAAATCCCAGAACTTTGAGAGGCCAAGGCGGGCAGATACTTGAGGTCAGGAGTTTGAGACCAGGCTGACCAACATGGAGAAACCCCATCTCTACTAAAAATACAAAATTAGCCGGGCATGGTGGCACATGCTTGTAATCCCAGCTACTCAGGAGGCGGAGGCAGGAGAATGGCTTGAACCCGGGTAGCAGAAGTTGTGGTGAGCCGAGATCGTGCCACTGCACTCCAGTCTGGTGACAGAGTGAGCTCCATCTCAAAAAAAAAAAAAAAAAAACATGAATTGTAAGTTCTGATGCCATTCTTTGTAGATTCCTGTGGTCCTGAAATGTTACTTGTTGATGTGTCACATCAGAAAATGTGAAATCTATATAAACTTTTTTTCATTTAATGATTAATATCCCTCAATAAGATCATGTTATTACCTTAGATATTAAATTGTCCCCATATGTTTCAGCCAGAGTCTGCTAAAAGTTAAAAAAAAAATTATATGAGAACTGCTTAACCATTATGAAGGATTCTTTCTAGTCTTGAGATTCATAATTCTATGGGTTGCTATAGTCAGTATTTACAAGCAAGTCTCCCATCTCACAATTTGGTACTCTTAGGATTCTTTGGTTCAGAGAATGGGTTCAGATTCCCGTTCTGTCACCAGCTGTGCAGGCCTTGGTCAAGTTACTTGGTCAAGTCTCAGTTTACTCATTTATAAAATAGGGAAAATAATACCCACCTCATAAAGATTTTAGTATTAAATGAGATAATATATGTAAAATGTTTAGTATGGTACCATGAGTAGTGTATTAGTATTATAGTCTCTTTGAAAGTTTGCTTGCTTTAAGGCCATGATGTTTTCACATTAAAGTTGGATATTTAATTGAAAATGTATAAGAATCAATAACTACACTTCTAGATAATAGAAATGCTGCCCAGGTATAGTGGCTCATATCTGTAATCCTAGCACTTTGGAAGGCCGAGGTAGGAGGATCCCTTGAGCCCAGGAGTGTGAGACTAGCCAGGGCAACGTACTGAGACCTTGTCTGTATTTTATTAAAACAGTTTTTTTTTTTTAAGTAAAACAATAGATAATATAAATGCTAATGTTGTCTTGGTGTAGAAATGCTTTTTATTTTTTTGTTGTTGTTTTTTGTATTTTTGAGGCGGAGTCTCCGTCTTTTGCCCAGGCTGGAGTGCAGAGGCACTATCTCGGCTTACTGCAGCCTCCGCCTCCCGGGTTCAAGCGATTCTCTTGCTTCAGCCTCCCCAGTAGCTGGGATTACAGGCACCCTCCACCATGCCTGGTTAATTTTTGTATATTTAGTAGAGACGGGGCTTCCCCATGTTGGCCAGGCTGGTCTTGAACTCCTGACCTCAAGTGATCCACCTGCCTTGGCTTCCCAAAGTGCTGGGATTACAGGAATGAGCCACGGTGCCCAGCCTGCTTTTTCATATATTAAAGGTAACTTGTGTGTGTGTGTGTGTGTATGTGTGTGTGTGTGTGTGTGATGGAATCTCACTCAGTCGCCCATGCTGGAGTGCAGTGGCACGATCTCGGCTCACTACAACCTCTGCTTTCTGGGTTCAAGCAGTTCTGCCTCAGCCTCCCCAGTAGCTGGGATTACAGGCGCCTGCTACCATGCCCAGCTAATTTTTGTATTTTCAGTAGAGATGGGGTTTCACCATGTTGGCCAGGCTGGTCTCGAACTCCTGACTTCAGGTGATCCGCCCACCTCAGCCTCCCAAATTGCTGGGATTACAGGCATGAGCCACCACACCCAGCCCCTAATGACGATTTTAAAAATAGGACCAACAGCTTTTTTGTGGTTGTTCTGAGTTTTACCAGTGGGGTTAACTACAGCTTTTAGGTGTCACTGTCAAAATAAATGCATAGAACAAGGGAGTAAACAAGACTAAATATTTAAGGATACTATTGCTTTTAATTAAAAAAAACGAAGGGCTGGCCGGGCACTGTGGCTCATGCTTGTAATCCCGCACTTTGGGAGGCCAAGGCAGATGGATCACTTGAGGTCAAGAATTCAAGCAGCCTGGCCAATATGGCGAAACCTGTCTTTACTAAAAATACAAAAATTAGCTGAGTGTGATGTGTGATGGCACACACTTATAATCTCAGCTACTTGGGAGGCTGAGGTGGGAAGATCACTTAAACCCGGAAGGTGGAGGTTGCAGAGAGCTGAGATCGCACCACTGCATGCACTCTAGCCTAGGCAACAGAGCGAGACTCAAAAAAAAAAAAAAAAAAAAAAAGAAAAACAAAAACACTAAGTCTCAAAAACACAATGGCTCATGCCTGTAATTCCAGCACTTTGGGAGGCCCAGGTGGATGGATCACTTAAACTCAGGAGTTCGAGACCAGCCTGGTCAACGTGGGGAAATCCCATCTCTACTAAAAATACAATTACCTGGATGTGGTGTTGAGCACCTACTGTTCCAGCTACTTGGGGGGCTGAGGCAGGTGGGTCACTTGAGCCCGGGAGGTCGGGACTTCAGTGAGCTGTGATTATGCCACTGCACTCTAGCCTGGGCGACAAAGTGAGACCCTGTTTCAAAAAGAAAACATAAAACTAAGAAATTTAGGTAATTTTCTACTTCTAAAATAGAATTTTGATTTTCTTTTTTTCTTGAGGCGGAGTTTTGTCCTTGTTGCCCAGGCTGGAGTCCAATGGCTTGATCTTGGCTCACTACAACCTCCGCCTCCCGGGTTCAAGCCATTCTCCTGCCTCAGCCTCCCGAGTAGCTGGGATTACAGGCATGCGCCACCACACCCATCTAATTTTGTATTTTTAGTAGAGATGAGATTTCTCCATGTTAATCAGGCTGGTCTCGAACTCTCGACTTCAGGTAATCCACCTGCCTCGGTCTCCCAAAGTGCTGAGATTATAGGCATGAGCCACTGTGCCCGGCCGAATTTTGATTTTCTTATATACAACTCTTAGATAATTTAGGAATTAAAACGTGAAACACCGTGCCTAAAAGAAATTAGACAACTAGTTCTGAGTAGAGAAATATATTTTTAGAAAAGAAAAATTCAGAGTTTTCTTGCAAAGTATAGTTTTTTGTTCCACAGTTACTTTCGGTTAACTATAAGCCTGTACTATAGGCCAATGCTATCCAATAGAACTTTCTGTGGAAATGTTCTGTATCTGCCCTGCTGTGTATGGAAGCCGTTAGTCACATGTGGAATTGAGCACTTGAAATACAGATACTGACTGAAGAACTGAATTTCAAATTTTATTTAATTTTAATTAATTTACATTTAAGTAACCACATATGACCAGTGTAGCAGTTTTTGGGTGATAATTTTTTCTCCAACGGATATTTAGCAATGTCTGGAGTTATATTTAGTTGTCAAAATGAGGGAGGAGCTACTTGTATGCACTGCATAGCAGGCAGGGACACTGCTAAACCTCCTACAGAGCACGTGGTGACCCCTTCCCTCTAAAACCAAAGAAGTATTTTGCCCAAACTGTCAACGGTGCTGAACTTTAGAAACCCTGGGCTAATAGCTACTCTGTATTGACAGATATAACACAGAACATATGGATTTTAGGTTCATGTTTATTTATAAATTAACTTTAACTAATACAGATGAAGTTAAAAGTCTAGTTTGAGATAACAGTTTTTGTATCTGAAAGTTTGATGGTAAGGTTAGAGCAATGAAGTGAGATTCGTGAGTCCGCTGTTCTGTTTTGTCCGTTGACATATAGGAGGCAAGGGCTTATTTTTGTTTCCTTTCTCAGCTGAAATACTAACATTGAATATTATATGAAATAGTGAACCACCATCTTTCACGGTTGTCAAATGCTAGGGTTAAAGCTGACTCAAAATGTTCACAGATACATTCTGAAGTATTTACAATTAAATGACATATTGTTTTGGAGTTGATAGTAGCTGAATCTGAGTGATGGGTACGTGGAGGTTCCTTATATTATGCTCTCTACTTCTGTCTGGGCTTTGATTTTTCCTTGTAAACAGTAAAAAACAAGTACTTAGACATAGGCCTAACTAATAATGATAGGATGTGGAATGTGACGAATAACTTATTTTGTCACAGAAATAGTATTCATTTTACATGCCTTTATTTACGCTTTTACAATTGCCAAGGTGCATTAATATGTTCTGTTTAAAAAAATAGTGTGATATCATTTTAAAAAGTCACTGCATCTATGGTACTGACATTCTTTCCCTCTTACAGATTGTCCTGGGTCACATAATGCCAGCTGAGCGTAAAAAGCCAGCAAGTATGGAAGAAAAAGACTCTTTACCAAACAACAAGGAAAAAGACTGCAGTGAAAGGCGGCCAGTGAGCAGCAAGGAGAGGCCAAAAGACGATATCAAGCTCACTGCCAAGAAGGAGGTCAGCAAGGCCCCTGAAGACAAGAAGAAGAGACTGGAAGATGATAAGAGAAAAAAGGAAGACAAGGAACGCAAGAAAAAAGACGAAGAAAAGGTGAAGGCAGAGGAAGAATCAAAGAAAAAAGAAGAGGAAGAAAAAAAGAAACATCAAGAGGAAGAGAGAAAGAAGCAAGAAGAGCAGGCCAAACGTCAGCAAGAAGAAGAAGCAGCTGCTCAGATGAAGTAAGGCAGTTGATCGTATTTATTGATGTGAGGGAATGGGAAGATTGGAATATTTTGTGAAAAAAACATTATTTGAAATGTAGCGTCCTGGGTGCAGCTCTTTAAGAATTGGGAGTATCTTAATTTACTTGTTCTGTTAGTTTCACTGACTAGAGGCATGCTTAAGGTGCGTTAATTATTCAAATTAAATAATAGTAACAATCTTTAATGAGTACTGTTTGAGGTTCTGGGTAATCTTTTTTTTTTTTTTTTAATTAATTATTTATTTATTTATCTTGAGACGGAATTTTGCTCAGTCGCCCATACTAGAGTGCAGTGGCGCCATCTCGGCTCACTCCAACCTCCGCCTCCTGGGTTCAAGTGATTCTCCTGCCTCAGCCTCCCGAGTAGCTGAGATTACAGGCACCTGCCATCATGCAGCTAATTTTTGTATTTTTGTAGAGATGGCGTTTCACCATGTTGGCCAGGCTGGTCTTGAGCTCCTGACCTCAGGTGATCCGCCCACCTCAGCCTCCCAAAGTGCTGGGATTACAGGTGTGAGCCATCGCGCCTGGCTGTTTATTTTTTAAAGACTTTTCTTCATACAAAATTAGTCAGGCATGGTGGCGCGTGCCTGTAGTCCCAGTTACTCGGGAGGCTGAAGTAGGAGAATTGCTTGAACCTAGCAGGTGGAGGTCGCAGTGAGTGTAGATTGTGCCATTGCACTCCTGCCTGGGTGACAGAGCAAGACTGCACCTCAAAAAAAAAATAATAATAATAATAAAATAAAACTTTTTTTCATGGTGTGATAATACTCCATTTTTAAAAAAAATGGAAACCCTTTAGTTGGCTGATGTTTGTTGAGTTCTTATCTATCAGGCGTTGTACAGAATATATTAGCATCTATCCTTAGGACAATCCCAGTGAAGTGAGTTTCATGATCCTCAGTTTACAGATTAATAAAATGAAGCTTAGGGAGGGTAAGTTGCTTAAGGTCACAGCAAATAGTAGAGCTGTTGGGATTTAAAGCTAGGTTGGTCTGACTTTAAAACTTTTGACTGTTCATTAAGCACAATTCCACAGTGCCTTCCATTCTTATCTTTATTTAAATCTATTTTTAAGCTTGTAAATCTGTGCAAGTAAATAATAAACTAGTGAAAAATGTAGTTCTTATAGGAGAAACACCAGAAATGCATCAGCAGTGACTACTGTTGAATAGTATAAGCTCTTCTCTAAATATAAAACTTATTAGGCCAGGCATGGTGCCCAGCACTTTGGGAGGCTGAGGCAGGATTGGTTGAGCTCAGGAGTTCAAGACCAGCCTGGGCAATATAGCGAGACCCTGTCTCTGTGAAGAAAAATAAGGGAAAAAAAAATAAGGGAAAGAAAAATAAGGGAAAGAAAAATAAAAAGAATATATATATTTATTTTTTAATTAAAAAAAATTTTTTTTAATTTAAGAGGGCAACTTACCCTTTTAAAGCTTCATTTTATTGATCTCTAAAATGAGGCTTGTAGAATTTAACTTCATTGGTACTGTCTTAAGGATATTTGCTAATACATTTTGAACAGTGCCTGGTAACATAGCAAGAGCTCAACAAACTCCAGCCAGGCTGGAGTGTAGTGGTGCAATGCCAGCTCACTGCAGCCTTGACCTCCCAGGCTCAACCCATCCTCCCACCACATCCTCCTTGGTAGCGGGGACTACAGGTGCATGCCACCACACCTGGGTATTTTTGTACTTTTTGTAGATAGAATTTCACCATGTTGCGCAGGCTAGTGTTGAACTCTTGGACTCAAGAAGTCCTCCTGCCTCAGCCTCCCAAAGTGTTGGGATTACAGGCATGAGACACCATGCCTGGACTAAAAAATCATTTTTTGGAAACGGTGTCTTTCTGTTTTGTCTAAGTTAGTCTGTAATTGCTGAGCTCAAGCGATCCTCCCACTACAGCCTCCCTAGTATCTGGGACTACTCCACTGTGCATGGCCAAATATATAATTTGAAAAGCTTTTTGCAAGCACAATTTTGTATAGATCTCTAGAACAGCCGCCTTTCTTCTCAGAGTTGTTCTTTAGGACTTCTACTTTCTTCCCTTTTTTGGGGGGGTGATGGGGGCATTGCTGTTGTTACCCAGGCTGGAGTGCAGTGGCTATTCTCAGGTTCCATCATAACGTACTGCAGTCTCCAACTCCTGGGCTCAAGTGATTCCTCCTGCCTCCTGAGTAGTTGTCATTACAGGCTCGTGCCACCACCCCTGGCCAGGACCTCTTTTAATAAGGAACAGAAGCCTTAGGTCTGCAAAGCTATAGTAGTGCCTAGTTTTGGAATATTCAGAACCATGATTCTTAAGAGATTCTTTTTTTTTTTTTTTTTGAGACAGGGTCTTGCTCTGTCACCCAGGCTGGAGTGCAGTGGCCTGGTCTTGGCTCACTGCGATCTCTGCCTTCTGGGCTCAAGCGATCCTCCCGCCTCAGCCTCTTGAGTAGCTGGGACTACAGATGCATACCACCATACTTGGCTAATTTTTGTATTTTTTGTAGAGATGGGGTTTTGCTGTGTTGCCCAGGCTGGTCTTGAACTCCTGAGCTCCTGGGAAAATTTCAGATATATGCAAAAATAGAATAGTATAGTGAACTAGTCTCCCATCTACCTAGCATCAGTAATTACCCACTTTTTCTCCCTGGAGTATTGTAAAGCATCATAGCGTTTACCCATAAAAACTCCGTTATATATCTTAAAGTGTTTTCAGTGCAGCTGAAAATTGAGTTATTTAATGTGTGTACATATTTTCTTTTCTTTTTCTTTTTTTTTTTTTTTTGAGACAGAGTTGTTTCACTCTTGTTGCCCAGGCTGGAACGCAATGGTGTGATCTCGGCTCGCCGTAACCTCCGCCTCCCAGGTTCAAGCCATTCTCCTGCCTCAGCCTCCCGAGTAGCTGGGATTACAGGCATGCGCCACCACGCCTGGCTAATTTTTGTATTTTTGGTAGAGACAGTGTTTCTCCATGTTGGTCAGGCTGATCTCGAACTCCTGACCTCAGGTGATCCACCCATCTTGGCCTCCCAAAATGCTGGGATTGCAGGCGTGAGCCACGGCACCCGGCCTTGTACATACTTTCTTAAAATGTACTTTCACTGCTCATTTTGTATTTGTGTGTTGCTGGGAGACTTCAAAGAGATACTCAGCTGTCCATGTTCTTAGTGATAGAGGCCACCTTTCTGTTAATATATTGTAGCTTTTAATGGAAAAATCAAATAATTATCTTGTAACTCGGGTGATTATCTCAGAAAGATGAAAATCTACTTTTTTAGAGATTTATAGATATGTGTATAATTTTTTGAGACAGGGCCTCACTCTGTCACCCAGGCTGGAGAGCTATGGTGTGATCATGACTCACTGCAGCTTCAACCTCCTGGGCTCAAGCGATCCCCCTGTCTCAGCCTCCCAAGTAACTGGGACTACAGGCATGTGCCACCATGTCCAGCTGATTTTTAAAATTTTTTGTAGAGATTGGGTCTTACTGTGTTGCCCAGTCTGGTCTTAATTCCTGGGCTCCTCCTACCTCAGCTTCACAAAGTGGAGATTTAAGTTATATATTTTGTTATCTCAAAAACTTCAATAAACTTCAAAATCAGATTGTCACCCCTCACTCCTGCCTATTTTATTACTTCTTCAATTTAAACTTGTTCTGTCTTTTTAGTGAAAAAACAGGTATATTTGTTTTTGGTTATTCTTTTCAGTATAAACTAAGTCTACTAACTTTTTATTAAGTTTCTTATTTGATAGTTGTCTTCTGGTTCCTTTCCAAATTTTCTAAATCACTTGAATTTTTAAGAGCCCAAACCTAGCAAGGTACTTTGTTAAAGGTTTGGCTAGTGTGCTGAGTATGGAAAAACAATATCTAACGTTGCAAAACTTTTTTTTTTTTTGAGACGGAGTCTTGCTCTTTTGCCCAGGCCAGACTGCAGTGGCACTATCTCGGCTCACTGCAAGCTCTGCCTACCGGGTTCATGCCATTCTCCTGCCTCAGCCTCCTGAGTAGCTGGGATTACAGGCGCCCGCCACTGCACCCGGCTAATTTTTTGTATTTTTAGTAGAGACGGGGTTTCACTGTGTTAGCCAAGATGGTCTCGATCTGGCTAACAGATCTGCCCTCGTGATCTGCCCGCCTCGGCCTCCCAAAGTGCTGGGATTACAGGCGTGAGCCACCGTACCCGGCCTTTTTTTTTGAGACAGTCTTGCTCTGTCGCACAGGTTGGAGTGCAGTGGCATGATCTTGGCTCATGGCAACCTCCGCCTCCTGGATTCAAGCGATTCTCCTGCCTCAGCCTCGCGAGTAGCTGGGACTACAGGAGCGTGCGACCACGCCCTGCTAATTTTTTGTTATTTTTAGTAGAGACGGCATTTCACCATGTTAGCCAGGATGGTGTCGATCTCCTGACCTCCTGATCTGCCTGCCTTGGCCTCCCAAAGTGCTGGGATTACAGGCATGAGCCACTGCCCGGGCCTCAAAACATCTTTAATGCGTTCTTTTATAGTGTAATTCTTTTTTTTTTTTTTTTTTTGAGACAGAGTCTCACTCTGTTGCCCAGGTTGGAGTGCAGTTGCGAGATCTTGGCTTACTGCAGCGTCAGCCTCTGACTCCCAGGTTTAAGCAATTCTCCTGCCTCAGCCTCCCAAGTAGCTGGGATTACAGGTGCCCACCACCACGCCTGGCTGATTTTTGTATTTTTAGTAGGGACGGAGTTTCACCATGTTGGCCAAGCTGGTCTCGAACTCCTGACCTCAGGTGATCCACCTGCCTCCCAAAGTGCTGGGAGCCACCACAGCTGGTCTTATAGTGCTAATTCTTTAAATAATTCTTTGTGTATAATTGTTTTTTTTCTCTTTGCCCATTGCTTTTATTTGTTTCACATTTTATATCCTTCCCAAACATACTATATTTTTCATAGTAGCATTATATGTCTTACCTAGTTAGCTTGCCAGTTGGCAGAATGTTTTTTAATTTTAATCTAGTCAGTATCCTCTGCTCTACGACATTTGTTATCAACCTACAGTACTGGGCTTCTCATTAAGATAATACTTGTTATCGTTAGTCGTTAGTAAAATGTCTTTATGTGTTTTTTTTTTTTTTTTTTTTGAGTCTTGCTCTGTCACCCAGGCTAGAGTGCAGTGGCCCGTTCTTGGCTCACTGCAACCTCTGCCTCTTGGGTTTAAGCATTGTGCCTCAGCCTCCTGAGTAGCTGGGACTACAGCTGAGCGCCATCACGCCCAGCTAATTTTTGTATTTTTAGTAGAGGTGGGGTTTCGCCATATTGGCCAGGCTGACCTTGAACTCCTGACCTCAGGTGATCTGTCTGCTTTGGCCTCCCAAAGTGCTGGGATTACAGGCATGAACCACCATGCCCGGCCAGTAAAATGTCTTTAAAAGTAGTGAAAGGCCTTTTGAATCTTGTAGATTGTTATACTTAGATAATTTTTTTCATTGGCTTTTTACTCTTAGGGGATTTGTGTATAATGCTTCAAAATATAGAGAGTATTTTATTTATTTGTTTGTTTTTATATAGAGAAAAAGAAGAATCCGTTCAGCTTCATCAGGAAGCTTGGGAACGACATCATTTAAGAAAGGAACTTCGTAGCAAAAACCAAAATGCTCCAGACAGCCGGCCAGAGGAAAACTTCTTTAGCCGCCTTGACTCAAGTTTGAAGAAAAATACTGCTTTTGTCAAGAAACTAAAAACTATTACGGAACAACAGAGAGACTCCTTGTCCCATGATTTTAATGGCCTAAATTTAAGCAAATACATTGCAGAAGCTGTAGCTTCTATCGTGGAAGCAAAACTAAAAATCTCTGATGTGAACTGTGCTGTGCACCTCTGCTCTCTCTTTCACCAGCGTTATGCTGACTTTGCCCCATCACTTCTTCAGGTCTGGAAGAAACATTTTGAAGCAAGGAAAGAGGAGAAAACACCTAACATCACCAAGTTAAGAACAGATTTGCGTTTTATTGCAGAATTGACAATAGTTGGGATTTTCACTGACAAGGAAGGTCTTTCCTTAATCTATGAACAGCTAAAAAATATTATTAATGCTGATCGGGAGTCCCACACTCATGTCTCTGTAGTGATTAGTTTCTGTCGACATTGTGGAGATGATATTGCTGGACTTGTACCAAGGAAAGTAAAGAGTGCTGCAGAGAAGTTTAATTTGAGTTTTCCTCCTAGTGAGATAATTAGTCCAGAGAAACAACAGCCCTTCCAGAATCTTTTAAAAGAGTACTTTACATCTTTGACCAAACACCTGAAAAGGGACCACAGGGAGCTCCAGAATACTGAGAGACAAAACAGGTGATTTTCAAATGTTTCTCAGAGTTGAGAATTTATTTTGGAGCTCATACTTAAAAATGTTTAAAGTCTTCATGCCACTGAAAGAACTTATGGAAAAGGGCTCCTTACAGGTGATTTCTTAACATTCCAGGAAAATTTCAAAGTAGAACAGTCTGAGTACTCATGTTTTAATGTGAGTCTACAATAGATTTTGTTTCTGATTTAAAAAAAATCTGCCAAGTAGATGGTGATTTTCGCTTTGTGGATGTGTATTCTTTCTGTGATTTTAAACACTTCTTAATAATTGAGGGGTAAATTTTCCTTTTCTGTCACTTAAACTTACCTGCTAATATTTTTCTGTGTGCTTTAACGTTCTCTCTACAACAGGTTTGCTTTCATTGTTTTGTATTTTAAGTTCTTTATGTCACTGTTGCTCTTAAAATGAGTCATTAATTACCAGTGGTATTTCAGATTAGAGTTTTGGGAAATAATGCACAAAATTAGCTGTGAAAAAATTTCTTAAATGCAACTACAAAACTCATTTGTAGGAGTCTTCTTCCTGGGGGCATTCATTTAAAATTCTAAAGGAGGAATGTACTGTGCCTGTGGTAATTGGTGAAAAGACCTGACTTTGGGGCCAATTTTAATTGTTACACGGTATTGTAGACTACTGTGTAGTATTTGTACCTGAGGAGCAACAAGAAGCTAGAAGTTGATGGAGTTGCTGGGCATTAGGTCAATTTCTATGGAGGATGGATTTGGAGGGGGGCTGAGGGAGTATAGAAAAGAGGTAATAGCCATAGCACGTGGCTGAGTATTAAACTATTTTAATATTTCGACAACTAGTTATATTGCATGGTTGAGAATCTGAAATTACTGTTGATCAGAAATTTGTGTAGGAGGAGATCCTTTTCTAGTTTCATAAGTCTGTAGTAGGGGAGGAGTGGTTTAAGTAGTTACCACTAGAAGATGATTGACCTGAAGATTGAACAGGAATAGTGTATGCCAGTAGTACAGTTAGGGCAGGCTCAAGGTGGAGACTGTGTGGTTACATCTTTGTGGCTAAGGTCACTCAGAGGTGAGAATTTAAAATGGCAGTGGTGTTATCAGTAGTTCTTTTAGGAAAAAGGAAAAGGCTTATCCTTGTTTTGTGTTTTGATTTGCGAGGACTGGTTTAAACTTTGAAGAGGCAACCTGAGAGTGTACTTGTACCATCAGTAATGGACTAAAAAGGATTATGGTGGTGCTTTATTCATACTTCTCACTTACTTAGGGCTTAATTATGATTTCCATATGCTTTGTGAATTTCATAGTCCTTTGCTCATACATTCTACCTAATACATCATAACTGATTTGTGAATATGCTAATAGTATGCTAATGATTGATTAGTTCTTGGCTACTTTGAGGGTGTATGTGTGTGTATTTGCTTTTGATTGGACTCAGAATCTTGGAGAGCGGAGAGATTCTACGATGTTTTAATCCAATCCATTCGCCTTTCCAAAGTAGGAATACATTTTATAGATTATCTAACAGATAAGATTATTTTTCCTCTGAATACTTCCCAAAGGAGCTCAGTTCTCTCGGTGCCATTGTACTGTTGGTGCCAAACACTTATGGGCTAGAAATTCTTTGTTACATCAGGTGGAAATTTAACTTGCCACAAAATGGTTCCCTTTGATTTGATTCTTTTTTCTGGTCTGGATGGAATACAGGTACTTGAAGTAGGAAATCTATGAACTTTTAACCTGTTCACAATTTAATGAAACACAGAAAGTGAGAGTGAGCATTTAGAAATTATTATAGGAATTTTCAGGCTGGGCACGGTGGCTCACACCTGTAATCCCAGCACTTTGGGAGGCCAAGGCGGGTGGATCACCTGAGGTCAGGAGTTCTAGACAAGCCTAGCCAACATGGTGAAACCCCGTCTCTACTAAAAATACAAAAATTAGCCGGGCATGGTGGCAGGCCCCTATAATCCCAGCTACTTGTGGGGGACTGAGGCAGGAGAATCACTTGAACCCGGGAGGCGGAGGTTGCAGTGAGCCGAGATTGTGCCATTGCACTCCAGCCTGGGGGACAAGAGCGAGACTTCGTCCTAAAAAAATAAAATAAAATAAAGTTTATAGGAATTTTCAGTGGTCATGGTATTCTTACTGTATTTTTACAGAAGTGTCCAATGGTTGGGGAAGGAAAGGTGGCCCTTTACCACAGATGGTTTGAGGAACACCGGTAGAGGACATATGTGTCCACTTTTATTCCCATGACAGTATCTCAGATATTCAGACTGCCGTGATGTTTCCCTTTTCTCTTCTCCATGTTAAATAAATAACCTCCAGTTATTTCAGTTTGCTCCATGATTTCCAGACACTTCACTACTCTTAGGATACGTGTTTTGGATGCATTCTTTTCTATCTGTGACCTAAAATTGCCTTAGTTTTTATAGCTACCTTGTTGTTCTTTTGGTTTTTGTTAAACTTATTTGCACTAAAGCTTTATTTCTCATATGAACTGCTGACAAGCTACTTCTTCTTCACCTTAAACTAGTGAAATACAATTTTTAAAGCCTAAATGTGTACTTGCTTATCTCTGTTAAACTTTATTTAGATGTTTTTGGTATATTATTTTAGCTTTATGAAAGCTTTGGATATTGAATACATGTGTATTATTAATAGTACTGGCTGGGTGCAGTGGCTCACGCCTGTAATGTCAGCACTTTGGGAGGCTGAGGCAGAAGGATCGCTTGAGCCCAGGAGTTTGAGACTAGCCTGGGCAACATGCTGAAACCCCATTGCTACAAAAAATATAAAAATTAGCTGGGTGTGGTGGCATGCGCTTGTAGTCTCAGCTACTTGGGGGCTGAGGTGGGAGGATCAGTTGAGCCTGGAAAGTCGAGACTGCAGTAAGCCATGATCGCACCACTGCACTCTAGCCTGGGCAACAGAGAGAGACCCTGTCTCGAAACAAAAACTGAATAGTGCTTATCTTCTGGTCACATTCAGCTTTGATAAGCAGCTTTTCTATTTTATTATTCAAGTCATTGATAAAAATTTGAAAAGGATGTAGTTAAGAATACAGCTTTGTGGCCTTTCCTTAGAAACTTTTATCCATTTGATACAGAACTATTAATCCACAGTTATTTGAGAAGTTTACTTACGTAGTGTAAACTGACCTTAGTATGGTCACAGCCTATTTATTTATTTATTTATTTATTTATTTATTTAGAGATGGAGTCTTGCTCTGTCTCCGAGGCTGGAATGCAGTGTCATGATCTTGGCTCACTGCAACCTTTGCCTCCCGGGTTGAAGCAATTCTTCTACCTCAGCTTCCCAAGTAGCTAGGATTACAGGCCTGCGCCGCTACACCCAGCTAATTTTTGCATTATTAGTAGAGATGGGGTTTCGCCATGTTGGCCAGGCCGGTCTCAAACTCCTGACCTCAGGTGATCTGCCCACCTCGGCCTCCCAGAGTGTTGGGATTACAGGTGTCAGCCACCGTGCCCAGCCATCACGGCCTTTTTATGATGGGAGACTTTGCTCATTTAGATGTAATGATTTGAGGATGTGAGAATCTTAATCACCATGTAGAAAATAATTGGCATATGGCTTAATAAATCACTCATGCCTTAGGATAGCTTCAACTTGAGCAGCCACTATAGAGAAGATGCAGATACGTGACTGAGTGAAAAAGACGTGAGGAATGGATTAGTGCACAATCCCTACTTGGCCTAATGATAGTTTCCTACCTTCTGCGAGGGTACATTATGGTGTTCTGCTAAAATGATCATTTTGTCCCTCCCAGTCATTATCCAGTAGCTGTGTTGTTTTTTTTTTTTTTTTAATTTTTTTTTTGTGTGTGTGTGTGTGTGACAGGGTCTCCCTCTTACCTGGGCTAGAGTGCAGTTGTGTGATCATGGCTCAGCGTAGCCTTGACCTCCTGGGGCTTAAGGGATCCTCCTACCTCAGGCTCTCAAGTAGCCGAGACTACAGGCATGTGCTACCATGCCTGGTTAATTTTTTAATTTTTTTACAGAGAGGGAGCTCCCTATGTTGCTCAGGCTGATCTCAAACTTCTGGGGTCAAGCGATCCTCCCGCCTGGCCTCCCAAAGTGTTAGGATTATAGGTGTGAGCCGCTGTGCTCGGTGCCACCCCACCTTTAATTAATAAATAAATAAATAAATAAATTTTTTGAGACAGGGTTTCACTGTGTTGCCCAGGCTGGAGTACAGTGGCGTGATCTCGGCTCGCTGCAACCTCCACCTCCTGGGTTCAAGCAATTCTCCTACCTCAGCCTCCTGAGCAGCTGGGACTACAGGCACATGCCACCACACCCAGCTAATTTTTGTATTTTTAGTAGAGACGGAGTTTTGCCATGTTGCCCAGGCTGGTCTAGAACGCCTGACCTCAGATGATCTGCCTGCCTTGGCCTCCCAAAGTGCTGGGATTATAAGCATCAGCCACTGTGCCCGCCCCCATCCCAACCTTTAAAAAAATTTTTGTAAACATAGAGATATGGTCTCACACTGTTGTCCAGGCTTGCCTCGAACTCCTGGGTTCAGGCAATCCTCCTGCCATGGCCTCCCAAACTTCTGGGTTTACAAGTGTGAGCCACTGCACTTCTCATCTAGTAGGTGTTTTGAGGTTTTTCTACGTCATAGGACTAAATAATGGGCAATAGTTCTTCCAGTAAGGTTTCGCTGAGGTGTGATAAAGCAAGAAAACTAAGCTAGCTGATATTTAAGATTCCTACGTAGTTAAATTTCTTTAAGCCTTTTATTCAATATCTTTTATTATTTTATTTTGTTTTTTTGAGACAAGGTCTCACTCTGTCACCCAGGCTGAAGTGCAGTGACAGGCTGAAGTGCTCACTGCAGCTTCCACCTCCTGGCTCAAGCAATCCTCCTCCATCAGCCTCCTGAGTAGCTGGGACCATAGGCACGAGCCACCACACTTGCCTAATTTTTTGTATTTTTGGTGGAGACGGGATTTCTCCATGTTGCCCAGGATGGTCCCAAACTCCTGAGCTCAAGCCGCCCGCCTGCCTGGGCCTCCCACAGTGGTGGGATTACAGGCATGAGCCTCTGTGCTTGGCCAATATCTTTTTTTTTTTTTAGATGGAATCTTGCTCTGCCGCCCAGGCTGGAGTGCAGTGGCACGGTCTCAGCTTATCACAACCTCCACCTCCCGGGTTCAACCGATTCCCTTGCCTCAGCCTCCCGAGTAACTGGGATTACAGGCATGCACCACCACGCCCAGCTAATTTTAATTATGTATTTTTTTTTTTTTTTTTTTTTTTAGTGGAGAGGGGGTTTCACCATGTTGGCCAGGATGGTCTCTATCTCTTGACCTCGTGATCTGCCCGCCTTGGCCTCCCAAAGTGCTGGGATTACAGGTGTGATCCACCACACCCAGCAGAATATTATTTTTTGTTATACATTTTGGTTAAGTGATTGACTTGGTGAGTTATAATTATTATAAATTTAAAAATGTCATCCAGTAGTGTTTGCCTATTTGGAATTAATAGCCTTACTTTCTCGGTGAGTTTTGCCTTTTATAATGTTAAGTGCTCTTTGTATGCTTTGAAATGCTTTGTACTTTGAAATATTGTAGAGGTCCTGTTAGTATATTTTGGGCATTTAATTGGATGAAGAAATGATTTAATTTTCATGGCTATAACTCAATTATGTTACAGAATTTGTTTCTTTCTGTATAGTGAAATCATGAATTCAGGTAGTAGGCCAGAATTCTTGTTTGAATAATCTCAAAATATCTTTATTCCTTTTTTTCTCCCTAATTGGTGGAAGTGGTAACAAGTTTCTCTTCAGCACCCCTGACTTAGTACCCTCATGATTGCAGGCTTAGTCTAACAGCAGTGAGTTGACAAAGTTCAGGAAAAAACATTTAAGTAGAATGCAGACTTTTTCGTCTGCCTGTTGTTAAAAAAAAAAGTCAGAAGTTTCTTTTATGAATGCTAATTCTTGAGGCATTATTGACTGATACTGAAACTTAAAAACACATCAGCCAATAATGAAATGGTACTGCTTTTACTTTCACTTTCCTTCCAGGTGAGTTGTACCTTGCTTCACAGGTAGGTTGTTTAATTAAGTGGTAGTATTTAAGCACAATTAAGATGTTACTTCTCTGTACTTTAGATTTAGTGTTATAGCTGTAATGTTCTAAGAGCTCTAAAATTATCTCCTAGATATTCTAATTGTGTTTAAATGACTTTGCTGTAGTAGTACCCATTTTAATGGGTACAGTTTTGCTTTGCTATGTTCTAGAGTCTTTTTATAAGATTATGAGACATCCATAAACAAATTAATTCTAAAATGAAACCAAAAGAAAATCTAAGATAATTTTTTTTTTTTTTTTTTTTTTTTTTTTTTTGAGATGGAGTCTCCCTCTGTCTCCAGGCTGGAGTGCAGTGGCATGATCTCAGCTCACTGCAACCTCCGCCTCCCAGGTTCAAGCAATTCTCCTGCCTCAGCCTCCCAAGTAGCTGGGACCACAGGCACATGCCGCCACGCCTAGCTAATTTTTTATGTTTTAGAAGAGACAGGATTTCACCGTGTTGCCCAGGCTGGTCTCGAACTCCTGAGCTCATGCAATCTGCCCTCCTCGGCCTCCCAAAGTGGTAGGATTACAGACGTGAGCCACTGTGCTGGAGTCTCGCTCTGTCACCCAGGCTGGAGTGCAGTGGCACGACCCTGGCTCACTGCAACTTCCACCTCCTGGGTTCAAGTGATTCTCCTGCCTCAGCCTTCTGAGTAGCTGGGACTACACGCACCTGCCACCACACTCGACTAATTTTTGTATATTTAGCAGAGACAGGGTTTCACCATGTTGGCCAGGTTGGTCTCCTGACCTCAAGTGATCAGCCCGCCTTGGCCTCCCAAAGTGCTGGGATTACAGACGTGAGCCACCGCGTCCAGCCAAGAAAATCTAAGATAATTCTAAGGCCAATTTTTATTAAAATTTGACAGAACGCTGGAGGAGATATAAAACCCAGCAGTTTTTCTGGGATCTTCTTCATGATCATTCTTTTAAAGATTATGTCCATGTGTTATATATAATTTTGTATGACTGCACAAGGGCAAAGTTAAAATGAATGTTCTGTATGTTTGTCAAGACTATTTTCCTTTTTAATTTGGCTAATGATTAATAGAATTTGGCATTGAAGTTCTTGCCTTTCCTATATTAGGCTTTGGCACTTTTTTTCTCATGAAAATACCATTTTACATTAACATAATAAATCACACATATGATCCTTTTTTTTGAGACAGGATCTTGCTCTGTCACCCAGGCTGGAGTATCATGGCGCAGTCATAGCTCACTGCAGCCTCGATATCTCCCACCTCAGCCTCCCAAGTCGCTGAGACCACAGGTATGCACCACCACACCTGGCTAATTAAAAAAAAATTTTTTTTTTTGTAGAGACTTGGTTTCATTATGTTGGCCAGGCTGCTCTTGATATCTTGGGCTCAAGTTATCTTCCTGCTTCGGCCTCCCAAAGTGCTGAGATTACAGGCATGAGCACCATACCTGGCCTATGTGATCTTAATTGATCCTAACAGTACCTATATTATATAAATGCCTATACTTTGAAGATGGTAAAACAAAGGGATTAAAGGACTTGCCCAATATAACATGGAAAGTGAGTGATACAGTCAGGTTCTTTTCTTCCACTTCATACTGTACTTTTCACAATTATTTAATATCCATCCATATTTACATTTAGCACTTGTTTTTGAAGTGTACAGTGTATATGTTAGCCGCTCAGTATTTACCAAGTCAAATCCAAACGAGAGAGGGACCCAAAAGAGGAAATAAAATAAGCAGTTCTGTGGTGAAGGCTTGCCTTCATGGACGTGTTTGAGAGACATTTTAACTTCACTATAACGTACAAAGTGGATAATTATAATTTGAAAGGCAGCATAGTCCAATATTTCAGAGCGTGGACTCTGGAGCTAGATAGAGCACTGTCATTTGCACATTCTGCAATCTTGGGCAAGTTGCCTAGCATCTCTGCGCTTCAGTTTTCCCATCTGTAAAATGGGCATAACAATAGTTCTGTAACGCTGAGGTAAATGTGAATCATGTAGTGAATTCATATGTGTAAAAGCACTTAATAACAGTGTCTGGCACATTGTAAGTATTTAGTAAATGTTAGTTAGCTTTTATTAATAGATTGCCTGCCTGACCTTTCTGAAAGACATTTGAATGAGAATTTCTCTTTCTGTCTTTTTACGATTTTATACATTTTTATGTTAAACTTCTTAAACTTTAGTAGCTTGGCTGAGGCTGGCGGATCACCTGAGGTCGGGAATTCGAGACCAGCCTGACCAACATGGAGAAACCCCGTCTCTACTAAAAATAAAAAATTAGCCGGGCGTAGTGGCGCATGCCTGTAATCCCAGCTACTCAGGAGGCTGAGGCAGGAGAATGGCTTGAACCCGGGAGGCAGAGGTTGCGGTGAGCCAAGATCATGCCATTGCACTCCAGCCTGGGTGACAGAGCGAAACTCCGTCTCAAAAAAATTTAAAAAAATAAAAATTTATTTTTTAGGATAATACGAAGCAAAAATTAATAAAATGAAGGAAATATTAAAAAGTCAATAATAAAAATGAAAAAATGGAAAAGAAGAAAAAAGTTCTCTTAATATTAGAATTTTTTAGGCATTAATGAATTTTCTTATTTATGATGTATAATGCTTGACTCAAAAATTGACTGGTTTTTTTGGTTGGTTTTATAATATTAAATTAGTAATATAAAAAACATTCAACTGGGCATGGTGGCTCATGCCTGTAATCCCAGCACTTTGGGAGGCTGAGGTGGGCAGATCACCTGAGGTCAGGAGTTTGAGGCCAGCCTGGCCAACGTGGCAAAACCCTGTCTCTACTAAAAATACAAAAATTAGCCGGGTATGGTGGCAGGCTCCTGTAATCCCAGCTATGTGGGAGGCTGAGGCAGGGAGAATTGCTTGAACCTAGGAGGCGGAGGTTGCAGTGAGCCGAGATTGCGCCACTACACTCCAGCCTGGGCAGCAGAGTGAGAATCCATCTCAAAAACAAAACAAAAGAAACACTCCATAAAATCAAGGACTGACGTATTTTAGAGATTCTTCTGGACAGTGATGTCTCACGTATGTTGCAGAAAGGAGGGCAATTTTTTTTTGTATTTTTATAACAAAGCGTAAGAGTTGGCATTAATTTTGTTCTCATTACTTACTGTTTATATCTGTAAAAGGGGACAAGTACCTCTCTAGTATGCAATGATACTGCAGGAGGGAATGCACTAATTTATAAGACATGTAGTAGTGTGACAGGCATTGGCGAACTATGGCTTGTGGGCCAGATTAAGCCTATGACTAGTTTTTCTACAGCCTGTCACCTAAGAATGGTTTTTACTTTTTTAAATGGTTGAAAAATAGTCAAAAGTAGAATGTTTTGGGAAGCATGAAAATGATTTGAAGTTCAAATTTCAGTGTTCATAAATAAAATTTTTATTATAGTCACCCTCATTTGTTTACATATTGTCTGTGGCAGCTTTTGTGTTACGTTAGCAGAGTTGAGTAGTTTCATCAAAGACCAAATGGTCTGCAGAGACTGAAATATGTATTGTTTGGCCCTTTACAGAAAAAGTTTGCTGACCTCTACTTTATGACATTCTCAAAAGAATGGCTTAAATTCAGCTTTATGTAATTGATGTATTTCTAAAAAGGCAATAATTAAAATATGTGATGAAATCATATTTTCAGCTTGATTTTGGTTATATTTTCAGTGATACATTCCCATGGAATTCACATGAGAAATTTTGGTCATGTTTTTTGATAACATTGATGTAAAGCAGAGATACTTGTTGGTCAGATGTGTTGTGTAATATTTAGTTCCCTCACATGGGTTTTCAAAAACAATTAAACTGAAAACCTTTTCCTATGAGTTTCATAAAGTTACAAAAAATACCCTGACATTTTTAGTACCTACATTTAAACATGTTTAATTTCATTAGAATTTCTAAATGATCCTTGGGTTTATTTATTTATTCATTTATTTTTTGAGGCAGGGTCTCACTCTGTCACCCAGGCTGCAGCACAGTGGCACAGTCATGGCTTACTGCAGCCTCGACCTCCTGGGTTCAGGTGATCCTCCCACCTCAACCTCCTGAGTAGCTAGGACTGTAGGTGCCCACCACTGCATCCAACTGATTTTTGTTTTTTTTGTTTTTGAGACGGAGTCTTGCTCTGTCCCCCAGGCTAGAGTGCAGTGGTGCGATCTTGGCTCACTGCAACCTTCGCCTCCCGGATTCAAGTGATTCTCCTGCCTCAGCCTCCTGAGTAGCTGGGATTACAGGTGCATGCCACCATGCCTGGCTAATTTTTGTATTTTTAGCAGAGATGGAGTTTCACCATGTTGGTCAGGCTGATCTTGAACTCCTGACTTCGTGGTCCACCCGCCTCAGCCTCCCAAAGTGCTGGGATTACAGGTGTGAGCCATAGCACCTGGCCAATTTTTGTATTTTTTTGTAGAGATGGAGTTTCACCATGTTGGTCAGGCTGATCTTGAACTCCTGACTTCGTGGTCCACCCGCCTCAGCCTCCCAAAGTGCTGGGATTACAGGTGTGAGCCATAGCACCTGGCCAATTTTTGTATTTTTTGTAGAGATGGAGTTTCACCATGTTGGTCAGGCTGATCTTGAACTCCTGACTTCGTGGTCCACCTGTCTCAACCTCCCAAAGTGCTGGGATTACAGGTGTGAGCCATAGCACCTGGCCAATTTTTGTATTTTTTGTAGAGATGGAGTTTCACCATGCTGCCCAGGTTGGTCTCGGACTTGTTGGCTCAAGCAGTCCGCCCTCCTTGGCCTCCTAAAGTGCTAGGATAACAGGCTTTAGCCACTGTGCCTGGCTGATCCTTGGGTTTTTAAATGTTCAGGCACTATAATGAGTTGTTTCTCTGCTTCGTCTGTATATTGTCTTACTGCATGCTGTGGATTTAGTCAGTTCAGTAAATGTGTATTACTTAGATGTCAAAGAAAGGATATATGGCTACATATGTCAATTTTATATATAACAGAAGTCATATTGTATTAATTGGTATTCTGTCCTGCTAACCGAGGGCTCAGTATAAGATATCATTAAAAACAAAACAAAACAAAAGAAAAAATCTGGGGGTTGGAGGGCTAGGGGAGGGATAACATTAGGAGAAATGCCTAATGTAGATGACAGGTTGATGGGTGCAGCAAACCACCGTGGTACGTGTATACCTATGTAACAAACCTGCACGTTTTGCACATGTATCCCAGAACTTAAAGTATAATAATATTAAAAAAAATGGGAGTAAAAGGCTTATGGAGCTATAAAATGAACAAACAAAACCCAAAATCTAAACTTTTCTTGAGGACTATTCTCACTGAATGGTAACTTAAGTACACACTCATTAGTTAGGTAAGTTAGTGCTGTTAATGCATTTGATCATGGAATCAAGGGGAGGGTAAGGCGTATCAGTGAAGCTTTAAAGTTTTAGTTTGGTTCCAGCAGGACTGGAGAGGAACTGGAAAGCAGACTCAGGGAACCATCATAGAATGAAATCACTTTTAACGGACTCAGCGCAAAGTCACAGGCAAATCCACATGTGAAAGTGAGGTAAAGGACAGTTCATTTTTGTTTTCATAAGGTAGTCATCACCTTGCTACTGCTTATATGTTGGAAATCCTTAGTGTGATTATTATGTATCTCAATGGACGGGATGTTTGTTCTTTGGATGACCAGAATGTCAGAACTTGTTAGGAGAAATAAAGTTTTGGGTTATGTTATTCTGAGATATATTTTCTGATTTCAAATATGAAATAATGTTGCATAGTAATTGTCATTAGGGGTTTTGAAATCTCTTAGAACCATTATTATCCCTTTAATATAATTTGCTTCAGAATAAACTCTTCAGTTTTTGTTCTTTAATTTTTTTTCAAACTAAAGTGCCATGGAATAAACTCTTCAATTTTTACCTGTTAACATTTTTCTTACTACATTGCAGATTTTTTTTTTTTTCCGAGATGGAGTCTCGCTCTGTTGCCCAGGCTGGAGTGCAGTGGTGCAATCTCAGCTCACTGCAACCTCAGCCTCCTGAGTTCAAATGATTCTCCTGCCTCAGCCTCCCAAGGAGCTAGGATTACAGGCACCCACCATCGTGCCCAGCTAATTTTTATGTTTTTGTAGAGACGAGTTTTCACCATGTTGGCCAGGGTGATCTTGAACTCCTCACTTCAGGTGATCCGCCTGCCTCGGCCTCCCAAAGTGCTGGGATTATAGGCATGAATCACCGTGCCCGGCCCTACATTGCAGATATTTTTAAGTAACTTACTTCTTTTTCTTTTTTTTTTTAGACAGTCTCGCTCTGTCGCCCAGGCTGGAGTGCAGTGGTGCAATCTTGGCTCACTGCAACCTCTGCCTCCCAGGTTCAAGTGATTCTCCTGCCTCAGCCTCCCAAGTAGCTGGGATTACAGGCACCTGCCACCACACCCAGCTAATTTTTGTATTTTTAGTAGAGACAAGGTTTTGCCATATTGGCCAGGCTGGTCTCAAACTCCTGACCTTGTGATCCTCCCACCTCGGCCTTCCAAAGTTCTGGGATTACAGGTGTGAGCCACCGTGCCCAGCCTAAGTAACCTACTTCTGAGCATTACTTATTTGAGTATTTTATTTAATTTTGGCCGAGTGTGTGGCTCACACCTGTAATCCCAACATTTTGGGAGTTTGAAGTGGGAGGATTGCTTGAGGCCAGGAGTTTGAGACCAGCTTGGCCAACATAGCCAGACTCCTGTCTCTACGAAAAATAAAAGTAAATTTAAAAAAATTTTTTTTAATGACTTTTCATTTCCAAGATGAGTTCTATTAGAACTTCTGATTAAAAGTTTTAATAAGCTCATTCAGAGTGCTAATGTTGTGTCTTTCATAGGTATGAATATGTTAAAATGATATGGGTTTTTGTTTTAATTTTTAAAATTCATTCGCAAAATTACTGAAAAAATGTTGTTTGTGTTTGTAACAGTAGTCTGAAACACATGTTTGAAGAGGGGGAAACATGCTCTCTAATGACAATAGTTTTAGAGAAGCACTTTTTAGCCTGGATTATTATGGTTAAACTATTTCAACATTTTACTAATGTGTTGGTAGAATGATACCTAATGTATATTTAAATCATAAGAAAATGAAATTTCTCATTTTAGACCCTAATAGACCAGATTTGAAAAGAGGAAGTAACTGGATTTCATGAATCTATGCACTGATGGATTTGTAATGGGAACTAATATTCGGAAAATTGAAAATATTGTTACTTGAATTGTTATAGTATTTATTTATTTATTTATTTATGAGACAAGAGTCTGGCTCTGTCACCCAGGCTGGAGTGCAATGGCACCATCTCAGCTCACTGCAACCTCCGCCTCCCAGGTTCAAGCGATTCTTCTGCCTTGGCTTCCTGAGTAACTGGGATTACAGGCGCCCGCCACTGCACCTGGCTAATTTTTGTATTTTTAGTAGAGACGAGGTTTTGCCATGTTGACCAGGCTGGTCTCAAACTCCTGACCTCAGGTGATCTGCCTGCCTCCTCCTCCCAGAGTGCTGGGATTATAGGCGTGAGTCACCATGCCCGGCTGAATTGTTATAGTACTTAAACAAAAGCTTATGTGAGTAGAAATAGGGTAAAATGGGAAAGTTTTGACATTGTTTCAAATAATCTGGGAAGAATAAGTATAGGCATTATTTTTCTGCCTTTTTCTCTGTAACTTTTGGAAGATGGAAGATGGCATTACAGAAAGCCTCGTTTTCTTCACTGTTCATAAGACAACGCAAATAACAAGAAATAAAAAACTTCTAAGTATTACTTGTAAAAATAACTATTTATAATTTATAATTGACTTTTTGAAACACAATGTATTTGCATTATGGTTTATAAATTTCAAATATTATAGTACCACATGGATATTTTGTATGTAAAAAATTGGATCCAGCTATATAAGTCTCAGTGATTTATAGGAATATAATAAGACTTTTACTCTGTACATTTTGGTGTTTTCAGTAGTTTTGCATTTGTAGTTAGGGGCTTATTGGTGTATTCTTGCAAAGTAGAAGAGTGGTTATGTCCTTAGTTCCTTGATAAGGGCTGGCCTGAGTAAGTAGACTTCTCAGTATTTGTTACCTGGATAAATAACCAGTACTTGCACAGTAGATTGAGAATTGGCTGTGGGGAAGATTGTGGACTTTTTCAAAAGATAATCTTGATTCAAATCATTATGGAAGTTTAAGGATAACTGATTCTGTTGCTTTTGAACCTATTCAAAATCTGTTGGTTTTGAAAACTGAGTTGTGTAGTTGTGTTAAATATTTTTGGTTAGCTCTGTATGTCTGAGGGGAGTATGACAGTAATAAAAAACCAAATAATTTTTGATTATTTTGTGATATATTGTTAAATATGATATTTCTGATTCAAATCATGGAGGTTTAAGAATAATTGATTCTTTGTATAACCTGTTGCTTTTGAAAATTGGCTTGTGTAGTTGTGCTAGTTTTGGTTAACTGTATCTGAGAAGAGTGTGACTGTAATAAAATACTGAATAATTTAAAATTATTTAGATATATATTGTTAAATATTGTATTTCAGCAAGCATGCTTCATAGTCTTTGAGGAACCAGTGTTAAAATTTAAATGTTCAGGTGAATTTGATTATACATTTCAGATACATTTTGAAAATATTAGATTCAAATGTTAAATAAAAATGAAGATTATACTAAATTTATATGAGAAAATCAAATTATGGAATGTTTCCCATATATAACGATTTGTGATCACATCTATTTTGATAAGACTGTCAGATGATTTCATTTGTTTATAGGCGCATTCTACATTCTAAAGGGGAGCTCAGTGAAGATAGACATAAACAGTATGAGGAATTTGCTATGTCTTACCAGAAGCTGCTGGCAAATTCTCAATCCTTAGCAGACCTTTTGGATGAAAATATGCCAGATCTTCCTCAAGACAAACCAACACCAGAAGGTAAGATATCCTTAAAGACAAACATTGTGTTTTCTATAAGCACTGTCACTTACCTTTAGGCTTGTCAGATGTGCAGTATTGAGAATTTAAGTTTTTAAAATGGCTTCAACATTTTCAAAATGGGCCAAGCATGGTGGCTCATGCCTGTAACCTCAACACTTTGGGAATCCAAGGTAAGAGGATCGCTTGAGACCAGGAGTTTGACAGCAGCCTGGGCAACATAGTGAGACCCCATTTCTATTTAAAAAAATTTTTTTTAAATAAAGAAATGGTATTAAAACCTGTTGATAACCTTGAAAAGCTATTTGAAATGATCCCTGAATGGAAGAGTCTCTGGACATAGAAAATAATAATTAACTCATATGGTAATATGATGAGTTCATTCAGGTTCTTGTGTAATAGATATCTTTGAATTGCCTGGCAATTCTGTTTACTTAGAAATCTTAAGGGTGGCCAGGTGCAGTGGCTCATGCCTGTAATCCCAGCACTTTGGAAGGCCAAGGCGGGAGGATCACAAGGTCAGGAGTTCAAGACCAGCCTGACCAACATTGAAACGACATCTCTACTAAAAATAGAAAAATTAGCTGGGTGTGGTGGCACGTGCCTGTAGTCCCAGCTACTTAGGAGGCTGAGGCGGGAGAATTGCGTGAACCTGGCAGGCAAAAGTTGCAGTGAGCCGAGATGTGCCACTGCACTCCAGCCTGGATGACAGAGCGAGACCCTGTCTCAAAAAAAAAAAAATTTAAGGGTGAAGTATTTGTAAAATATCCTTTTATAATTAAAGAAAAATTTATATTTAATATCCTCAGTAAGAAATACCTATTATATACTGTGAATGCATTTATTATATTTATATGTAATAATGTACATAATTCTTACACTTTTTTTTTTTGAGACAGAGCCTTGCTCTGTCGCTCAGGCTGGAGTGCAGTGGCACAATCTTGGCTCACTGCAGCCTCTGCCTCTTGGGCTTAAATGATTCTCCTGCGTCATTCTCCGAAGTAGCTGGGACTGCAGGTATGCACTACCATGTCTGGCTAATGAGAGACAAAGTTTTACCATGTTTCTCAGGCTGGTCTCAAACTCCTTAGCTCAAGCAGTCCTCCTGCCTTGGCCTCCCAAAGTGCTGAGATTATAGGTGTGAGCCACTGCACCCAGCCTCCTATTCAGTATCTCAAAACTCATTCTCAAACTTTCTAAATATGTTTTTTTTTTTTTTGATGGAGTCTTGCTCTGTTGCCCAGGCTGGAGTGCAGTGGCGCGGTCTCCGCTCACTGTAAGCTCCGCCTCCCAGGTTCAGGCCATTCTTCTGCCTCAGCCTCCCGAATAGCTGGGACTACAGGTGCCCGCCACCACGCCCGCCTAAGTTTTTGTGTTTTTAGTAGAGACGGGGTTTCACCGTGTTAGCCAGGATGATCTCGATCTCCTGACCTCATGATCTGCCCGCCTTGGCCTCCCAAAGTGCTGGGATTACAGGCGTGAGCCACTGCGCCTGGCCAAACTTTTTAAATGTTTTAAAAAAGTTTCATCATAGAATTTGTGTTTTGGTTGACCCTGGCTTGTTTCTCAGAACTTTCTCAGTATATTTGTTAAGATATTTTAGAACCAAAATCTCTTTATAATATTTAGCATATGGCTGGGCGCGGTGGCTCACGCGTCTAATCCCAGCACTTTGGGAGGCCAAGTCGGGCAGATCACGAGGTCAGGAGTTCGAGACCAGCCTGGCCAACATGGTGAAACCGTGTCTCTACTAAAGATACAAAAGTTAGTTGGGCATGGTGATGTGCGCCTGTAATCCCAGCTACTCAGGAGGCTGAGGCAGGAGAATCGCTTGAACCCAGGAGGCGGAGGTTGCAGAGAGCCAAGATTGCGCCATTGCACTCCAGCCTGGGCGAGACTCTGTCTCAAAAAAAAAAAAAAAAATTAGCATACTTGGGTATTGATTTAGTTGGTTTCTTTACCCTTTTTCTCTAATTGTCATACTGAAATTTAAGCTAATTTTTCTTTTCATTTTAAATGACTTTAAATGAATTATTATTATTATTATTATTATTATTTTTGAGACAGAGTTTCGCTCTTGTTGCCCAGGCTGGAGTGCAAAGGCGCGATCTCAGCTCACTGCAACCTCTGCCTCTCAGGTTCAAGCAGTTCTCCTGCCTCAGCCTCCCGAGTAGCTGGGATTACAGGCATGTGCCACTACACCCGGCTAATTTTGTATTTTTAGTAGAGACAGGGTTCTCCACGTTGGTCAGGCTGGTCTCGAACTCCCAACCTCAGGTGATCTGCCCGTCTCAGCCTCCCAAAGTGCTGGGATTACAGGCGTGAGCCACTGCACCCTGTCATGACTTTAAATGTATTTTTAGACATTTTCCAGAATTAATAGACCTTGAAAAAATTCTGTCATTGTTTTTATTTTTATTTTTATTTTTGGAGACAGGCTGGAATGCGATGGTGCAGTCTCGGCTCACTGCAACCTCTGCGTCCCAGGTTTAAGCAGTTCTTGTGCCTCAGCCTCCCAAGCAATAACTGGGACTACAGATATGCGCCACCAAGCCCGGCTAATTTTTGCATTTTTAGTAGAGATGGGGTTTCACCATGTTGGTCAGGCTGGTCTTGAACTTTTGAGCTCAAGTGATCTGCCTGCTTCAGCCTCCCAAAGTGCTGGGATTACAGGCATGAGCCACTGTGCCCAGCCCTGTCATTGTTTTTAAAAGATCTTCTTGGCCAGGCGTGGTGGCTTATGCCTGTAATACCAGGGCTTTGGGAGGCCAAGGCAGAGGATTGCTTGAGGCGAGTTTGAGACTAGCCTGGGTAACATAGCGAGACCCTGTCTCTACAAAAAATTTTAAAAAATAAAACAAATTTAGCCAGTCATGTGGCACAAACCGGTAGTCCTAGCTACTTGGGAGGCTGAGGTGGGAAGATTGCATGAGCCCAGATGTTCAAGGTTACAGTTAGATAATAATCACACCAGGCACTCCAGCCTGGGTGACAGAGTGAGACTCTATCTCTTAAAAAAAATTTTTTTTTCAGACATAGAAGTTAAGGGCGAGAGTTTTTTTTTTTTCTTTCAGTACTTTAAAGATGTTACTTCTCTGTCTTCTAGCTTGCATTGTTCCATCAAGAATGCTCCTACCTTTCTTACCTTTGTTCTTATTTATATAATCTATATTTTTTTCTCTCATTGTTTTAAAATTTTTTCATTATCGCTGATTTCAAGCAACTTAGTTATGGTGTAGCTTGGTATGGTTTTCTTCGTTTCTTGTACTTCAGGTTCCTTGAACTTCTTGGATCTATGGGTGCATAGTTACCATCAAATTAGGAAAATCTTGACCTTTATTTTTCAATTGTGTTTTCTTTTCCTCCTTCGTCACCTCTCCTATAGGGACTCAATTACAAATATTTTAGGTTGTTCAGTTGTCCCACAGTTCATTGATGTCCTGTCCTTTTTGTTCTTCATTATTTTTTCCTGCCTTTCCTTTTGGATAGTTTGTGTTGTTACGTCTTCAAGTTCACTAATCTTTTCTTCTACGGGGTCTAATAACTTAATTCCATTTAGAGAAGTCGTTTTTTATCTCTATATCTTGTCATACTTTCTTTGTATCTCACATGTTCAATCTTCTAGCTTGTTGAACATATGAAATACAGTTGCAATAAGTGTTTTAAAGTCCTTGTCTACAAATCTTGTCATCTGTGTGATTTCCGAGTTGGTTTCAGTTGATTACAGTTGCTTGACCTCCTTTGCATGTCTGGTCATTTTTCTACTTCTTTGGCTGCCTGCTCATGTTTTATTGGATGTGTCCTGGATATTTTTGTATTCTTACAAATATCATTAAGTGTCATCCTGGGGTGCAGTTAAGTTACTTGGAAACAGTTTCATCTTTGAAAGGATGCTTTGTTAGGAGGTACCAGAGCAGCCTTTAATCTAAGGCTAATTTTTCCTAATATTAAGGCAGTATCTTTCTGGACTCTTTCTGATAAAGTAGAGTCATAGAAGATTCTTCCAGTCAGCCTCGTGGGTATACAGACTGTTCCTGGTCCCATGAGCCTCTCTGTGAGTCTTAATTCTTTTCAGTAGTTATTTTCCCAGTCTCACCTAGTTTCCTCAGACATAGAGGCTGATCAGTACTCAGGTGAACACTTTGTTTCCGTATACATAGGAACTGATCAGTACTCAGCTGAATGTTCAAGGAGACTCTGCAAATCTTTTGAAGTCTGTCTTTGTGCTGGTTTCTCCTCTCTGGTACTGTGTCCTGGGAACTCTACCTGCCTTGGGTAGAGTATTACCAGACCCTCAGCTCTCATCCTCAACTCAGGAAGACTGCCTGGCTTCTCTCTTACTTGGCCACAGCCTGGAAAAATCTCTTTATGAAGTAAGCTGGGGCAATTGTAGAGCTGAGTTTTTTGTCTGCTCTCTATCGGATTATTTTCCTATACTGCCTGATGTCCAGTGTTTGAAAATCATTGTTTTAATATTGTTTGCTTGAATCTTTAGTTATTTTGGGTCACTGATATAGTACTTCATCTTGTCCAGAAGAGGCTTACATTGTCCAGTGATCAGAATATCCTTTATTCTATAGCCACTTTTTCCAGTTAATCACATGTCTTAGATTTTTTTTCATTTTAATACATTAGTGCCATCTAATTATTTTTAATTGCTACATAGTAATATCGTGTTGTATGGTTGTTCTGTAATTTACTTGTCCTCTGTTGATTAACACTTAATATTTCTGGCTTTTAGCTGTTATTGTCGGTGCTGTAACAAAATCTCTGAACCTGCTTCTTTCTGTATGTGTGCTAGTATTTACAGGGTACATTCCTACAAGTAGAATTCTTGGGTTAAAAGGATATATGCATTTTAAGTTTCAATATATGATGCCATATTTTCTATTAAAGAAATTTATAGCAACCCAAATGCCCGTCAATAATAGACTAGATAGAGAAAATGTGGTACATATACACCACGGAATACTATGCAGCCATAAAAAAGAGTGAGTTCATGTCCTTTGCAGGGACATGGATGAAGCTGGAAGCCATCATTCTCAGCAAACTAACATAGGAAAAAAACCAGATACCACATGTTCTCACTCGTGAGTGGGAGTTGAACAGTGAGAACACATGGACACAGGGAGGGGAACAATACACACTGGGGCCTGTTGGGAGGTTGAGGATAAGGGGAGGGAGAGCATTAGGACAAATACCTAATGCATGCGGGACTTAAAACCTAGGTGACGGGTTGGTAAGTGCAGCAAACCACCATGGAACATGTATACCTATGTAACAAACCTGCACCTTCTGCACATGTATCTTGGAACTTAAACTTAAAAAAATTTACATGCCACTAAGTATATGAGAATGACTGTTTCTTTTTTTTTTTTTTTCTTTTTTTTCTTTTCGAGATGGTGTCTTGCTCTGTCACCCAGGCTGGAGTACAGTGGTGCGATCTAAACTCACTGCAAGCTCTGCCTCCCGGGTTCAAGCGATTCTCCTGCCTCAGCCTCCTGAGCAGCTGGGACTACAGGCATGTGTCACCATGCCTGGCTAATTTTTTGTATTTTTAGTAGAGATAGGGTTTCACTATGTTAGCCGGGATGGTCTCAATCTCCTGACCTCGTGATCTGCCCACTTCGGCCTCCCAAAGTGCTAGGATTACAGGTGTGAGCCACTGTGCCTGGCCCGAGAATGACTGTTTCTTTACACTCTTACCACATTGCAGTTCTTAATTTTTAAATTTGAAGTCAGGTTTTAGCATCTTTAAGTTTATTGGCTGTTTTATAAATGTATTATTTTCCCTGTGAAATTCCTATTTGAATCTTTTATACCCCCACCCCCTGTCCTTTTTCCCCTGTATCTTTTTAAAAAATTGATTTATAAAAGCACTTTGAGAGGCTGAGGTGAGTGGATCACTTGAGGTCAGGAGTTCTAGACCAGCCTGGCCAACATGGTGAAACCCCATCTCTACTAAAAATACAAAAATTAGCCGGGTATTGTGGAGCACGCCTGTAATGCCAGCTACTTGGGAGGCTGAAGTGAGGGAATTGCTTGAACCCAGGAGGCGGAGGTTGCAGTGAGCTGAGATTGCACTCCAGCCTGGGTGACAGAGCGAGACTCCATATCAGAGAGAAAAAAAAAGCACTTTGTATATTAAGGAAATTATTATTATTATTATTATTATTACTTTGAGACAGAGCCTTGCTGTGTTGCCCAGGCTGGAGTGCAGTGGCGCGTTCACAGCTCACTGCAAGTTCTGCTTCCCGGGTTCACGCCATTCTCCTGCCTCAGTCTCCTGAGTAGCTGGGACTACAGGCGCCCACCACCACGGCCGGCTAATTTTTTGTATTTTTAGTAGAGACGGGGTTTCGCCGTGTTAGCCAGGATGATCTCCATCTCCTGACCTCGTTATCCACCCGCCTCAGCCTCCCAAAGTGCTGGGATTACAGGCGTGAGCCACTGTGCCCGGCTGACGGAAATTATATTTTTTATATGCATTGCAACTATCACTCCTCTGTTTTTCTCTTGTCCTGTGCCTGTGATATTCCTATTTTTTATTACTTTTGATTTGGTAGTATTTTTACCTCTCAAAAGTTGAATTTCTTTTTTATGATTTACATTATTTTTTAGATACACAAAATATTTATGCATATTATAGATTAAAAAGTGAAAGTCTACTGTCAGATGCGTTACATTCTCCAAGTTAACCACTCTTAACAGCTTGATAGTAATGTGTCCAGACTTTACTTTTTTCCACAAAGTATATATAATCAGATATCTCTAGCTTCATTAACTTAGGTGAGATATTTTGCATGATTTCCTTTATTGTTTCAATTATTATTTTGAGAGCTTTCTGAGTCAGTTCTTGTAGATACATCTCATTCCTTTTAACACCTGATTAATATTACATAGTTGTCTTAGTCTTTTCAGGCTGTTGTAACAAAATACCCTAGACCGGGCAACTTATGAACAACAGAAACTTATTCCTCCTGTCTGGAGTCTGGGAAGTCTAAGATCAAGGTGCCAGCCAAGTTGGTGTCTGGCAAGGACTCTGCTTCATAGATGGGTGGGTGAGTGGGGCTGAAAGTTCTAATCTTGTAATCACTTGGTCTTTCTGGTGACTGGCTCCATCCTGAGACTATCCAGAGACTCCACCCTAAGTCACCCCATTAGCATCAGCTGAGGTAGGATCAAAAAGCTTGTTATGAATAACAAAATACATTCCTTTCACTCAGGAAATTCCAAGGGTTTTAGGAGGTCTGCCAGGAACCAAGGACAAACACCAAATATATTTATTATACTATGCTCTATATATTGTGGATGTATTCTTTGAATATTGTCAATTTTGTCTTCTAGTTTGTTTTTTGCTTTTGTTTATACTTTTCATTAAATGGAAGTTGTAAATATGTCAGTGTTTTTCTTTTTGGTGTATGGGTTTAGTGTCCTAATAAGTCTGTGTTTAAATATATTTTCTGTAAGGAAAGTAAGGAGTTTGAAGGAGCCAGTGTTTTGTTTTTGGTGTTATTATTTTCATAAATCACATTTAATGAATAATCTAACTTAGGGTTAATTTTAATTTACATAATCACTCTATTTATAATTCTCATTTGGAGAGAAGTATGTGAGAGTAGATAAGTTCATGAATGGGCTCATAGTCATAAAGTAGGAAGTTAATTACTTTCAGTGTTCTGAGTTTATGATCTATGGCTGTATGTACTGCATGTGTGTAAATAGGTACATACTTTCCATTCTCTAATAAGAGATCTGTACACTTCATCTTTCTTCCCTTCTTTTCCAGTTATCAATTGACTGACATTTATGGCATAAAAGAAAATAAAGGCTGAGTGTGGTCACGCATGCCTGTAATCCCAGCACTTTGAGAGGCTAAGGCGGGTGGATCCCTTGAACTTAGGAGTTTGAGAACCAGCCTAGGCAGCATAAGGAAACCCCATCTCTACTAAAAATAGAAAAATTAGCTGGGCTTGATGATGCATGCCTGTAGTCCCAGCTACTCAGGAGGCTGAGGCAGGAGGATTGCATGAGCCCAGGATTTCGAGGCTACAGTAAGCTATGATCATGTCACTGCACTCCAGTCTCGTCAACAGAGTGAGACCCTGTCTCAATTCAAAAAAATAAATAAAAAATAAAGGCTGGGCGTGGTGGTTCACACCTGTAATCCCAGCACTTTGAGAGGCTGAGGCGGGTGGATCACCTGAGGTCAGGAGTTTGAGACCAACCTGGCCAACATGGCGAAACCCCATCTCTGCTAAAAATAACAAAAAATTAGCCAAGTGTGGTGGCGGGTGCCTGTAATCCCAGCTACTTGGGAGGCTGAGGCAGGAGAATTACTTGAACCTGGGAGGTGGAGGTTGCAGTGAGCTGATGTCGCACCATTGTACTCCAGCGTGGGTGACAGAGTAAGACTGTTTAAAAAAAATAAAATTTCAAGACCCTCTAAATTTATTATAGCAAGGGGGAAATTAAGCCTTGGAGACTGAAGTACATATCCTGTATATATCTTTCCCAAAAAAGATGACTTCTACTAATCAGATTGTTGTAACTGTGCATTAAACCTTATGTGGAAAGATGTTGAAATTACCTAAACTTTCTCTATATAAACAATCTCAAACTTCTACACTTTGGAACACTGACTTCTGTTCTTTGGAATCTCTGCTTCCTGGGAGGCTGTCCTCAAACTTTGCAATTGAATAAACTCTTTAAAACTAGATTCTGACCTTTTTGATTATTTTAGGTTGACAGTGGCAATCTACCATGTGCCAAGGATTATGCCAAAAGGAGGGATGCTTCTTAATTAAAGGTTTATGGTCTGTTTTTGGAGATATAAATGGTATATAAGTATGATGTAAATAGTATAGAGGATTATGAGTTGCCAAAAAAAAAAAAAAATACTCATGGGGGAGGTGGGACTTTAAACGGATGTCTTAGGAGTGGCCAGGCTTATATATTTTATTTTTTTATTTTAAGTTTCATGAAAGTAGACCTGATTTATCAAATGGCTACTTAATCTCATATTAATTGCTTAAAACAAATGTAAGAGAAAAAATTCTTTATGTTGTTCTCTAGTCTGTTTTATTTTAGGGGTTTATTTAAAACACAGTTTGTGATTTGGTGTTGAAAACGGTCACATGTGCTTGTTAATTGAAGAAGTTCCTGTCAGTTGAAACACTCAAGATTCAATAGATGTAAAACTGAAAAAATAACTTATGTTGTGTTTATCATGCTATAACCTCAAGTTATGTTAATTACTTGTGATTTATTTTATTGTAGAACATGGGCCTGGAATTGATATATTCACACCTGGTAAACCTGGAGAATATGATTTGGAAGGTGGTATATGGGAAGATGAAGATGCTCGGAATTTTTATGAGAACCTCATTGATTTGAAGGCTTTTGTCCCAGCCATCTTGTTTAAAGACAATGAAAAAAGTTGTCAGAATAAAGAGTCCAACAAAGATGATACCAAAGGTAAATTCTAGAGAAAAAATATTTACATTAAGTGCTACAAGAATTAGCTTCAAAATAGTATTTGTGGAAAAAAAAGTTGTAGTTACTAGTTTTGTAATATGAACATTGAGTCATTAGAGTAAATGAGTGACAGAATTATATGGAATGATGGAGCATTAAAGGATGATAATTGACATACTTTTAACAGTGCTAATACATTTAAGTTAATGTGAATTAATTTGAAAGTGTTTGTTTATAATGTCTTGTATTGAATTCAAGTGAGGTCTTGGTAAGACACACATTTCCCCCAGGTATCATATTGTTAGGGCAGGTGTTAGCTCTATGATGCTCGTTACCTGTACTGCCCTTTCTAGGCTAGATAGAACCAACTCTGTGAAGAAGAGTGACTTTAGAGAAGTCAGAGCTTTTAGGTCGTTAACAGAGTGGGAGTTTCTGAATGCCAGTTACATCGTGTTTCTCAGGTTTGTCTTATATTTGCCGCTGCTATTCTAATCTAACTCCCATCCTCTCTCACCTGGGTTACTGTAATACCTCCTACCTGGTTGCCCTATATTTGCTCTGTTTCCTTCTATGCATTCTTTTTTTTTGTTGAGGCGGAGTTTTTGCTCTTCCAGGCTGGAGTGCAGTTGTGTGATCTTGGCTCACTGCAACCTACGCCTCCCAGGTGCAAGTGATTCTCCTGCTTTAGCCTCCCAGGTAACTGGGATTACAGAAGTGTGCTGCCACGCCTGGCTAATTTTGTATTTTTAGTAGAGATGGGGTTTCACCATGTTGTTCAGGCTGGTCTTGAACTCCTGACTTCAAGTGATCCACCTGCCTCAGCTTCCCAAAGTGCTGGGATTACAGGTGTGAGCCACTGCGCTCAGCCTATGCATTCCTAAACATTAATTTTACTCTCCTGCCTACCTAATGTCCTTGAATAACTTTACATGTACTTGGAATATAATTTAAAATTGTTAACATTGTCTCTAGGACCCTGCATAGTTTCTCTCAGGTTTGCCATTACAAGTCTATTACCCTTAGTTTGCCATCCTTCTGAGTCTCTGAAATGGGCCCATCTTCTTGCCTTCTTGCCTTCCTGCATTGTTCTGTTTTCTGGTTGGAACCGTCTCCCACCATACCCTGTTTGACTACCTTATGCATATTAGTTTAATTTCCTCAGATAAATTGTATGTTTTTTGAGAGCAAGGGTCACATTTTAAACTTTTTTCAGAATGTTTGACAACTTAGCATCATTCTGAACACGTAGCTGATTAGTAGATGTTTTAGTAGCCAGACATCAGGGGACATTGGGGAGTGAATGCGTGCTCCATGTGGGCAGGAGTTTTTCTCTGCTGTACTCACAGGTATATTCCTGGTGCTTAGAACAATACCTAGCACATAGTAGGAATTCAATAAAAGTAGAATGAAAAGATGAATGAATGAGAAAGTAGTAGTCTGTTTTCATCTAGAGGTAGCAAAACTGATTCATACTAGTTAGAGTTTTCATCCTCCCAAATAAGATATGACATCAAGTATCAGTAAGACATTTCTGTGTTCAATGCAGAAATTAGGAGATTAGAGACTGTAAGAGATGAAGCTGAGAAATACCATACTTTCAATTTAAGTATACATTCTTGAACTCAGGTTGTATTGGCTTTTGTTTTTTATTTACGAAAATTTTATTTTATTTGCAAAAACACAAAAGAAGGCTGGTATAGTGAACTTGCATTTACCTATCACTCAACTTCAATTATTAATATTTTGTCAGTCTTATTCAGTTAAGGTTTGGTTTCTCTTTCTTTTTTATTCTTCCTATTTTGCCTTTTACCAATTAATGGCCATTTTCCTTTGTTGTGTCTCATTTTTTGGTTTTCTCTAACCCTTCACATTGAAATGATAAGGATATTTTCCTAATTGGTCTTTCTACATCTACCCTTTTCTGACTTTCTAATTGATTTTATATATTGCTGCTAAGTTAATTTTCACATCAGATCCCTTTTAAATGTTATCCCTTGCATAAAGGAGAAAGTCTCAACTCCTCATCTGGGAGTTTGACACCCTTCTTAATGTGAGTCCACTTTAATCAGCCTTTTCTCCCCCTCATCTTTAGCATAGATAGATCCTCACGCCATGTAAGTCCTTGTCCACGCATATCTCTCTCCATCCAGTCATCCATCCATCTTTTCAGTTAACAAATGGTATACATAATCAGAGAAGATATAGCCTTCGTTCTCAATGAGCGTAATGTATATATTTTTTGAGACTGAGTTTCGCTCTTTTTGCTCAGGCTTGAGTGCAGTGGTGCTCTCTCGGCTCACTGCAATCTCCACCTCCTGGGTTCAAGCGATTCTCCTGCCTCAGCCTCCTGAGTAGCTGGAAGTACAGATATACGCCACCATGCCCAGTTAATTTTTGTATTTTTAGTAGAGATGGGTTTTCACCATGTTGGTCAGGCCGGTCTCAAACTCCTGACCTCAGGTGATCCTCCCTCCTCGGCCTCCCAAAGTGCTGGGATTACAGGGGTCAGCCACCATGCCCAGCCGAGTATAATGTGTTTTATAAAATCTAAATATATTAACTTCAGTTGCCGGGTATACATGCAGGTTCTAAAAGAAGTGATGCAGATTTTGTGAGTCTTAATCTACTTTTGTGCAGCAGGATTTTAATATGACTTTGAATTTAGGTATACTTGTTTGTTTTTCAACAGAGGCAAAAGAATCTAAGGATAATAAGGAGGTATCAAGTCCCGATGATTTGGAACTTGAGTTGGAGAATCTAGAAATTAATGATGACACCTTAGAATTAGAGGGTGGAGATGAAGCTGAAGATCTTACAAAGAAACTTCTTGATGAACAAGGTAAAGAACTGTTTTACCAGCTTTCATTTTTAATTGGTTTTTACACACAGAGCTCTTGCCTAAGAATATAGATCTTTTCTCCTTAGTTCTGTATTTTTTAATCCCTTGTTTTTCTGTTGTTTTCAGTCCATCACTGTTTTTGGAATTTGATTTATAACAGGACACTACATACCCAGTATTATGTGTCTACAAACTTTAATGATCATCTACATTTTAAATACCTTAGTTCTAAATAATCTTTTTTTTTTTTTTTTTTTTTTTTTGAGACTAAGTCTCACTGTTGTCCTCCAGGCTGGAGTGTGATGGTACGATCTTGGCTCACTGCAACTTCTGCCTCCTGGGTTCAAGCGATTCTCCTGCCTCAGCCTGCCGAGTAGCTGGGATTACAGCTGCCCACCACGAGGCCCAGCTAATTTTTGTATTTTTAGTAGAGATGGGGTTTCACCACATTGGCCAGGCTTGTCTCGAACTCCTGACCTCAGGTGATCCGCCAGCCTTGGCTCCCAAACTGCTGAGATTACAGGCATGAGCCACCACACGCGGCCCTAAATATCTTAAAATATACTTTTCTCGCTACCTCTTCTGTGATGGAATAAAGATACTTACACTTTTCTGAGAACTTGATAGCATTCTCCTGATTGATTTAATACTATGACATAATCTTTACAAACAACATAAATGTATTTGAAAGTTATTCTGAAATGATTACTAGGTGGGAATACGACTAGCTTATCAGTTCATCTATTTATTTTATCTGTCTTTATAATTGAGTTGTGTTTTGTATTCAGTAATACAAATATTACATTTGTTCCCTAAATGCTTCCTATCGAGTTTTGAGTTGATTAGCTAGGATTCCTTCATTTATTTATTTTTTTGAGACAGGGTTTCACTCTTGCCCAGGCTGGAGTGCCATGGCATGATCATAATTGACTGCAGCCTCAAAATCCTGAGCTCAAGTCATCCTCCTGCATCAACCTCCAAGTAGCTGGGACTGTAGACGTGCACCACCACACCCAGCTTATTTTATTTTATTTCATTTTATTTTATATTTTTTAGAGACAAGGTCTTGCTATGTTGCCCAGGCTGGTCTTGGACTCCTGGCCTCAAGTGATCCTCCTGCCTCAGCCTCCCAAAGCCCTGGCATTATAGGCATGAGCCATCACACCTGGCCAAGATTCTTTATTAGAAGGATACCTTCTGTCAATATTGCTTTTCTCTCTGTTGGCTTTACCCTATCTTACTGCAGATTCTTTCTCTATGTAAACCAGCCACCCTCCTTAGAATCACATGGAATAGGGAGGCTTAGTTCTTCAAAGGCAAGAATTGGGAGTGCTGTTAATTGAAGAACATAGGGGAAGGGATGCCGGGCAGACACAAATAACATTTACCATAACACTGCATGCTTTTTCTGACCAAGTTTTTGTGCCTAATGCAAAAAGTTTGACTTTTTATCGTTGATACCTGAAAGACTGTAGTGAATTGATGTTATGATTCTAGAGTTACCTAAACTTCCTAGGATAATATTCTAAAAAATGACTAATGTTTTCCTGGGCACAAAAATTGGTCTAGATTATCTATTTTCCAAATAATTCATCATTGGATGTTTTTCTTCTGTGTTCTCTGTGTATTTTTTTTAACCTATTTAAAAACTAATTTTACATTAGAACAAGAAGATGAGGAAGCCAGCACTGGATCTCATCTCAAGCTCATAGTAGATGCTTTCCTACAGCAGTTGCCCAACTGTGTCAACCGAGATCTGATAGACAAGGTATTGGTATCTCTGTGTAACTTTATTCAAGCACATGGACCTTGTAGGAGTCCTCTCATAAGGAATGTCTATGGTTTTTAGACTATTTGAGCTATAAAGTCCACCATTTCTTCAAATAAAGTCTTAGATGGGAATTCAGCATAAGCAGACAAAATTGGATGTAATTCATAGATGCTCTGTTTGGGTATAGAATTGGCTGTAGCATCCTGTCCTGTTCATATATGGATCCCATAGTTTGGAAAATATTGTTTTAGATCAAAGGTGCTAAAAGTATGGTTTCTGGATTTTTAATGGCTTTGAGGCACTTCCTGGGGTTCTGTGAGGTCAAAAATTCTTTTGATGATAATACTAAGTTTTTTTTTTCGTGTGTGTGGTTTTTTTTTTTGAGATGGAGTCTCACTCTTTCGCCTAGGCTGGAGTGCAGTGGTGTGATCCTGGCTCACTGCAACCTCCACCTCCCAGGTTCAAGCAATTCTACTGCCTCAGCCTCTCGAGTAGCTGGGATTACAGGCATGCATCACCACGCCTGGCTAATTTTTTTGTATTTTTAGTAGAGACGGGGTTTCATCATATTGACTGGGCTGGTCTTGAACTCTTGACCTTGTTATCCGCCTGCCTTGGCCTCCCAAAGTGCTCAGATTACACGCATGAGCCACCGTACCTGGCCGATTTTTTTTTCTTTTTTATTGTTTTGACATTTGCAAAAGTGATGGTGGGTAGAGCTACTAGCATTTTATCATGATTCAAGGTAGTGGTACCAAATTATACTAGTACCATTATATTTTCACCATGCATTTGCAATTAAAAAAACAGTGCCACTTTCACTTAAGTCTCCTTGTTGAGTCCATGCAAATGAGTTTTTTTTTTTTTTGAGTGGAGTCTTGCTCTGTTGCCCAGTCTGGAGTGCAGTGGCACGATCTTGGCTCACTGCAACCTCTTGTCTCCCAGGTTCAAGCAGTTCTCCTGCCTCAGCCTCCTGAGTAGCTGGGACTATAGGCGTGCACCACCACGCCCAGCTAATTTTTTTATTTTTATTTTTTGAGACGGAGTCTTGCTCTGTTGCCCAGGCTGGAGTGCAGTGGCATGATCTCGGCTCACTGCAAGCTCTGCCTCCTGGGTTCACGCCATTCTCCTGCCTCAGCCTCCCGAGTAGCTGGGACTACAGGCGCCCGCCACCATGCCCGGCTAATTTTTTATATTTTTAGTAGAGACGGGGTTTCACTATGTTGGCCAGGCTGGTCTTGAACTCCTGACCTCAGGTGTTCCGCCCGCCTCGGCCTCCCAGAGTGCTAGAATTACAGGCGTGAGCCACCGTGCCCAGCCAAGGAGCGAATTTTATTATGTTTCAACCTTAACTACACGTGCCTGTAGTCTCAGCTGCTTGGCCGGGAGCTGAGGCAGGAGGATCCCTGGAGCCTGGGAGAGCAAGGCTGCAGTGAGCCATGATTGCGCCACTGCACCCCAGCCTGGGTGACAAAGTGAGACCTTGTCTCAAAATAAGAGTCTGTCGAGGTGGTAATGGTCATCTAGATAAATTCCCTGTTTTATGAAATTTTAGACAGAGGATTGAAGGCAGTTGAGTTTCTTTTGGAAGAATTCTCCTCTGTCAGTTAAGGCATCTTGGAGAGAGATTGAGCGCCATTTCCTGCACTTGTGAAGAGAAACAAGGGATGGTCAGAGAGACCTTGACTGAGGCTGCTTATCAGGCTTTCCAGTTTTCTTAGTTCAAATGAAGTACTCAGCATCCAAAGAGCCATATTTTGGGGTATTGTTTTCTAAACCCTAACATTACCATATCTGACTGTCGACACTCAGCTTTTTTAGTGAATGTGGGAGCATACTTCTTCTTCCATCTTCTTAGGTATAATTTGTGCCTGTGTCTTCCACCTTTACTGCTTTTTGGTTATCCTTATTAGCATTAGTAATTTTCTTGGCTCTTGGTAACTATTCTTGCTAGTTTTGAGTTCTATCAGAAAACTTTCCTGATACTAACAATACTAGTTTCTTAAAACCATTTTGAAATGTTTAAGAACAAATAAAAATATTGTAGTAGGCAGGATTTCTGCTCTCCGTAACTAAATAGAGGTTTTTAAAGAAAAAGTTTACTTTTTCCCAATAGGCAGCAATGGATTTTTGCATGAACATGAACACAAAAGCAAACAGGAAGAAGTTGGTACGGGCACTCTTCATAGTTCCTAGACAAAGGTAAGTGTAATAAAAGAGAAATTTATTAGTGTTTTTACTCTGTAGTGCTGGTTGTAAGATCAAAATTCTTACTTACCTCTTTAAAAATATTGCTTTTGATTTTATTCACTCTGTAGGTCATTAGCATTATTAGCATATTTTTTAGAACTTGTTTCCCATTAATGTTTGTTCATTGCTTGTTAGCTCTAATGGGAATATTTCTTCTGCTATCTAATTATTTTAAAAGAAAATGTTTAAGAGTAGCTTAAGAAGAATAAGAAGAATTGCTAGAAACAATTGTTTTGCATTTTTGCCTCTGAGGAAAAAGTAATAAATGGAACATAATTTTTTTGGAGAGTTTTTATTTTGTGCAAAGATCAGGCTAATGTGATATATCTAGTTCTCAGATTTATGTTTAAATGAAAAATTTCAAGTTATTTAGGTAATTATGATAGTTTAGAGGTATGATAGCCTGCCTAGAGACTCATCGGATAGAATTGGAAATCACATTAATGATTATGTTGCTAGTGATTCAAGACACACATTCAGTTGCATAACACTTTTAGAGAATTCTGACGCATTATATTACATTAAATTAAAATTTCTACTTCACCTGAACATTTCAGGACCACTCATAGACTGTTGACCTTAGAATCCTGGAGGAGATCTATTTCTGTTTATTTAACAATAAATAATTAAATAATTTTGTTAACTATTAAGGTGATTACATATGACATAGCTAAGACAGATACTCTCCCCAAAAGATAAGGATTCTGAGGGATTTCATTGAAGGTTTCTTGAGCAGAATTTTAATGTGGTTCATTCATTGATGGAAGTCCATGATCTCTTGATAATGGTAAGATTTCTCAGTGAAACCAAATCACTACTTGCCTTTCTTCTTTCATATTAGTTTTTTAATCTCCTGTTAGCATTATTCATTTTAGTGGGGCAAGGGAGAGGGAGTGTGTTAATGTAGTGAGTAGGTAATTAAGAATTGTGTAATTGAAGAAGTCATATGGGTGAATATTTTTATAACGTAAAATTACATACTTCAGGCCAGGCGCGGTGGCTCAGGCTTGTAATCCCAGCACTTTGGGAGGCTGAGGCGGGTAGATCACCTGAGGTCAGGAGTTCGAGACCAGCCTGACCAACATGGTGAAACCCCATCTCTACTAAAATACAAAATTAGCTGGGTGTGGTGGCGCATGCCCCTACTCAGCTTCTCATGAGGCCATGGCAGGAGAACCGGTTGAACCCAGGAGGCAGAGGTTGCAGTGAGCCGAGATCATGCTATTGCACTCCAGCCTGGGCAACAGAGCAAGAGTCCATCTCAGAAAAAAAGGTCGAATGAAGTGACAGTTTATCATAAGTATTTAAAAAGATGCGAGAATTCTAGAGCCACGAGAAATAGATCTTATAGTCTTATATACTTGCAGTATATAAATACAATTAAGTGTATTATAATCAGCCTGATAATCAGGAAAGATTGTTATATTATTCTAAAATTTACTCATTCATTAAATAATTCATTACGGGTCTGCTGTGTACTGTGATCCATGCTGGAGATACAGCACAGGGGTGAACAAGACCATATTAGTTCTTGTATTCATACAGCTTACAGTTTGGAGAGGAAGACAGAGGAGTAATTCTAAGTGCCATTGTCAAGAAGAAGTGCAGCATGCTTTGAAGCATAGAGCCAAGTGGAACTGACTGATTGAGTCTGAGGAGTCAGAGAAGACTGCCTGGAACAAGGGTCATTTAATCTGAGGCCTGAGAAGAATGGACTAGATAAGGGATGGGTGGGGATTGGGAATGTAGGGAGAGCATTGCTGACAGAGGCAACAGTATGTGCAGGGAGTCAGAGACAGGAAAGGTCATGGCATCAAACTCTTGGTAAAACCTCTTTTTTTTTTGATACAGAGTCTCACTTGTCGCCTAGGCTGGAGTGCAGTGGTGTAATCTCAGCTCACTGCAACCTCCGACTCCAGGGTTCAAGCAATTCTCCTCCCTCAGCCTCCCGGGTAGCTGGCACTATGGGCTCCCGCCACCATGCCTGGCTAATTTTTATATTTTTAGTAGAGACGGGGTTTCACTCTGTTGGCCAGGCTGCTGGCCAAGAGGAGTTCCAGTTCCTGTTGAACTCCTGACTTCGTGATCTGCCCGCCTCAGCCTCCCAAAGTGCTGGGATTAGATGTGTGAACCACCGCGCCAGCCAAACCTCTTTCTTAAATTCTTTGACATTGTCCTCTAGACTGTAAACTGCAGGAAGGAGGCCATGTTTACTGCTTTATACCCAGCACATAGCACAATGCCTGTCATGTAAAAGGTGATAAAATTAAGGTAACATGATATGTAATGCCCTTTCTTAGCTAGCTGGTTTTCAATTTCTTCAGTCTTAATTCTAGCCATTCTTCCTCCTGCAGAATCTTGATCTGTAATGGTTTCTCGAATACTGTTTGCTCTCTCTACTCCCATGCCTTTGCCGCTGCTTTCTGCTTTTATCTGGGATGTCCAAATATTTTATCTGGATGTCCAAATCTTTGACTCACCTTTAGGTCTTTAACAAGAGCTATCCTCTATGAACAGCCTTCCTTTTTTCCCTTGTGTAGATAGAGATGTTCTTTATAGTACCTCACGTCTTCTTACGAAGAATTAGGCACATCATATTCCGATTGTTGGTTTGCTTCCTGTCTCTCTGCCAGACTTGAAACTATCACTCTTTTTTTTTTGAGATGGAGTCTCACTCTGTCACTCTGTCGCCCGGGCTGGAGTGCAGTGGCGCGATCTCGGCTCGCTGCAAGCTCCACCTCCCGGGTTCACGCCATTCTCCTGCCTCAGCCTCCCGAGTAGCTGGGAGTACAGGCGCGCACCACCACGCCCAGCTAATTTTTTGTATTTTTAGTAGAGACGAGGTTTCTCCATGTTAGCCAGGATGGTTTCGATCTCCTGACCTCGTGATCCACTCGCCTCGGCGTCCCAAAGTGCTGGGATTATAGGCGGAAATGGTCACTCTTTAGGAAAGAGGACTCGATCTTTTCATTTTGTGCATTTCCAACACCAAGTATAGTGTTTGGCATATAGTTCAAGCTTAAAATATTTGATGAATTAATCTTGGTCATATGCAGTTTTAAATAATAAATGATAAGGCTCTATAGCTCAAAATCCTGAAGTAGAAAAGATTATATGATGAAAATTATCCTTCTTATCCTTGCTTTCCCATCTACCCAATTTCCACTCCTTTCAGTAGGAAATCAGTATCTTGATGCTTATGTATTCTCCCAAAGATTCTTTTGCGTGTACAAGAAAATACAATTATAGATTCTTATTTCCTGTTTTTAACACAGTGGGCAGCTGATACATATCTTTTCATCTCAGGACATAAAGATTTCCCTTGTTCGTTATTTTAAAGCTGCAGTGTTTCTTTTGATGAATGTACTATATTTAACCGTTTCAGACTTTCCAGTCTTGCCGTTACAAACAGTGCCATATTTGAATTTGTACTTCCTCTTTTCTCCTCGTGATTATGATAGCTAGTGGTTTACCTAGTTTTTTCCTACCAAAAAAACTCAGCTTTTAGATTTATTATTTATTCTCTTTATTGATTTTCTTACTGTTATTTTTGGCTTTGTTCTTTATTAATTTCTTCTTTTAGGTTTCTTCCATTTATTTTGTTTCTTTTCTGGCACTTTGTATATGAGTTGTCCATTGAGCATAGTTTAAGCCATGTCTCTTGGTTCTTTTTTTTAGAGACAGGGTCCTGCTCTGTTGCCTAGGCTGGAGTGCAGTGGTGAGATCACGGCTCACTACAGCCTCAACCTCCCAGGCTCAAGCAATCCTTTCATGTTAGCCTCCAAAGTAGCCGGGACCATAGGCATGAACCACTATGTCTGGCTAATTTTTACATTAAATTAATTTTTTTTTTTTTTTTTTTTTTTGGTAGAGTCAAGGTCTTGTTATATTGACCAGGCTAGTCTTGAACTCCTGGGCTCAAGCAGCTCCTCCTGCTTTGGCCTCCCAAAGTGCAGGGATTACAGGCATGAACCACTGTGCCCAGCCATCTGTTAGTTCTGACATGGTAATTTTAGTTTTATTTCCTTTGTGACCCAAGGAGTTTCAAAATTTCCGGGTACAGGGGCTTTTTTCTTGTTTTGTGGCTTTGTCAATAATTCATGTTTTTATTGCATTTTGATTAGAGAATACTATTTTTATTTTTTTTTTGAATTTTTGAAGTTTACTTTGTCTCTAATTATATAGTCAGTAAATGTATCCGATCAGGTTTACATGATTAAATAATGATTCAGATCTATTTTCTTACATTTTTGGCCACTTGCCCAGAGGTCATGGCCTGAGAGGTGGATTAAAGACTGTGACTCCCGATGTGTTGCGTTTCTCCTAATAGCTACCATGATTCCAGCTTTCTGTATATTACTGTTGTGCTATTTGTTGTATAGATAAAACTTAATTGTGAATTACATACATCTTTTATCATTATAAAGTGTTCTTCTTGGTCTTATTTAATGCCTTTTGGCCTGAATTCCAACTCATCTGATATTAATGATTATGATTGCTGCCTTTTTTTTTTTTTTTTTTTTTTTTGAGGTGGATTCTCACTCTGTCACCCAAGCTGCAGTGCAGTGGTGTGATCTCTGCTCACTGCAACCTCCACCTCCTGGGTCCAAGCGATTCTCCCGCCGAAGCCTCCCATGTAACTGGGGTTTCATGTGTGCACCACCACGCCTGGGTAATTTTTTGTAGTTTTAGTAGAAACGGGGTTTCACCATGATAACCAGGCTGGTCTTGAACTCCTGACCGCAAGTGATTCACTCACCTTGGCCTCCCAAAGTGCTGGGATTACAAGTGTGAGCCACCTGCGCTTGACCACTGCTTTCTTTATATTTGCGTTTGGTTTGGTATACCTGTGCCCTTTATTTTATATTCCGTCTTTCAGAATCATTTTATTTTAGTTGAGTCTCTTTTATGTACAATTGAATTGAATTTTACTCTCAGACATATTCTGAAAGTATGTTTCTTTTAATGAAAGTAATTTAGGCTATTTATGATTGGCTTGAGTTCTGTAATATTTTCCGTTTTGGTTTAATTCCTAAAAGTCTTTCATTATGTGGTCTTTTATATTTTTTAATTTAGTGTGCTTGCATGAGTGTGTGTTTCTTGGTTTTAGGAAGCTTTGCATTATTATTTTAGTACTTTATGATTGTAAGTTTGCTTAGCGATTATTTATTTAGACAGTCTCTGTTGTTTTCTACCATGAGCAATGGTAAGATTAGTTTGTGGTATCTTCTTTTCTTACTCTCTTTAGTCACTCATCTGATATTAGTTAAGAATGTTTTCTTCCTTAATATTTTCCTTTTTACGTTTAAATGTACTTATTCTTGTATTTGAGTGATATTTAACTTTCAGCATTACAAGTAGGCAAGCGGCACACCTGACTTCCTGTCTGCTTTTCCATCTCCCTTCACTTATTTTTATGTTGATGACATATCCTGATAGGGAATAAAACATTTATATTAAAATTTCTTGCTCTAATGCCCTTATTTGCTGAAGTTCATTTTCATTTTTTTTTTTGAGACTGAGTTTTGCTCTATTGCCCATGTTGGAGTGCAGTGGCACAATCTTGGCTCACTGCAACCCCTGCCTCTAGTTCAAGCGATTCTTCTGCCTCAGCCTCCTGAGTAGCTGGGATTACAGGCGCCCGCCACCACACCCAGCTAATTTTTGTATTTTTAGTAGAGACAAGGTTTCATCATGTTGGCCAGGCTGGTCTCGAACCCTGGACCTCAGGTGATCCGCCCACCTCAGCCTCCCAAAGTGCTGGGATTACAGGTGTGAGCCACCGCACCTGGCCTGAAGTTCATTTTCTAATAGTTTTCTCAAAAAGTGTTCTTGGGGAAAAAATATGCCTTGAATTTCTCTATGTTCAGAATTGGGGCTATGTTACTTGAATGGCTGCTTGACTGGTTATAGTGGAGAATCCACAGCTCATACCTTTTAACCCTAAATATCGTGTAGGTGTCACTCAATGGTCATTTGGCATTTGCCATTACTGTGTTGAAATCTAGGCAAGCTGGCTTTTTTTTTTTCCTCTCTTAAAATTGACTTGGTCATTTAAATGGCTGCCCAAGTAATTTTTTCTCTAATTAATCAAGTAAATCCAATAACTTTCCTAGGATAGAGAGTTCTTGGTGTTGATCATTTTGTCATTCTGGATCCTTCTTCATGCCCTTTCCATTTTCGTATTGAAAAATTCAGGGAATTTTATTTATTTATTTATTTCCTCAAATATATTTAAATACTAGTTCTGTTCTTGTTTTGGCTTTCTTTTTTAGGTACCCCAATGATGCATATGTTGACTGTGCTTTGGTTGTTTTCTGGCTATTTTATTCTTACCAATCACTTTTTTCAGTGTTGTCTTTTTCTTACTCAGCATTCTGCAAAGTCTTTTCCCTCTACTACTCGTTTTCTCATTTCTTCTTTCAGTTCATTCAGTTCTTTAAAAAATGCGTGGAAAACTGGCCAGAATTTTCATATATTTCATGGCAGTATGTTTCTGGAGAATTTTGTTTGGTAGGTTTTGAGGACTTTGTTCTTTTCTTTCTTATTTTTTTAATTAAAAAAATTGACAGTACCTTTGCGTTGATGCTGTACTTACCCTCTTTTTATTACGTATCATGAGTTAGATAGTTAGATTTGCTCAGCTTTGTTATTAACAGGTTTCCTTTTTTTTTTTGAGATGGAGTCTTGCTCTGTCTGTCGCCCAAGCTGGAGTGCAGTGGCCCGATCTTGGCTCACTGCAAGCTCCACCTCCTGGGTTCATGCCATTCTCCTGCCTCAGCCTCCCAAGTAGCTGACACTACAGGTGCCTGCCACCACGCCCAGCTAATATTTTGTATTTTTAGTAGAGACAGGGTTTCACCATGTTAGCCAGGATGGTCTCGATCTCCTGACCTAGTGATCTGCCCACTTCAGCCTCCCGAAGTGCTGGGATTACAGGTGTGAGCCACTGGGCCCAGCCAACAGGTTTCCTTTTTTTTTTTTTTGAGACAGAGTCTCGCTCTGTCATCCAGGCTGGAGTGCAGTGGCATGATCTCGGCTCACTGCAAGCTCCACCTCCGAGGTTCACACTATTCTCCTGCCTCAGCCTCCCGAGTAGCTGGGACTACAGGCACCCGCCCCCACACCCGGCTAATTTTTTGTATTTTTAGTAGAGACGGGGTTTCACCATGTTAGCCAGGATGGTCTCGATCTCCTGACCTCGTGTTCCACCCGCCTCGGCCTCCTAACCCTTTTTAAGGTCGTGTTTTTGCTATTGTTTCTGATGTTGGTTGCTTTGGGGGCCATTTCCCTGTTCTGCATGGGCATTGCATCTCCTCATGGAGCTTTTGCTCAGTCTTTGCCCTGCCTTTCCAGATGCTAAGCGTTTGTTGTATGTCAGGAATATGGGTTTATCATTGAAAGGTAGAACTTGAGGATAAGTGGTCAAACTATAGAGAAACAATATGTGTTTATCATTGAAAGAAGCATGTTGATTGCATATTTGATGATCTGCCCTTTTTTTTTGGCAGTTTGGGCCAGCTTTCCCTTTTCTTTTTATTTGTGTATCCTGCTGTAATTTACCTTGAAGCAAATCTGGACAGATTGGGTGGCTTCAGTCAGACTTTTTTTTCGAAGTTCATGTTTTCTTACATTAATATCATTCTAGCTTCCTATAACAGAAAAACTATTTTCAGCTTTATTGGTGTGGGCTATTACTTTTCCTGAGAAAATGGATAAGCCAGGATAGGTTAGGGATGTTGAAGGAACAACAAACCTCTGAAATCTGAGGTTCTCGAAGTTCTCTGGGTTTGGTGGGCTCCCTAGAGTACCCTTTCAGGAGGTGACTCAAGGATCCAGACCACTTTCATCTATGTCACTAGCATGGCTTCTAGGTGGCCGTGGCATGGGAGGCAAGCGTGTGAACTCAGCTTAGTCCTAGATACTTGGGACAAGAAGTGCCATGTCATTTTTATTCTTAGCCTATTGTCTAGGACAACAAGAGCATTTAGAAAATGTAGAGAAGCATGTGAAGCATTGGGGTAACATTGTGTCCCTTGCTACAGAAATACAAGTATTTGTTTTCAGTCAGTAGACTTGTGTTAATATTTCTCTAGTAAGTTACCTTGTTGAAAACAATAAAAGAAATACTCATGGTTTGTCTGGTAGTGGACAGTCTTTTGAAGGATGTAATTTATACATAGCTTTGACTGTTACTCTTTACATTTCTATTAACTTATTTTTTAAGATACAAGGTCTTGCTATGTTGCCCAGGCTGCTCTTGAACTCCTGGCCTCAAGCAATCCTCCTGCTTCTGCCTCCTGAGTAGCTACGATTACAGGCACGTGCCACCATGCCTGGCACATTTTTATATTTTATATAGGTTTTAATCAATTGAGCTATAATTTGTTCAAGTAGATTTCTAATTTTTATACATTTCTCATGTTAATAGTACTCTGTGTAGTCTTTTCAGGTTTAAATTAAACTTTCTCAGTCTTTTTAAAGTTCATTACTGTGGGATTTGGAAAGCCAAGGCCTCTGTTTACAGATCTGTAAAATGAGGTAATAGGGAGGGACTTGGACCAGGTTGACATTTCCTGGTTGGCTGTATATTTTTATTGATCAGAAAAGCCTTTCATTTTGAAGGTCTTATTTTGTCCTTCACTCCCAGGTGCATTTCTACCCTACCTGCAGGATTTGGCTTATCCCTGATGGGGACGGCTTGATCCCTACGGAGCCTGGAGTAGAAAGATAGTAATCAAGTGCCAATCAATTCCCTGTCATCCCATTTCTGATTCTTCCAGACCCCATATATTCACACAGCTTTCTCTATCCTTTGAGTGATAGTGATGACTGATAGCCCTCAAGTGGGGAGATAAGGGGAGTGAAGAGAGTTGAATGTAGAGTAAGCAGGCTGGGATATTCTCCTGGGTAGGCAGTGAAGTGGTATTGGAGGTAGCTAGTTACTTTGAGTCTTTGGAACACTTGGGGCAGGCTGGAACACTTTGGGAGAGGGGGCAAGGAAATACTGTCACCTTTTGGCATCCTGGCCTCGTCCTGCACCCATACTCACCCAGCCTGTCTGGGACTCCTTTAGTCAGATTCTCGTCCTCCTCTCTGGCATGCTCCTTCCTCCCTCCTGTAATCCCAACACTTTTGGAGACCAAGGCAGGAGGATGGCCTAAAGCCAGGAGTTTGAGACCAGCCTAGACAACATAGTGAGACCCCATCCTCTACAAAAAATAAAATAAGCCAGGCATAGTGACATGTGCCTGTAGTCCCATCTACTTTTGGGAGGCTAAGGTGGGAGGATCAGTTGAGCCCAGGAATTTGAAGTTCGTGCACTCTGATCTCACCACTGCACTCCAGCCTGGGTGACAGTGAGACCCTGTCTCTAAGAAAATTACAAAAATAAACACAGCATAACAACTATTTATATAGCATTTACGTTGTGTTAGGCATTATAAGTAATTTGGTATCTTTTGGGTGGCGGTAGTAGTTCCTGGAACCAGTCCCTCACGGATACCTAGGGACGACTGTATTTCCCTAATGACGTATGACGTTGAGCATCTTTTCATGTGCTTAGTGGCCATTTGCATATCTTCTTTGGAGAAGTATCTATTCACAGCCTTTGCCCCTTTAAAATTGTATTTGTCTTTTTATGAATGAGTTCTAAGAGTTATTTATATATTCTGGGCACACATCTTTTATCAGATACATAATTTGGAAGTATTTTCTCACATCTTCTGAGTTGTCTTTTCACTTGCTTGGTAGTATAATTTGCAGCACAGTTTTTAAAGTTTGATGTAGTTCATCTTTACAGTTCTTAAAGGTTTGATCTGAAGCAGTGTTTTAACTTTCAGTTGCATTCTTCCTTCATTAAATAAATAATGATGAAAAAAATCTCAAAACACTATCATTATATCCTTTAGCCTTTTTTTTTTTTTTTTTTTTTGAGGCAGAGTCTTGCTCTATTGCCCAGGCTGGAGTGCAGTGGTGTGATCTTAGCTCACTGCAACCTCTGCCTCCTGGGCTTAAGTGATTCTCCCACCTCAGTCTCCCAAGTAGCTGGGACTACAGGCATGCACCACTACTCCTGGCTAATTTTTATATATTTTTTTAGTAGAGACGGGGTTTCCCCATGTTGGCCAGGCTGGTCATGAACTCCTGACCTCAAATGATCCACCCGCCTAGGCCTCCAAAGTGCTGGGATTACAGGCAGGAGCCTCCACGCCCAGCCTCTCTTAGCCTATTAATTTGGACTCCACTGAGATGTAGAAATCCCCTTAGATATTTGCATTTTATTTTATAGGTAATTTATAACATAGCTATACACACAGCTAATTGAGATTTCACATTAAGTGTTTATATCTTTTTTTGTCTTCAACTTTTAAAGTTTAAGTTCAAGGGTCCGTGTGCAGGATGTGCAGGTTTGTTGCATAGGTAAACATGTACTGTGGTGGTTTGCTGCACAGATCATCCCATCACCTAGGTATTAAACCCAGCCTCCACTAACTGTTCTTCCTGAGGTGTTTGTATCTAAAGTATACATATGTGTCCATCACTCAGATCAAGATATATGACATTCCCAGCATCCCAGAAGGCCCCTCACCTAAGCCAAAATTTAAGTTTAAAGTCAATCAATATCAGGGAAAGTACGTAAGAATCTCTTCTTTCCTTATGTTTAAAGTATAGATGCACTTGGTATTGTTTTAGCCAAGTGTTGTTGGCTCTTTAGATTCATGTAAACAGAATACTCTTCAGAGGTGAAGTGCTGCCCTTGATTCTTGAACAGCTCTTCCCCTATCTAGCTTTTAGGAGAGTTTGCTGGACTTTTTGTAAGAGATTTTCTGATTGGACCTCCTCTTTCACTCAATTTGGAACTGTGAGAGAATGTTTTTGTGAAATCTGTTAGTATGTTGCACCACTTGGTGGCGCTGTTGTGTTGGAAACAGCAACATTGTGGAAATGTCAACAGGGCATTTGGTTGTCGATTTCAGAGTAAATGACCCCAGTCTTTTGCTTATTATATTTCATTGTTTAGGAATCATCTTCTGCTTTAGTGTTTCCTATGAAATCCTTTGTATTCTTTAATTGCACCATAACAGCGTTCTTTCACATTCATTTTTTTCCAGGCATTTTTGAGCACGGAGATAAAATTAAATAGCTTTCAACAGTCAAATTCTTTAGATTTTAAAGAGAAAAAGAGAGCTAGACATTTCTTTTAGAAAGCCAATTGATTAGGAGATAAAAACCCATAAGAATTTCTTCTTTCCCTCTCAATAACAAAAGTGTTTGTGTGTTTCTGCGTTCTTGTTGTTTCTGCTTACTTGTAGTTAGAGACTGTTTACTAACTTCATAATCATTAAATGTGTGATTCAGGAGACCTTAAAAACATAAACAAGATTTTATTATTTAAGGGAAAATAGCATTCTTTTAAAGTGGTTCATTGTTCATTGCTAGTAAACGTAATTGTCACCATCTTATAAGATTATAGAATTCCGTTTTCAAAGGAAGGATCCAGGCCGGGCGCGGTGGTTCACGCCTGTAATCCCAGCACTTTGGGAGGCTGAGGCGGGCGGATCACAAGGTCAGGAGATCGAGACCATCCTGGCTATCACGGTGAAACCCGTCTCTACTAAAAATACAAAAAATTAGCCGGGCTTGGTGGCGGGCGCTTGTAGTCCCAGCTACTCGGGAGGCTGAGGCAGGAGAATGGCGTGAACCCGGGAGGTGGAGCTTGCAGTGAGTGGAGATCGCGCCACTGCACTCCAGCCTGGGCAACACAGCGAGACTAAGTCTCAAAAAAAGGAAGGATCTAAGTATTTTTCAGTTGCTTTTCAGAACACTCAAATTAGATGAAATATCCATCTGGCTTAAATTTTAGCACAAATTTGCAGTTTATGTTGATGAAAATATTTTATTTTGTGTTATTAATAACTTTCATGTGACTGATGTGACATTTTGCACTCCATCCCCTTTTTGAGCTTGTGTGCCCTTTGGAAGGCAGAACACGAAGAAAGCATTCTTTTTTTTTGGAGACGGACTCTTGCTCTGTCGCCCAGGCTGGAGTGCAGTGGCACAAGCTCCGCCTCCCGGGTTCACGCCATTCTCCTGCCTCAGCCTCCCGAGTGGCTGGGACTACAGGCGCCTGCCACCACGCCCGGCTAATTTTTTCTATTTTTAGTAGAGACGGGGTTTCACCGTATTAGCCAGGATGGTCTCCATCTCCTGACCTCGTGATCCGCCAGCCTCTGCCTCCCAAAGTGCTGGGATTATAGGCGTGAGCCACTGCACCCGGCCAGCAGAAAGCATTCTTAAGCAGGACTAGCATTGAACAACTATGTAATTGATTATTTACAACATAAAGGATTTTATTTTGTGAAGTAATGGATGAACAGACACAGGACTTCAAGATTTAAATAGAGCAGGGAGGTATTTTGTATCAACTATCCTTTTTATTAGGGGTAGAGGATCCCGAGAAAATGGAGTATCTAACTTTACTTCCGTAACTCCTTAACTCATAACTTCCTTAACTCATTTTAAAAGTCCCTATTAAAGCTGAAACCATTTTCCCGTGTTGTTACTTCATGATCTGTGCCTGAACAGGTAGCACAAAACTGTCTTGCTCTAAAATGCATAGCTGGACCAGGCGCAGTGGCTCACGCCTGTAATCCCAGCACTGTGGGAGGCCGAGGCGGGTGGATCACTTGAGGTCAGGAGTTCGAGATCAGCCTGGCCAACATGTTGAAACCCTGTCTCTACTAAAAATACAAAAATTAGTCGGGCGTGGTGGCAGGCACCTGTAGTTCCAGCTGCTCGGGAGGCTGAGGCAGGAGAATCACTCGAACCTGGGAGGCGGAGGTTGCAGTGAGCTGAGATCCTGCCACTGTTCTCCAGCCTGGGCAACAGAGTGAGACTCCGTCTCTTAAAAAAAAAAAAAAAAAGATGGCTATATCTGCCTTTTTGTGGGGGACTCAGAAAAAGTCTCAAAGTAGATTGGGCTACTTAGAAGAAAATGAAGTGAAGTGCAAGGGACAGACCAACAAGTGGAAGAAAAGTGAAACGATCTTAGACTAGGTAGCACAAGGAAGGAAAAAAAGAAGAAAAGTGAAATGACATCGTTTAAGAATATTTGATGCTGTTTTGTCACAAACTTTGTTGAAAAATACATTGAAAAAGACAACTAAGATAAAAGTTTTAGAAATTCAAGATCTGGTTCTTGGAAAAATCAAAATAGAGAAGTGTGTAGAAAATATATTTTAAAGAAAAAGAACATTAAAAAGTTCAAGAAATGAGCAGATGATATGCTTAAAATATTTTAAAACCACTTCAAAATCTCAGTGAAACATAATTTTTTGAAAAATATACACATTTTCAAAATTCATTCAAGATAAGATACCTACATAGAACAGTAATCATGGAAGAAAGCGTTAAAAGTTATTAATTGACCAGGCACACTGGCTCACGCCTGTAATCCCAGCACTTTGGGAGGCCAAGTCGGCGGGTCACTTGAAGTCAGGACTCGAGACCACCCTGACCAACATGGAGAAACCCTGTCTCTACTAAAAATACACAATTAGCTGGGTGTGGTGGCGCATACCTGTAATCCCAGCTACTCAGGAGGCTGAGGCAGGAGAATTGCTTGAACCCGGGAGGCAGAGGTTGTGGTGAGCCGAGATCACACCATTGCACTCCAGCCTGGGCAACAAGAACGAAAATCCGTCTCAAAAAAAAAAAGTTATCAATTAATTTCATCTTAAATAGAATAAAACTAGGAAGCTTAACTGAGTATTTTTAGCCTTTTAAGGAGGAAATAATATCACTTGTTCCCGAGCATAGGAAACTTGTTATTTCATACATTAAAAATTCTAAGAAGAAGGAGCAAGAAAATCACAAGCATTGACCAATCTCACTTTTGAATGTCAATAAAAAAATTCCGAGTAAAACACTAGCAAATCATATTTAATACATAGTATATTAAAAATAAGAATCCAAGGCCGGGCACAGTGGCTCATGCATGTAATCCCAGCACTTTGGGAGGCCGAAGCAGGCGGATCACGAGTTCAGGAGATCGAGACCATCCTGGCTAACATGATGAAACCCCGTCTGTACTAAAAATACAAAAAAATTAGCCAGGCGTGATGGCACGCACTGGTAGTCCCAGCTACTCAGGAGGCTGAGACAGGAGAATGGTGTGAACCCAGGAGAATGGCATGACCCCAGGAGGTGGAACTTGCAGTGAGCCGAGATCATGCCACTGCACTCCAGCCTGGGCAGCAGAGCGAGACTCCATCTAAAAAAAAAAAATAAGTAAATAAGAATCCAGCATGACCAAAGAAGATTGATCTTAGGAATGGAAGGATACTCTAACATAGGAAATCTATTAATATATATAACATCAGTAGGAGAGTAAGTAACTATGTGAATGTCCCATTAGCTGCTAAAAGATATTTGATAAATTAGCTTTTGCTTGATAAAATGTAATGTTATTACAACAATAAGATGCTACTTCCTTAATATGGGGAAGAATGTCTTAGACTAAATGCTAACAGTGTACTTAAGAGTGAGTTACCAGAGATATTCATTTATCTAACAAATGTATATATTGAGCACCTGCCTATGTTCCAGGCACTGTTTGAGTGCTGGTGAACTGTCTGCCACAGAACTGAACAATTTTGGTGGGGAGGGGTAACAAATGAGTTAACCATAACAAATCAATTATTTACTATGTTAAGTGGTAAATTCCATTTTTAAAAGTAGTGCAGGTAGGGCTGGGCACAGTGGCTCATGCCTATAATTTCAGCATTTTGGGAGGCTGAGGGGGGTGGATCGCCTGAGGTCGGGAGTTCAAGACCAGCCTGACCAACATGGAGAAACCCCATCTCTACTAAAGATACAAAATTAAATGGGTATGGTGGTGCATGCCTGTAATCCCAGGTACTTGGGAGGCTGAGGCAGTAGAATTGCTTGGGAGGCAGAGGTTGTGGTGATCCAAGATGGCGCCATTGCACTCCAGCCTGGGCAACAAGAGTGAAACTCTGTCTCAAAAAAAAACAAAATGCTTTGGGAGGGGTATGATGGGTTAGGTGCAGTTTCCTTGGAGTATTCGGAACGGGTCAAAACATAGAGACTGGGACTCCCTTTAGGGAGGGAGTAAATATATGGATGTTTAGGGAAAGCATATTCCAGCCCAAGGCAAGGACCATTGCAGAGGCCCTGAGTCAGAGCATCAGTGAGGAGCCAATGGGCCTGGTGCAGGCAAGCTGGGAGGTATGGGAGAAAAGGGTGGATCAGTCCCTGAGGTCATGGAGATGCTGTTTGCTGCTGTAGGGTTTTTACCTGGGCCTCCTCACTCCCAGTGCGTTGCTTTGCCATCTTGTTACCTTTGCTCTTGTACCTGTACTTTTCTGACCCGAAATTGTGGCAATGGCAGCAAAAGAACCTCCGCATAGATTTAAATCCTATATTTGAATTTGATAATTGATCATGAGCTGAAAAAGAATACTTTATTTGTTGAAATGGATGTGGAAAATGAATGAAGAACCTAATATTCTAACTAAAATTTGTAAATTTAATATTAAGGTAAATTAATCTATTATGTAAGAACATTAAATGTTCATTTGCTCCAGGCCTTTTTTTTTTTTTTTTAACACTAGGAACAGTAGGGAAATTATTACATGTTTATAAGTGTAACTTATAGGGGCTGGGCGCAGTGGTGCGTGCCTGTAATCCCAGCACTTTTGGAGGCCAAGGCGGATGGATCGCAAGGTCAGGAGTTCGAGACCAGCCTGGCCAATATGGCGAAACCCTGTCTCTGCTAAAAATACAAAAATTAGCCGGGCACGGTGGTGCTCGCCTGTAATCCCAGCTACTTGGGAGGCTGAGGCAGAAGAATCGCTTGAACCCGGGAGGCGGAGGTTGCAGTGAGCTGAGATTGTACCACTGCACTCTACTCCAGCCTGGGCGACAGAGCGAGACTCCGACTCAGAAAAAAAAAGAGTACCTTACAAGAACAGCTTATTTTTGTAATATGTTTAGAGAGTGGTGGGACCTACTAATGTGCATTTTCCATGTGACAGCAGCTTAGACTTTAATTGATAAAACCTTAAAAATATTTTAAATCAACATTTAAATTTTATCATTAAATGTTTTTATATAATGGATTGTAGTTTTTGCTGATTCTTTAAAGAAAGATATGATTTATTTTAAAAAAAATTGCGGTATTACTACAAAGCTATCATATTGCCGACTTCTCTCAGCATCTGTTCCCTTATTGCTGCAATGGTGAGTGTAATATCCACCTTATAGAGTGGTTATTAGGTTTAACAAGTTGAGTTATATATGTAAGACGCCTAGGACAGGGCCCAGCACATTAGTAAAAACTAACTTGCTTAGAAATTATAGTAGCCCAAGTTTTTGAGAAGTACCATGTTTTTGAGGCTTTTAGGTATGTATTTAGCCAGTTTCCTCCCTTTAAGCATACTTTTCTTCTTTATTTCAATTTTTAAAAAAATCTTTTTGAGACAAAGTCTCGCTCTGTGGCTCAGACTGGAGTGCGGTGGCATGGACTTGGCTCACCGCAACCTCCACCTCCCAGGCCAGAGTAGCTGGGATTACAGGCAGGTGCCACCGCACCCAGCTAAATTTTGTATTTTTAGTAGTGATGGGGGTTTCACCATGTTGGCCAGGCTGGTCTTGAACTCCTGACCTCAGGTGATCCACCTGCCTCAGCCTGCCAGAGTGCTGGGATTACTGGCCACCATGCCCAGCCTAACCATACCTTTCAAATTTATTTCCATCCTTCTTTTTTCACTGTGTCCCTTTAGCTAAGGGTTAATGTATCCATCTGAGGAGCTTTCCAGATCGAATTATGCGGTTTTTTTCCTGACGATCAAACATTTTCATATATTATTGTATGGTACAGTGATGTACTCAGCAATAATCTTTTTTCGAGATGGAGTTTCGCTCTTGTTGCGCAGGCTGGATTGCAGTGGTGCGATCTTGGCTCACTGCAACCTCTGCCTCCTGGGTTCAAGTGATTCTCCTGCCTCAGTCTCCCGAGTAGCTGGGATTACAGGCACCTGCCACCACGCTCGGCTAATTTTTATATTTTTAGTAGAGATGGGGTTTCACCATATTGGCCAGGCTGATCTCAAACTCCTGGCCTCAGGTGATCTGCCTGCCTGAGCCTCCCAAAGTGCTGGAATTACAGACGTGAGCCACCGTGCCCGGCCTCCACTCAGCGATAATTAAGACTTGTATGATTATTTGTTTCTGTTCTAATTGGCTTCAAGCTGTCATAATTTTTAAGCTCTTGTAATTTTATAGTTCTTAGCTTCCTCTCTCACTGTCAGCTCCATTATTTGCTGCTGTCGGTTCAGCTGCTTTTATCAGTTGCTCATTACTTCTCATCTTCAGAGTCTGATCTGCTGAGTGTTGAATCATTGATTAATCAGGTTTTACAAAATAACATCTATGGCAGGAATGGAAAATAAATTTTAGCTTGTGTGTTGATTCCAGCTAGTAGTGGCCACCTGGAGTGTTGTGCTAAGCAGGATTCTGGAGCATCATTCCTGTGTAATGGGAAAGAGTGCTCTGACAATGGAAGAGGGTGGCAGTGTGAGTGCCACATATTTGCCATTTACTGTCCAAATTAAGATCCTGAATGAAGATCTGAGTGGGTTCTGTAATGAGTGAAATCCATAAATTAGTATTTAGATTTTGTAGTATTGTTTTGCCTTTGTAGAGGTTTTTTCAGTTATTGAGTACCATTCATTCATTCATTTATTTATTTGATGGAGTCTTGCTTTGTCACCCAGGCTGGAGTGCAGTGGCGTGATCTGGGCTCACTGCAACTTCCGCCTCCTGGGTTCAAGCAATTCTCCTGCCTCAGCCTCCTGAGTAGCTGTGACTACAGGCGCATGCCACCATACCTGGCTAATTTTTTTATTTTTAGTAGAGACGGGGTTTCACCATGTTAGCCAGGATAGTCTTGATCTCTTTACCTCATGATCTGCCTGCCTCGGCCTCCCAAAGTGCTGGGATTACAGGCGTGAGCTACCACGCCCAGCCTATTGATTACCGTTTTGCTTTAGACCTTGAGGTTTCCAAATAACTTGCCCTGAGATAAATGAAGGAAATGGCTTTAAAGGATTTTGTCTTGCACTAAAGAAGTTACCTTGAGATTTGTAAATATGCAGTTACTCAGTGATTATGTGATTAAAAATTTAAGTCGTGTCAAAACATACTGTTTTTTTGTGCGTGGTGTTTCATATTTCATCAAAATTACATAATAAAATTACAGATGTGCGGTAAATTCACGGAATGGAAAATGCCAGAATATTAATAAAATTTTAGAAGGCTCATTGAATTTTCAAACATTTCTTTATGATGGCAATAAATAGGCATGTCTGTATGATTATGAGTTTTAAGATCATTTAATGTGTGAATACATCTGAAAAGTTTAAATTTTAAAATGAATTATTTTTGATATGTCTTTCCTTTGACACATATCACATATAACTTTTGCAGGTTGGATTTGCTACCATTTTATGCAAGATTGGTTGCTACATTGCATCCCTGCATGTCTGATGTAGCAGAGGATCTTTGTTCCATGCTGAGGGGGGATTTCAGATTTCATGTATGTATTTAAGCATTTATTTTGTAATATATATATTCTTATACATTGAGTGAGGATTCTTTAAGAATGTAATTGTTGGCATATTCTTGAAATTTGATAGTGGTATAACAGTTTAGAATTTACGGCATTCTAAATTTTTGAAATGTGATTTACTTAACGAAGCTTGAAATTGATCAGTGATATTCTGGTTGGGAGGTGAGCCGTTGCTGCTACCTTGTTCCCCCATTGCAGGAACAGCACTTTTTGCTTTTCTAAGGTAGAAATGATTCTCCAAGGTCAAGACAGCCAGAGCCTTAACTGGTGTTTCTAAAAGAAACATCATTGGCTGCCATGAGTCAGGGTGTGGTGCCGCATAGGATATGCTTCTTTAGGTGCTTGGGTCCAAATGTGTGGCGTCTGCAAGTTTCCATCAATACTCTGATACTAGCAAGTGCTGCCATAGCCTGTGTTTCTTTGATTTTGCCTTAAGAAATTTTACCTTGGATCGTGGTGAGCTTTTTAAAGATCACCCTGGGAAATAACAGGGGCCTGTTACCACATGGCTTCCCTTCCTCTCTAACCCTAGAAGTATGAACAAACTATGTGTTAGTAGTTCTCCCAACCCACGTTACCCAGTTATTTCACGGAGGTGCTTCTGCTGCAAATACAGGCTTGATAGTGGGGAAATGATACTGCCAGAGGTGACTGAAAGTGGACATTGTTAGACTGTGAAAAAACATGAAATTCAATTGTTAGCCAATGGAAACGTGGTGTTTACAAAACTTCACTTTATCATAAGTTGCTCAGAATGCAAATAAAAACGGGAAATGTCCACACGTGCTTTCTCTCACTCACTATGCACAAGTCAGTAGTATTGCTAAGCTCTCTGAAGAACAGACACAATTCCGAGGTCAGGAACTCACAATGTAGTTGAGGACATAAGGTTTAAATAAAAATTAATCCTTAAATATAATAGCTGTAAGGAATTGCATGCTGAATTGCCAAGTGAATTATTGGAGAGTGGGTGCTTTGAGTGCGAAGGAAGGAGAGAGTCTCTTGCAGAGGAGAATGGTCTGTAAGCACTTCTTGTTATTAAGAGATTTGTGGTTAAGATTTTTCTGGGCCAACTTTTGCTAAAGTGTTTTTCAGATTTTCATAGGTAGTAGTACCTAAGGGAAGGTTTCTGTGTTTAGAGGTTGGAAACACTGAACTCAATAAAGTTAAATGGTTTTGTTTTGTTTTGTTGTAAGAATTCTCAAAGCATTAATATGGTAATGTGCTCTGTGAATCTCCTGGAGGGGCATGAATATGGAACCCCTCAAAGAACACACTTTGATAAATGCTGCTAGTTCAGAGACAGATGTAGCAGAAGCTGTGATATTCTTGTTGATATGTTTAATCCCATTATACAAAGAAGGAACTGTTTTACTAGTGGACAGTATGAGTTATTATATTGGTTATATGCCTATACCCCTCAGCCAATCCCCAAATTAAAACACAAGTTACTGGACCAAGCATAATTAGCGCTTTTGGTGAAAAACTTAAATTAAGAAAATTCTGTCTATATGTACTCTCTCATTTGAAAATGGGGGTGAGAGCTGGGGAATTGGCATTTTTATTGTACTGTTGCAATGCTTCATTACAAGGAAGAATATCAGAACTCCAGGAGCATACTTTGGGAACCAGTGCTCTCGGAGGAGAGAAGAAAGAGCACTCTACATACTTGATCACCTTCTACTTCCTCCAGGATCTATAGACTTTGCCAACGATTTTCTATTAGGCAGAAACACACGTTCACCACTCACATCCTTAAATCAAAGTGACAGCAACAAACACCTTTTCTGAGCATCCCCTGCCCCTCCCCCCGCCGCAACTATTTCATTTCCTTCTTATTGAAATATTTTACAGTATACTTGTCTCTGTTTCTCCTGACATTTATTCTTTGATTCGCCATCATAGCAGCACCCTGGCAGAGACCACCAGTGTTTTTCCAGTTGCCTGTTGGTGTCTCTGCAGACTCAAAACTGCCGGACTCTGGTTTTTTAGGAAGCCTGCCTCTGGCTCCACCACATGCTAGCATCGTAACTTTAGCCAACTTACTCAAGTGTTCTAAACCTTGGTTTCCATGTCTACCAAGTGGGGTTAATAATTGCATCTTTTAAAATAGGATTGTTCTTAAGGATTAAATGAAATAATGCACATGTAGCTCCTCACATAGCATCTGTACATAAATATTACTTTAATAATAATTATACCTTCTATGCCACCATTGTCTCCTGGTTCTTACTTGTGTTACTATTCTTAATGTCCTCCACCTTTTTTCCTAGCTGAGTTTCTTTGTTGGGATTGGCTCAGCTTTCTTCCTTCAGCCTCCTTTTTAATGGGATGCATTTACCTGGCCTTTAATTCACATCATTTCTCAACAACCCCAAATATACATATCTTGCCAGAATCTCTCTTATGATACTTAGAAAGTTTTCATGTACTTTGAGCTAAATTAGTCCCCAAACCAAATTCATTATTTTCTTCTTAAAAATGTCTTTTACTTCCTTGAATCTGCTTCTGTATTTCCCATGTAAATTTACAATGCATTTTATCCAACTACTGAGATAAATACCTCTACTTTTGCACCTAGACATTTAGGAGCCATTGTTTACTAAATTCATTTGTTGCTGTCTTCTAAAACAGCTAAAATCTAGCATCTCCTCTTCATACCTCCTGCTACTGTCTTTCATTTTCCATACCTGGAGTTATGATAGTAGATTTTTAACAAGCTTTTCCTGTCTCTGTCTTCTACCTAGATCCAGTATATTTCTGCAGTCTGGTATGTTTTTCCCCCTAAGAACCTCAGCTGAGAAATAAAGCAGGTTAACAAAGCCGTATGAAATGTCACTGGCAGTTAAGGAAATTCTAGTTGAAACAATGGGTTTGCTAATTTAACTGACGATTAGAAAAGGTAATAGAAATGAGAAACCAACATTCTCAGATACTTCAGGTGGGAATACTTCAGGTGAAGCTGTTTGGCACTAGATTTCAAGAGCCCTAGAGGCATTCACACATTGGACAGCTGTGAGGACATGTCCTAAGTAAACAAATCTATGTACCAGAAAAGCGTGATTCACAGTATGACTCTAATAGGGAAAACTGATCATCTGAAAGCCCAACAGTGGATTAATAAAATGGCCATCTAATCACAATGCTGAAATGATGGAGAGCCATTAGAATTGATGTTTACAAAAATGTTTTTAGGGCGGGGCGCGGTGGCCCACACCTGTAATCCCAGCATTTTGGGAGGCCAATGCGGGCAGATCACCTGAGGTCAGGAGTTCGAGACCAGCCTGACCAACATAGAGAAACTCCGTCTCCCTAAAAAAAAAAAAAAAAAAAAAAAATACAAAATTAGCCGGGCGTGGTGGCACATGCCTGTAATCCCAGCTACTCAGGAGGCTGAGGCAGGAGAATCACTTGAACCCGGGAGACGGAGGTTGCGGTGAGCTGAGATTGCGCCACTGCACCCCAGTCTGGGCAACAAGAGTGAAACTCCATCTCAAAAAACAACAACAACAGCAACAAAGTTTTTATATCAGAAAGTGCTTTTTTTCAAAAGCGAGATATAAAATCTTACATATAATAAACATACACTTAAAATGCTTAGAAAGTAGAAAAGAGAAAACAATTACATATCAGTATGTTAACGTGGCAATCTTTGGATGGTGGGAACATGAGGAATTCTTTTCCGTTCTAATTTTCTGTGTTCTCTAAAGTTTCAGTGCGGCCTACTTCTTTAGTGATGAAGGAGACAGCTTTTTGTTTTGTTTTGTTTTAAGAGATGGTATCTTACTCTGTCACCCAAGGTGGAGTGCAGTGGCATGATCATAGCTCACTGCAGCCTCAAACTTCTGGACTCACGCAATCCTCCTATTTCAGCCTCCCAAGTAACTAGGACTACAGGCGCATGCCAACACGCCTGACTGGGGAGACAACTTTTATTTAACCTAAGCAAATTACAGTCATTGACATTTTAAAAATTAATCATCTTCCAACTTTTTGATTAAGTTTTATTTGTTAAAATAAGTTGACTACATACCCCCACTATAGGTATATTTATTTCAAAATTATATACCTTGGCAGTTGTACCAAATATTTTTGTGCATTATAAACCATACAAAAACAAATAGAAATGTGTGAGATAAAACATATAAATAGAATTTTCAGTTTCCTCTCCCTACTCCAAGTAGGTAAATAGTCTTATGCACTCTACTTTGGAGATCACTGGTTCACAAAAGTTTTTAAAGAGTTTAAAAACTCTTTAAATCCAGCAGCACATCAAAAAGCTTATCTGCCATGATCAAGTGGGCTTCATCCCTGGGATGCAAGGCTGGTTCAACATATGCAAATCAATAAACGTAATCCATCATATAAACAGAACCAAAGACAAAAACCACATGATTATCTCAATAGATGCAGAAAAGGCCTTTGACAAAATTCAACAGCCCTTCATGCTCAAAACTCTCATAAATTAGGTATTCATGGGACGTATCTCAAAATAGTAAGAGCTATCTATGATAAACCCACAGCCAATATCATACTGAATGGCAAAAACTGGAAGCATTCCCTTTGAAAACTGGCACAAGACAGGGATGCCCTCTCTTACCACTCCTATTCAGCATAGTGTTGGAAGTTCTGGCCGGGGCAGTCAGGCAGGAGAAAGAAATAAAGGGTATTCAATTAGAAAAAGAGGAAGTCAAATTGTCCCTGTTTGCAGATGACATGATTGTATATTTAGAAAACCCCATCGTCTCAGCCCAAAATCTCCTTAAGCTGATAAGCAACTTAGCAAAGTCTCAGGATACAAAATCAGTGTGCAGAAATCACAAGCATTCCTATACACCAATAACAAACAGAGAGCCAAATCATGAGTGAACTCCCATTCACAATTGCTTCAAAGAGAATAAAATACCCAGGAATCCAACTTACAAGGGATGTGAAGAACCTCTTCAAGGAGAACTACAAACCACTGCTCAACAAAATAAAAGAGGACACAAACAAATGGAAGAACATTCCATGCTCATGGATAGGAAGAATCAATATCATGAAAATGGCCATACTGCCCAAGGCAATTTATAGATTCAATGCCATCCCCATCAAACTACCAATGACTTTCTTCACAGAATTGGAAAAAACTACTTGAAAGTTTATATGGAACCAAAAAAGAGCCCGCGTTGCCAAGACAATCCTAAGCAAAAAGAACAAAGTTGGAGGCATCATGCAACCTGACTTCAAACTATACTACAAGGCTACAGTAACCAAAACAGCATGGTACTAGTACCAAAACAGAGATATAGACCAATGGAACAGAACAGAGCCCTCAGAAATAATACCACACATCTACAATCATCTGATCTTTGACAAACCTGACAAAAACAAGAAATGGGGAAAGGATTCCCTATTTAATAAATAGTGCTGGGAAAACTGGCTAGCCATATGTAGAAAGCTGAAACTGGATCCCTTCCTTACACCTTATACAAAAATTAATTCAAGATGGATTAGAGACTTAAATGTTGGACCTAAAACCATAAAAACCCTAGAAGAAAACCTAGACAGTACCATTCAGGACATAGGCATGGGCAAGGACTTCATGTCTAAAACACCAAAAGCAATGGCAACAAAAGCCAAAATTGACAAATGGGATCTAATTAAACTAAAGAGCTTCTGCACAGCAAAAGAAACTACCATCACAGTGAATAGGCAACCTACAGAATGGGAGAAAATTTTTACAATCTACCCATCTAACAAAGGGCTAATATCCAGAATCTACAAAGAACTTAAACAAATTTACAAGAAAAAATCAAACAACCCCGTCAAAAAGTGGGCAAAGGATATGAACAGCCACTTCTCAAAAGAAGACATTTATGCAGCCAACAGACACATGAAAAAATGCTCATCATCACTGGCCATCAGAGAAATGCAAATCAAAACCACAATGAGATACCATCTCACACCAGTTAGAATGGCGATCATTAAAAAGTCAGGAAACAACAGGTGCTGGAGAGGATGTGGAGAAATAGGAACACTTTTACACTGTTGGTGGGACTGTAAACTAGTTCAACCATTGTGGAAGACAGTGTGGCGATTCCTCAAGGATCTAGAACTAGAAATACCATTTGACCAAGCCATCCCATTACTGGGTATATTCCCAAAGGATTATAAATCATGCTGCTGTAAAGACATACACACACGTATGCTTATTGTGGCACTATTCACAAAAGCAAAGACTTGGAACCAACCCAAATGCCATCAGTGATAGACTGGATTAAGAAAATGTGGCACATGTACGCCATGGAATATTATGCAGCTATAAAAAAGGATGAGTTCATGTCCTTTGTAGGGACATGGATGAAGCTGGAAACCATCATTCTGAGCAAACTATCGCAAGGACAGAAAACCAAACACTGCATGTTCTCACTCATAGGTGGGAATTGAACAATGAGAACACTTGGACACAGGGAGGGGAACATCACACACCGGGGCCTGTCATGGAGTGGAGGGAGGGGAGAGGGATAGCATTAGGAGATATACCTAATGTAAATGACGAGTTAACAGGTGCAGCACACCAACATGGCACATGTATACACGTAACAAACCTGCACATTGTGCACATGCACCCTAGAACCTAAAGTATAATAATAATAAAAAAAAAAGAGTTATGCCACGGCAAATTTACTTATTTATAGAATCAGTACTGATTTTATGTTTAGCCTACAGTAGGTTTTTAGAAAAGTTTGATGAATGAATAAACTTCATGTAAAACAAAGTGAGCAAATTATGGAGGATAGAAAATCTCTATTTGGGTGAATATCTATTTGGCCCTTCTAGAGGAGCCAGCTTGATTAGAACAGAGGGTTCTTTCTGTAGGAAAGTGGTAAATGATAGGCCTTAGGAAATCCTTACAGTTCATGTGTGTTGACATATCTGAAGAGTGTTTTTTTGTTTTGTTTTGTTTTTGTTTTTTTGAGATGGAGTCTTGCTCTGTTATCCAGGCCGGAGTACAGTGGCACAACCTTGGCTCACTGTAACCTTAGCCTTCTGGGTTCAAGTGATTCTCCTGCCTCAGCCTCCCAAGTAGCTGGGACTACAGGCACAGGCCACCATACCTGGCCAATTTTTGTATTTTTAGCAGAGACGGAGTTTTACCATGTTGGCCAGGCTGATCTCAAACTCCTGACCTTAAGTAATCCGCCTGTCTTGGACTCCCAAAGCGCTGGGATTATAGGCATGAGCCACTGTGCCCGGCCTGAAGAGTTTTAATTAGTATATACAAACTTTGTTATTCAATTAATCTAAATTTTAGTTGTCTTTAGCAGAGTTGCAAGCCACATTTTTGATATGGATGATTGATTATATAAGTAAAATCTTACAAGAGGCATTATTGAGCTACAAATATATAGAAAATGTTACATTATGAATTCATCCAGAAGTGTTTTGACATATTTTTGATCATAAAGTTTTAAGAAATGAGAGTGAAGACCGGGTGTGGTGGCTCACTCCTGTAATCCCAGCACTTTGGGTGACCGAGGTGGGTGGATCACCTGAGGTCAGGAGTTCGGCCAGCCTGACCAACATGGAGAAACCCCATCTCTACTAAAAATACAAAATTAGCCAGGCATGGTGGCACATGCCTTTAATCCCAGATACTTGGGAGGCTGAGGCAGGAGAATCACTTGAACCCGGGAGGCAGAGTTTGCGGTGAGCCTAGATTGTGCCATTGCACTCCAGCCTCGGCAACAAGAGCGAAACTCTGTCTCAAAAAAAAAAAAAAAAAAGAAATGAGAGTGAAAAATGTTGAATGAGGAGTGAGAATGTTAGCCATTTTTATAAGTTACAACCTTTTAAAAAGCCTTCAGTTTTCTCATCTGAAAATGAGGGAGTGAGATCATTGATTTATAACACTTCATTTAAATATTGTATAATTTTATCATTTTTATTAGATCTAACCTCCTTAACCTTTATAATATTTCAGAATAATTAGAATTAATGTAAATATATGATGTGGATGATACAGGATGCTAACATGTTTTGAAAACTAGAATGCTTAGTAATGCTTAAAATGGTGTGATATTCCATAGCAGATGATGAAGAGGATATGCATCCAACATCATCCAAGGAGATTTAAAAAATACATATATATATGTATTTCCCAACCCTTCTGACCCTAAAGACTTAGTTTTAGTATATAGTTTTTTGTTATTTATTTATTTATTTTTTTTTTGAGTTCGAGTCTCACTCTGTCGCCCGGGCTTTAGTGCAGTGGCATGATCTCAGCTCGCTGCAACTTCCCCCTCCCAGGTTCAAGCAATTCTTGTGCCTCAGCCTCCTGAGTACCTGGGATTACAGGCACGTGCCACCATGCCTGGCTAATTTTTGTATTTTTAGTAGAGACAGGGTTTCACCATGTTGGCCAGGCTGGTCTCAAACTCCTGACCTCAAGTGATCCACCCGCCTTGGCCTTTCAAAGTGCTGAGATCACAAGTGTGAGCCACCATGCCTAGCCAGTTTTAGTGTGTAGTTTTTGATGTGCTTTCTTATGTGTTTTCCCAAACAAAGACACAAGGTCAGTGTAATTTAGAAAACATTTAAAGTGAAAAAAAAAGAAAGAAAAATCCCAGTTTCATTACTAGTAGTAAACTCTTAACATTTTGGTGGTTTTTTGTTTTTTAGTTTTATTTTTATCTTTTTTTCTCTATAGTTTTTCATGAATGAATTATATTTTATGTATAATTTTCTGTTATTTCTCAGAAGCATTTTACCGTGTCATTAAAATACTCCTTAAACATCATTTTAAAAGTTGTATAATCTTCTTTTGTCCTGTACATTAATTGCTTAGTACCAAGTGATGTGTAGTCACTACCATCATCATCATTATCCTTACTTTACCAAGTGGGCAGACAGGCTCAGGGAGTTTATATGACTTGCTCAAGATAATATATCCCATAAAGTGATCTTAAGAGCACAGACATTCTAACTCTAGAACTTTTGCTCTTTCATGTCACTGCAATATGTATATTAAGCTTTAGCTTTTCAGTTATTTTTCAGCAAACATTTATTTAATGCCCTTGTATTAGAGATACAAATATACAATGAAGGATAAAATTAGTGATAGCTAATATTTAGTGAACCCTTACTGGTCCAAAGCACTGTTTTATGTGCTTTACAAGTATTATCTTATTTAAGACTCACAACCCTATTAGGTCCAATTTACAGATAAGGGCATTGAGACAAAGGTTAAGTAACAGGCAGTAAGTGTAAGTAATAGTGCTGGGATTGAAATCCAGCAAAACTGGTCCACAGTGCACACTCAATCAATCCTCGAAGCTCAGAGAATAAGGTAAATTAATAAGAGAAGTTTTTTATGTGCATGTATATGAAACATTTATTTGTGAAAGCTTCTTTATGAAGGCTGTACTTTCTAAATTACAAGGCTAATAATAAGCAGTCAAGTTTATTCAGTATCATTTTGTTTAATATTAAAAATGAGACATTCTATTTTGTATTTGTCTCTAATTGCAAAACTATTTTGTATGCTTAAATGATGTCATTAAAAAAAAAGTTCTGGCTGGGAGCAGTGTCTCACTCCTATAATCCCAGCACTTTTGGAGGCTGAGGCGGGCGGATCACGAGGTTAGGAGTTCGAGACCAGCCTGACCAACATAGTGAAACCCCGTCTCTACTAAAAATACAAAAAATTAGCCGGGCGTGGTGGCAGGCGCCTGTAATCCCGGGTACTCGGGAGGCTGAGGCAGGAGAATCACTTGAACCCAAGAGGCAGAGAGGTTGCAGTGATCTGAGATCGTGCCATTGCACTCCAGCCTGAGCAACAGTGTGAGACTCTGTCTCAAAAAAAGAAAAAAAAAAGTTCTAGGCCGATTGTGGTGGCTCACGCCTGTAATCCCAGCATTTGGAGAAGCGTAGGCGGATGGATCACTTGAGGCCAGGAGTTTGAGACCAGCCTGGGCAACATTGTGAAACCCCATCTCTACTAAAAATGCAAAAATTTGGCCGGGCGTGATGGCACATGCCTGTAATCATAGCTACCCGGGAGGCTGAGGCACAGAAATCTCTTTAACCCAGGAGGTGGAGGTCGCAGTGAGCCGAGATTGTGTCACTGCACTTCAGCCTGGGCGACAGAGTGAGACTGTCTCAGAAAACAAGAAAAGAAAGTGCTAAACTAATTCAGGGCACCATATTATGGTCACTGGTGTTAAAATGAAAGTTTTCTAGACTGTAGGTTTGGTTTTCCGATGAAAATGGAATTCTGAGGTTAAATCCAATTACATTTCTCTTGATGTGTCTGTTTGCATTGTACTGTTGCAGCAGGATTTTGTTGCATCTGATAATTCTTGAAATTTGTGCCTAACTAGAGGACTTACATGTGCAAAGGACTTAAACTTTGACATACAACCATGACTGGTGATAAAAAAGAACAGTGATTATATTGGCTCTTTCCTTGTAATGTATTTATAATAAAAATGCAGCATAGTTTATAATTACGATGCACTAGCCAGCCTTAATACCAGTTTTGCTTAGGTGAGCACTTGGCATTCTTATTTTTAAAGCAGCATTTCCTGAAGTGTGTTCCGTATAGTATTAATTTAATGGGATGTTAACTAATAGTTAACATTTCAAAAAGGAGGTTCGTGTTGCCAAATAAATTTGAAAAACATTGACTTAAAGTTTTCCTTATTTAAGAGCCTCCTTAGGCCGGGTAAAATTCATTTTTTTCTCCAAATTACTTGACCATGGAACTGTTTTGCAGAGCACATCTTAGGACTGGTGTTATACAGAGCAATTTTTTTTTAACTTACAACAGTTTGAATATAACAAGAATTTTTTTTTTTCTTTTGAGATGGAGTCTTGCTCTTGTCACCCAGGCTGGAGTGCAGTGGCACGATCTTGGCTCATCGCAACCTCCGCCTCCGGGGTTTAAGCAATTCTCCTGCCTCAGCTTCCCAAGTAGCTGGGATTACAGGCGCCTGCCACCATGCCTGGCTAATTTTTGTATTTTTAGTAGAGACGGGGTTTCGCCATCTTGGCCAGGCTGTCTCGAACTCCTGACCTCGTGATCCGCCCGCCTCGGCCTCCCAAAGTGCTGGGATTACAGGCGTGAGCCACCGCACCCAGCCTATAGCAAGAAATTTTACCCATATGTATTAAAAATATCTGGAGTGGGCTGGGCACGGTGGCTCACGCCTCTAATCCCAGCACTTTTTGAGAGGCCGAGGTGGGTGGATTACCTGAAGTCAGGAGTTGGGGACCAGCCTGGCCAACATGATGAAATCCCATCTCTACTAAAAATACAAAAAATTAGCCGGGTGTGGTGGTGGGTGCCTGTAATCCCAGCTACTGGGGAGGGTGAAGCAGGAGAATTGCTTGAACCCAGGAGGTGGAGGTTGCAGTGAGCCGAGATTGCGCCATTGCACTCCAGCCTGGGTGACGAGCGAAACTCCATCTCAAAAAAAAAAAAAAAAAAAAAATCTGGAGGAGTGAATTAGAGTGCATTAAAATAATAGTTTTTATCACAGAGATTCAAAATGTTGATTAAGCATTATCTTTTCTCTCTTAATTTTTAGGTACGGAAAAAGGACCAGATCAATATTGAAACAAAGAATAAAACTGTTCGTTTTATAGGAGAACTAACTAAGTTTAAGATGTTCACCAAAAATGACACACTACATTGTTTAAAGGTTAGTGCTGAATTAGTTGATTGTTTTTAATTGAAAACTTTAAAGTTTTAATTATAAATGGTGGATAAAGTGAAATAATTTAATATTTGATTAATCCAAAAGAAGACCAAGAAAGGAAGAAAAAGTTACATTAAACAGGTGTGCAAAGTACAAAACAAGTAGTAAGATCTTAGATACTTATGCAGTTCTACGAGTAATTACATGAAATCTAAAAAGGGTGAAATACGTCAAGTAAAAGCCTTAAAAATATAAAACTTGATTGAAACAACTACTAGGAACTATCTACAACAGAGTTACCGTTAAATATGAGAAAAATTAAATAAAAAGATGGGGAAAATATGCTATAGAAATATTAATAAAATGAAAGCTGGTTTCTCTGTATTATCATAGAGGTTAAAAATATTGACTGGTGGTAGTTATCTTACTCTGTCATGTGAATACAAACATTTCTACCTAAACTGGAACATCCCATACATATGAGTTGCCATCCCTGGAGAGCTGTAGAAATTTTTTCTCAGTTGGCTACCAGTGAGTTCACAGTATTACAAGGGGTAATTAAGTTCAACCTGTAACACTTTTGACAAAGGCATGAAGTATTATTAGAAATAAAGGGCTGGGCGTGGTGGCTCACGCCTTTAATCTCAGCACTTTGGGAGGCTGAGACAGGCGGATCACTTGAGATTGGGAGTTCAAGACCAGCCTGACCAACATGGAGAAACCGCGTCTCTACTAAAAATACAAAATTAGCCAGGCGTGGTGGTACGTACCTGTAATCCCAGCTACTCGGGAGGCTGAGGCAGGAGAATCACTTGAACCCAGGAGGCAGAGGTTGTGGTGAGCCAAGATCACACCATTGCACTCCAGTCTGGGTAACAAGAGTGAAAGTCCGTCTTCAAAAAAAAAAAAAAAGAAATAAGGCTGGTTTGTAATGATAAAAAGGTTATTTTAACAGGAAAAGATTACCTTTCTGAATCAGTATGCAACCAATAACATGGCTTCAAAATATGTAAAGCAAAAATTGGCAAGTAACAATAAATATCTTACAATCATAGTGAGAGACTTGAAAACACCTCTCAATAGCTGAAACAACAGGCAGACAGAATAAGTAAGTATATACAGAATTGGAACAACACAGTTACCAATGGTGATCTAATTTATACTATATCCAACAGCAGCAGAATTTACAATCTTTTCAAATGCCTATGGATTATTTACCAAAATCAGTCATAAAGTCTTAGAAGATTGAAATTACTCAGATTAAGTTTTTTGTGCAAATAGAATTAAAGTAGAAATTAATTAGTAACAGTAATTAATTATATGTGGTAAAGCTGGTGGAGAATAGATGGAATAATTCTTCTGTATTTGAAATTGACCATTCCATTACTAAGGTTGTTTTTTTCTGTAACAAATTTTTCATCAACTTGATTTCCTTGAGATCTTAATAGATATATCACACAAAATAGGTCTCATGGATTCAAATACATTTGGAACATCCTGAGGTAAACAAAATTAAACAGCTTTTTTTTAATGCATGACTTCTTAGAGTATTTAAAATACTAATAGAGGCCGGGCGCAGTGGCTCACGCCTGTAATCCCAGCACTTTGGGAGGCCAAGGCAGGCAGATCATGAGGTCAGGAGATCGAGACCATCCTGGCTAACACGGTGAAACCCCGTTTCTACTAAAAATACAAAAAATTAGCCGGGAGTGGTGGCAGGCGCCTGTAGTCCCAGCTGGAGGCCGAGGCAGGAGAATGGCGTGAACCCGGGAGGCGGAGCTTACAGTGAGCCGAGATCGCGCCACTGCACTCCAGCCTGGGCGACAGAGCCAGCCTCCGTCTCAAAAATAAATAAACAGGCCGGGCGCGGTGGCTCACGCCTGTAATCCCAGCACTTTGGGAAGCCGAGGCGGGCGGATCACGAGGTCAGGAGATCGAGACCATCCTGGCTAACACAGTGAAACCCCGTATCTACTAAAAATACAAAAAATTAGCCGGGCGAGGTGGTGGGCGCCTGTAGTCCAGCTACGCGGGAGGCTGAGGCAGGAGAATGGCGTGAACCCCACTGGGCAGAGCCTGCAGTGAGCCGAGATCGCGCCACTGCACTCCAGCCTGGGCAACAGCGAGACTCTGTCTCAAAAAAAAAAAAAAAAAGAAAGAAAGAAAAAATAATAATAAAATAAATAAATAAATAAATAAATAAAATACTAATAAGTATTGTAAATATTGAAGGGATAAGTTTCCTAATCCTTCTTAGAGCATCTCTGGAAACTAGTATACTGATAAGTATATTTAGGTAAATTCCAGATAGCATTATAGAAGGGATTATGAAAATGTTCTGAGTTCTGAAATTGAAAGGAATATGCTGTGAATTGTTTAAGTGTATTGGTGTATTTCTTTGTACTAATTCTTAAAAATATATAGGAAGAATATACATTTTTTTGACACAGAAATTTCTTTCCCAGGAATTCATTTTAAGGAAATAATCATAAATATGTCCACAGATTTCTCTACAATGATGTGTGTCCCACCATTTTTATAATACAGGTTGATGAGCATTCCTAATCTGAAAATCCAAAATTTGAAATCCTCCAAAATTCAAAACTTTTGAGTACCATTATGACACATGTCACCTAACTTCATGTGACAAGTCACAGTCAAAACACAGTCAAAACGTTATTTCATATAAAATATATAAAGTGTTGTATAAAATTACTTTCAAGCTGTGTTTATAAGGTTATATGAGACATAAATGAATTTTGTGTATAGATTTGGGTCCCATCCTCAGGCTGTCTCATTGTATATGTGCTAATACTGTATTCCACAATCTCAGAAAATTGGAAATCCGAAACATTTCTGGTCCCAGGCATTTCAGATAAGGGATACTTCACCTATAGCAAGAAATGGAAGGCAATTGGGGTAATGGATAAGAATCAAGTAAGTTTTAATCTAGTTCATATTATGTAGTACTATATACTTTGCAAATCATGCCATAGAAGGACAAAAAAGGACACAAAAAAATTTTCCTAGTAAGCCAGAAAAACCAAGTGATTAAATGATACAATAGAAACCAAGTTCTCAAATGTCTCAATCTGTTTTAGTTTAGAAATATGCGTAAATGATTAGGAGGGTAAATACTAAAATGTTCTAGTGATGTGTTGTATCTGTATTTCATATAATGAGCAAATAATACTTTTGTAGTGAGAATTTTGGAAAATAAATATATAGACCAAGACAAAAGGCATTGATAAAATGTCTGCTGTGTATGTGGCATGTGTTTAAATACAAAACATCTAATAATAAATATAGAAAGGGCTTTGACATTCGTTTCCACATATCTTTCTGTGAAAGACGTCAAATATAATGAAGTTTTTCAATAAAAATTAATGGCAGAACACAAAAGATGCTCAGCAGTGAACCCAAGTAGACTCACTTCTGTTTTTTACATTTTCCAAGTTGTTACACACATTAGATGTATGATAATTTCTTCTCTACTAGGATTGAAGAGTTGCCTTTGTAGTTTTCATCATTCTTCCTGTTGCAGATGCTTCTGTCAGACTTCTCTCATCACCATATTGAAATGGCATGCACCCTGCTGGAGACATGTGGACGGTTTCTTTTCAGATCACCAGAATCTCACCTGAGGACCAGTGTACTTTTGGTAAGGGCTTGAGGATGCTGGTAAGAGCTAGAGGTTCTTGATTTACCTGTGCTTCAGAGGATGAAAATATTGACCAGTGCCGGTTATCTTATTCTTTCATATGAATACAAATATTTCTACCTAAACTGGAACATCCCATACATATGAGTTGCCATCCCTGGAGAGCTGTAGACATTTTTCTCACTTGGCTACCAGCGAGTTCACAGTATTGCAAGGGGTAATTAAGTTCAACCTGTAACACTTTTAACAAATGATGCAGATGAGCAGGCACCCAATACTGTTTTGTTAGAGCCACGTTTATGAATGTTTTTGTTATGTTATGAATGTTTTGGTGCATCTCAAACCATTATTCATGTGTCATGTAATTACACAAAATGTAAGCTTAAATATATTAAATTTTAAAATTAAGGCCAGGTGCAGTGGCTCACGCCTGTATTCCCAGCACTTACAAAATACCAGCCTCGGCAACACAGTGAGACCTCTCTACAAACACATTTTAGAACTAGCCAGGCGTGGTGGCGCTTTCTTGTAGTCCCAACTACTCAGAAGGCTGAGGCAGGAGGATCTTTGGAACTTGGGAGATCAAGGCTGCAGGAGCCATGATCTCGCCACTGCACTCCAGCCTGGGCGACAGAATGAGACCCTGTTTTGAATGAATGAGTGAATGAATGAATACTCACACAGCTGGATAGGAGGGATGATAAAAAGAAATGAAATATAATTATCATCTTCAAAGTGGTTCACCTCTAATGGGTGAGAGTTAACTACGTACTTCTAATACAGCGTCGTAGGTGCTGTAATGGAGGGCTGCAGAGGATACTGTGGGCTCATGGAGAAGGTACTTAAACCAGACTGAGAGTAGGAAAGGTCTCCCCTAATGGCTTGATAGTATTTATGCGGTGTGAACTCTGTGCTAGACCCTTGGAATATAAAGTTGGAAGAGTTTCTGCCCTTACGTAGTTTATAGCCTAATAGGACAGTCAGACAAATAAATAGAGAATTGAAATACATTATGGGAAATTAAAAAAAAATACATTATGGTAAATGTATAAGCCTAGGGTATTTTGGGTGTAGGTAGAAGAGGCACCTAATTTACTATATCAGGAAAGGGTTCTTGGAAAAAGCAGTTTTTGTTTTAGAGACCTAAGCTGAGTCTTAAAGGCAGAAAAGAGAAACCAGTTGAATAAAACAGCTGCAGGTAAAACTGGAGAGGAGGGTAGGCACACACTAGCTTATAAGTAGCCCAGAGTGCCATGCTAAGGAGCTTGAGTTTTTTTCCTGGTGGCAGTGAATAACTGTTGAAGGATTTTAATTAAGCAGATAGGGTGGATATGATCAGATTCACGTTTTTAGAAAGATTAGTATGGAGGTGATAACTGCTGAGACCAGAAGTAGAGAGAACAGTCAAAAGGCTGTTTCAGAAACCTAGGGGGACAACAATGAAGAAATGAATTGGGGTATGGATGGTTGGGGAGAAGCTGGAGAATTCTGACTCGCTATATGAAAATTTTTAGGAGGTAGAACTGAGGAGACTTGGTGGTGAGATATAAGGGATGAGGAAGCAGAAAGTACTCTAAGATAAGACTAAAATTCTGCCATGGGCATCTGAGCAGATGATGGTGCCAGTCACAGACATGAGGGAATAAAGGGGAGGGAACAGATGATGAGTTTGGTTTGAAGCACATCAGGGGGAAAAGGTTCTAAAGCAGGCCAGCTAACAGGTTGAGACTAATTGAGATTAAAAGCTGGATTATCTGTGTATGAGTGATAAGTTAAATGATGCATTCTGTTTTGTCCAAAGAACTTATAGGGTGTGGTCGTTAAATCTCTAGCTCTTTTAAACATGGGAGTGTTTTCTTGTCTGTTTGGAAGACTGAATATCTAACAGGCATTCACTAATTATAGTACAAAGATTCGTCAGTATAGGAGCTTAGCTACAGTCAGTGTACTATAGAAATCCTAGGAGACAAGAGAAACAGTTTTGAAACTTGGTATACTCACAGTTGAACTTATAAATAGCAAAACTTTCTTCTAGTATATGATGATTTTGAGCAGATAGAAAAGCAGTCCATAGGAAAGAGTGAATATGTTTTTAAAAATTAATTCATTTATTCATGCGTTAAATATGAATTGCATGTCTGTCAGGTACTGTTTTAGGTGCTACATATGTGACAGTGGAAAGGATACAGCCCCCGCCCTCCTCGAGCTGACATACACACAGAACTTGAAATCCACCACCACCCAGCACCCCAGTCCACAACACCGCTTGAAGCTCCTCAGTGAGCTCCCTCTGCACACTTAAACCCAGCCTTCTCACCTTGGTGTGCAGTGCTCTCTATTACCTGGCCCCTACCTCCTCTTCCCTTTTCTGCTGCTCCCTGCTAGGAACACACTGGCCTTCTGTTCCGTGCCACATCTGCCTTTCTTTCTCCTTGGGCCTCTGCATGCGTGCTCTTCCTGTGGTTCTTCAGCCTTTTGTTATCCTTCAGATCCTAGTTTAAGTGTCACTTTCTCAGAAAAACCTTCCCTAACCCACCCCAAACTAAAGTAGGTTCTCTGTTTTGGATCTCAGTACTTACTGTTCATACTATTGTTGCAATTATTATTGAAAAGAATAGTAGTTGATTTATTTGTTGATTTTATTCTGTCTTCTGACACCAGACTGTTAAGTTTCTTGAAAGTAGGAATCATGTCTGTCCTGTTCACTGATGAGTTTCCTGCACCTGCCATAGTGCATAACACTAATAAGTACCAAGTAATTTTTTTTTTTTTTTCTTTGAGACAGGGTCTCCCACTGTTTCCCAGGCTGGAGTGCAGTGGTGTGATTATAGCTCACTGCAGCCTCCAACTCCCGGGCTCAAGTGATCCTTCCACGTCAGCCTCCCGAGTAGCCAGGACTATGGATGCACACCACTATGCCTGGCTAATTTTTTTATTTTATAGAGACAGGGTCTCACAACGTTGCTAGGACTGCTCTCGAACTCCCGGCCTCAAGTGATCTTCTTGTCTTGGCCTCCCAAAGTGTTGGGATTACAGGCATGAGCCAGTGCACCTGGCTAGTTTCCTTCCTTTCTTTTTTTTTTTTTTTTTTTTAAGAGATAAGGTCTTAAGCTTGTCTTCCAGGCTGGAGTGCAATGGCATGATCATAGCTCACTGCGGCCTTGAACTCCTGGGTTCAGGCAGTCCTCAAGCAGTCCTCTCATCTCAGCTTCCTGAGTAGCTGAGATGACAGTGCACACTACCATGCCTGGGTAATTTTTTACTTTACTTTTCTTTTATTCTGTTATTTTTTATTTTAGAGATGGGGTCTCACTCCATCACCCAGGCTGGAGTGCAGTGACATGATCATAGCTTACTGTAGCCTCGAGCTTCTGGGCTCACGTGATCCTCCTGCTTCACCTTCCCGAGTAGCTAGGACTACAGATACCTACTACTGTGCCCAGCTATTTATTTTATTTTATTTTACTTTATTTTATTTTAATGTAGAGATGGGGTCTTACTTTGTTGCCCAGGCTAGTGTCAAACTCCTGATCTCAAGGGACTCTCTCACCTCAGCTTCCCGAGTTGCTAGGATTATAGGCTTGAGCTCCTGCGCCCAGCAGATGTTTTTAAAATGACTTAATTATTCAGTAATCTTAATGCTTGGTATGATGCTGTTTTAAGAATTAGGTGTGCTGTTTAAAGATCTTCAGCTTGTCAGTGGTTCTCAACTGGCATCTAGTGGGTAGAGGCCAGAGTGGCTGTAAAACATTCCACAAGGCACAGAATAATCCCCCACAACAAATTATCCAATTCGAAGTGTCAGTAGTGCTGAGGCTGAGAAACCATGAAGTAGACGGTGAGTGACTAGATCTGTATTTGTTAGTTACCTCTTCTGAGCTGATACTGAGCAACCCTAGACACATTATAAGACCTTGGGGACTTTTAGCTTTTTGTAGAGACATGTCAGGTATCTGATACAACATTGGAGCCTTGAGAAATGAATTCTTAGTTGTACTTTGAATAGCTATAGTCAGCCCTTTATTTATATTTTTAGTCCTTATCGTCACTCACTTGTATATTCGAGCCTTGCATTCCTTAAAGTTCACGTTTTTTGGCAAAGTTATGAAAGAAGTTCCCTTGGTAGCAAAGTTCTCTAGTATTTTATTGGATGAAACCTAAGGCTAAGTAGTCATGGGCTAGTATGTTCTAAAAATGATAAGTAGTATAACAGTTAGTGTGCTTACATGCTCTTTGATATGCCCGTTGATTGTTTTTGTGTCGCCACCCCCACCTCTCTGTGTGTTTTTGTTTTGTTTTTTTAAGAGATAGGGTCTTGCTCTTGCCCAGGCTGGAGTGCAGTGCCAATCATGGCTTACTGCAGCCTCCACCTCCTGGGCTCAAGCTGTCCACACACCTCAACCTCCCGAGTAGCTGGGACTACAGGTGTGCGCCACTGCACCTGGCTAATTTTTGTATCTTTTGTAGAGATGAGGTTTCATCATGTTGCCCAAGCTAGTCTTGAACTCTTGGGTTCAAGTGATCCTGCCATCTCAGTCTCCCAAAGTGCTGGGATTATAGGCGTGAGCCACAGTGCCCGGTCCTTTCTTTGCCTTTCTAACCCATTACTTTGAAATAGCAAATCACTGAGAATAGAAGTTTAGTTAGGAGTAAAGGAATCTTAGAAGGAGGAAAGTGTTTTGATTAATTTGGACTTTTTATTTCAGGAGCAAATGATGAGAAAGAAGCAAGCAATGCATCTTGATGCGAGATACGTCACAATGGTAGAGAATGCATATTACTACTGCAACCCGCCTCCAGCTGAAAAAACCGTGAAAAAGAAACGTCCTCCTCTCCAGGAATATGTCCGGAAACTTTTGTACAAAGATCTCTCTAAGGTTACCACCGAGAAGGTAAGTCTTATGAAATCATGTAGTTAATAGTTAACGTGAGATTTGTGGTAGTGCTAAGCTTATGTAGAGTCTAGGAGAAGTGGGGGTAGAGCTCAAGTTCCTTTACAATCGGCTCTGTGTAAGTCACCCTAAGAAGGAATTCTTATGATGATATATAATATTTGGGACATAGGTTTTGTTTTCCTTTTATGATAACTTTTTGTTTTAACTGAAATAGTAACTCTAGTAAATTTTGACTTTATGTATATATTTGAAATTATTACTTTCTTTCTGGTATTCCATAATAAATTTGTACTTAAATATTATTTTGCATCAGTTCACAGGATCCTAACCTTTAGTAGACTTTTTAAGAGGCCCATGATCCCTCTGAAATCTCATAATTTTGAACGTCTCTGGCTATTTGTATTTTTCTGGAAACAGGGTCTGCAGCTTTCTTTAGATTCTCAACAGGGGTTAATTTTCAGTGAAGGTAAAGAATCACTGACCTATTATCTTAATAATTGTAGTTACCATGTTAGAAACTTTGCTTTTAAGTAAGATATATTGAACAAAACATTTCTTGGTGAACTCTACAACTTGAGATATAATATAGTGTAGAATTTTTTTCTTTTTAGGATGGAAGGTGATAAGGAATGATGTTGCAGTTTTGAAAATTGAAACCAGCTTCCTCAGTTAGAGGCAGTAGTTGTTTCAAATAGTTTTGGAATTGGCTAAAAGTTTGAAAAGCATAGAATGGCTAAACGAGTTCTCATACCAGCTTCATTGGAAATGTCAGAGTCATGTTTAGTGTTTGAAAGATGAATTGTGGATGATAATAGAGAGTAGAGATGAAAGGCTTACTTTGCAATTGGCTAATAGTATCCATTTTATATAAGGAGAGAAATGGAAAGACTTTGATTATGGTTTAGAGCTCTGCTGATTATCTTGTTATAGTAGAGGCTTTGAAATAGTAATTGCTAACTTTTTAAAACAATTTAATGTCATGGAGATGGGGTCTTGCTATGTTCTACAGGCTGGTCTGGAACTCCTGGGCTCAAGCAATCCTCCTCCCACCTCAGCCTCCCAAAGTGTTGGGATTACAGGTGTGAGCCACTGCACCTGGCCACGAACATTTTTATAATGTGCCGGACACTTTTCTATGTACTTCACGTATTTTTAACTTGTCTAGTCTTTACCATAAACTAGGAAGTAAGTACTTTTTTGTTATCCCCCGTTTTACACATGAGGAAATTGAGGTTGTACAGCGTCAGTCTTGATACAGTGTCCTCCACCTTAAGGGATCTTTTAGCCAGTTGACTTTGGGTTTGTTTATTTGTTGGAAATTAATGATTTTATTTTTTAAGTGAGATTATTAGCTGGCATAGTGGCTCATGCCTATGAGCCAACACTTTGGGAGGCCGAGATGGGCAGATCACTTGAGGCTGGGAATTTGAGACTAGCCTGGCCAACATGGCGAAACCCTCATTTCTACCAAAAATACAAAAATTAGCCGAGTGTGTTGGCGCACGCCTGTAATCCCAGCTACTCGGGAGGCTGAGACATGAGAATTGCTTGAACCCTGGAGGCGGAGGGTTATAGTGAGCTGAGATCATGCCACTGCACTCCAGCCTGGATGACAGAGTGAGACTCCGTCTCAAGAAAAAAAAAAAAAAGAAAGAAACAAAGCGAGATTATTTATGTCAAATGATGCACCAAAGAGAACATGTTATTTTTCATAAACCTTGGGTTTTTGTTTTTGTTTTTGTTTGAGATGGAGTCTCGCTCTGTCACCCAGGCTGGAGTGCAGTGGCGCGGTCTTGGCTCACGGCAACCTCTGCCTCCCGGGTTCAAGTGATTCTGTTGCCTCAGCGACCGTAGTAACTGGGATTGTAGTTGCCCACCACCGTGCTTGGCTAATTTTTGTATTTTCAGTAGAGACGGGGTTTTGCCATGTTGGCCAGGCTAGTCTCGAACTCCTGACCTCCGATTATCCACCCACCTTGGCCTCACAAAGTGCTGGGATTACAAGCGTGAGCCACCGCTCCTGGCCCGTTTTTGTTTTTAAAGACCTACTCCATGCTGGGCATGGTGGCTCACGCCTGTAATCCCAACACTTTGGGAGGCCAAGGCACAGGGATCCCTTGAGGTCAGGGGTTTGAGGCCAGCCTGGGCAACATAGGGAGATCTTGCCTCTACAAAAAAATACAAAAATTAGCCAGGCATGCTGTTGCGTTATTGCGTGCCTGTAGTCCCGTCTGTCTGGGGGACTGAGGTGGGAGGATTGCTGGGGCCATGAGGGAGGAGCTTGCAGTGAGCTGAGATTGCGCGACTGCACTCCAGCCTGGGCGACAGAGGGAGACTGTGTCTGGGAAAACAAAAAAACCTACTCCAGACTCCTGATTGGATATTTCTTTTAATGACCTGAGAACAGTCACCTAGATTGAAGACCTGAAAACTCTAGATAATTTGAGAGCACTATGGAAGGATTTAGGAAAGATGATAATACATTTTATCATAATTAGAAAGTCTCATTTTTTCTATTTCTGAAGAGGCTGATAGAGGATTTCTAATGTATTTTCTATTTCAAAAGTTCTCTGCACAATCATAGCAAAATTTCTATATTATTTGGTCAGACTACTGTGTACTTATCTTAATAATTTAAACAAAATTCTCTTTATTTAGGTTTTGAGACAGATGCGAAAGCTGCCCTGGCAGGACCAAGAAGTGAAAGACTATGTTATTTGTTGTATGATAAACATCTGGAATGTGAAATATAATAGTATTCATTGTGTAGCCAACCTCTTAGCAGGACTAGTGCTCTACCAAGAGGATGTTGGGATCCACGTTGTGGATGGAGTGTTAGAAGATATTCGATTAGGAATGGAGGTAAACAAGACTTTCTTTAATGTCACACAACTGGAATTTGTGGAGAATTTATTATTTCTAGGTTACTATTGAGACCCAAGTTATAGGAATCTGTAAATTTATTAATTAAAAAAAAAGCTGATAATCATTTTATAAGCATTTCCTGTAAACACTTTCCTCTTTTTTTTTTTTTTTTTTTTTTTTGAGACAGAGTCTCGCTCTGTCACCCAGGGTGGAGTGCACTGGCACAATCTCTGCTCACTGCAACCTCTGCCTCCTGGATTCAAGCAATTCTCCTGTCTCAGCTTCCCAAGTAGCTGGGACTACTACAGGTGCATGCCACCACGCCTAGCTAATTTTTTTGTATTTTTAGTAGAGATGGGGCTCTGCCATGTCAGCCAGCCTGGTGTCGAACTCCTGACCGTAGGTGATCACCTGTCTTGGACTCCCAAAGTGCTGGGATTACAGGCATGAGCTACTGCGCCTGGCCTAACAGTTTCCTCTTACTGTAAAACCCAGATTTATTGTTTCCTTAATTCACTGATGGCAGAGAAAATAGGTTAAGGGTAGAATTACATTTTAACTGTTTTAGAAACAATTCATGTAATGATAGCTAAATTTAATACCTAACATGTTCTTTTTATGAAAACACTTTAAAGATAACCATTTCCTAGAGAGAGAAAAGGACACCTAGAAGTGACCACTTTATTAGAAAAGATCTGTCATTTCTCTATTCAGTGTTCTTTCAGTAATTGATATTTTCAAGTTACAGAGACAAGTTTAACCTGTTTTCATATACAGTACTCCTCTTTAATGAAAATCTGTGTTTTTGTTGCCTTTTAGGTTAATCAACCTAAATTTAATCAGAGGCGCATCAGCAGTGCCAAGTTCTTAGGAGAACTTTACAATTACCGAATGGTGGAATCAGCTGTTATTTTCAGAACTCTGTATTCTTTTACCTCATTTGGTGTTAATCCTGATGGCTCTCCAAGTTCCCTGGACCCACCTGAGCATCTTTTCAGAATTAGACTCGTATGCACTATTCTGGACACATGTGGCCAGTACTTTGACAGAGGTTCCAGTAAACGAAAACTTGATTGTTTCCTTGTATATTTTCAGGTATATAAGCTGAAATATTCAGTTTGGCATCATTTAACACATTGCATGTGTTTTAAAAGAATACTATTAGAGAAGAAACGTTATGGTATTCATATACTATATATATGTTCATAATTAGATTATATTCTTCATGTAAGAATGCTTTTGGAAATTTAAAGATATATGATGGATTCTATTATATGAACATTCTCATTGCATGTAACTTTTATGATTGATAATGATTACTCGTTAATTTTGGGAGTCATTTTCATAAAGTTTATAAATATGGTTTAGTAATTTATGGACCGTGATATTTAATACAGTAATTTATTAATTAAATTACTTGTGATTTGTAATACATTTGTTAATGTTCTCTTCTCACTCATATATATTCTGGTTTACATCTCAAATTCTTGTTTCTTTCTTTTTTTTTTTTTTTAATAGAAATGGGGTCTTGCTATGTTGGCCAGGTTGGTCTTGCACTCCTAGCCTCAAGTAAACCTCCCGCGTCAGCCTCCCCAAGTGTTAGGATTAAAGGCATGAACCACCACGCCCAGCCCAAATTCTTGTTTCTAAAAGATATATATATGTATATATATATTTTTTTTTGAGACTGAGTCTTGCTCTGTCACCCAGGCTGGAGTGCAGTGGTGCAATCTCAGCTCACTGCAACCTCCACCTCTCATGTTCAATCAATTCTCCTGCCTCAGCCTCCAGTACTCCACCACACCCAGCTAATTTTTGTATTTTTGGTAGAGAAGGGGTTTCACCATGTTGGTTAGGCTGGTCTTGAACTCCTGACCTCAGGTGATCTGCCCACCTCCGTCTCCCAACGTTCTGGGATTAACAGGCGTGAGTCACTTGTGCCCAGCCTAATTTTTTTTGTTAAAAAGAAAACCTATCATTTTTGAGGAAAATGTGTTATTTTTAATACAGTAAGAATATTTGTTCATTTATTCGTAAATTCTTGGGTTGTGTTTTCCATATCTTAATTTTGGGTAATTATATAAACTTGTGATTTAGACCAAGCACAATATAAATTAAATTCATACACAAATATAGGGACAGTACTACAACCTCTATAAAGTTTATATTTCAGACGTTAACTTATAGGTTGATTAGTTGGAGCCCAATTACTATTTCCCATAAAATACAATTTTCTAAGTGCCAATTAGGGTGAACAACTCACTATCAAGTGCTTTAAGTTTTACTAAGTGGTGATAGTACCATTCGATTCTATATAATCACAATTGTTAGTATTTTCATTTACCCATTATGAAGAAAATAAGTTTAATGTTACAACTTTGAAGTATCAAAAATACATCCACATGGTGGCATGTGTTAAGTTGGGGGTAAATATTCTTGGGGAATTGCGGTCTGTTAGCTTGCTCCTACCACTATTCTTTTGCAATAGAGGGAAACTTACTACCTTACTTTCTGAATTGATGAGCAATAAGTGGGGAAAAGGACTTGCAGATTTGAGGGTTGGATGTCCCTGTTGTATGTAAGGACCATCTTAAGTTGGATACTGTATTAAAAGCCAGAGTTTTGCTGCAAAATGGCAGCTATAACAGCATCCAAAGTAGAATATCTCTCAGAAGAGATTCCTTTGGATTCACTCTGACATCTTAGGCTGAGAGGAAAGAAACACTCAGAAATATTCAGGAGCCAAAAGAGACAAAAATATTTTCCAAACTGATTAACAGACAAAAATGCGTAGCAGAGCCATACCTAGGAATTGGAGTCAGAAGTGAGTGAGGCCTGGGTGATGAGGTCTGTGTGTTCCACCCAGAACATGGTGTGTACAGTTTAGTATTAGAAGGTCAGGAAGAAAGGATCACCTGGAGCAGTGCTTCTAAACTTTCCTGTGCATCCATGTCCCCTGGGGACATTGTAAAGATGCAGATTCTGATTCATTTGACCTAGGGGGAGGCCTGAGATTCTACATTTCTAACAAGCTCCCAGATGAGGTCCACACTTGGAGTAGCAAGGACCTGGAACAAACTGGAGAGGAAGAGTAAAACTCCCAGAGGAATACCTGTTCATACACTAGTAAATTCTTGGGTTGTGCTTTCAGTTAATGTAAATTTAGGAATTAAAACAAGTATAAAATAGAATGTGGGAACCAGACTTGGAGTAGAGAGGGAAAATATCCACACCATGCCATATACACAGTAGATGTTCAATAAATGCTTGTTGATGATTAGTGATTTTTATATATTTCTCAAACACCATATCTTCAGATACTTTAACTCTTCAAAAATCAAAGCAAGTAGCACAGAGAAAATAATGAACATTTATCACAATGATGGCTTTGAATTTGGTTAAATTTGTAAAATTAAATGTGGGAAAACAGTGCCTTGTTTTGGAGTACCTGAAAATTTATTTAGTATTTTATTTATAATATTTCCTTGCCTTTAAAAAACTGTGACAGTTATAATGAAAAGATATTTAGGACCGGGCGCGGTGGCTCACTCCTGTAATCCCAGCACTTTGGGAGGCCAAGGCGGGCGGATCACGAGGTCAGGAGATCGAGAACATCCTGGCTAACATGGTGAAACCCCGTCTCCACTAAAAATACTAAAAAGTAGCCGGGCGTGGTGGCAGGCGCCTGTAGTCCCAGCTGCTCGGGAGGCTGAGGCAGGAGAATGGCGTGAACCCGGGAGGCGGAGCTTGCAATGAGCTGAGATTGCGCCACTGCACTCCAGACTGGGTGACAGAGCGAGACTCCGTCTCAAAAAAAAAAAGATATTTAATAAATTCACCAAATAGCTCAAAACCTGTATAGACAGAGGGAAATGATTGGAATAGGATCATTGCTGTTGACCATTAATAGAAATGGTAGGTGTCTTTTACAACCTTTTAGCTTAGTAGTTATAACTAGGAAACAGCACAATATAGTTTATTATTTTTAAATATTTTGTTATTAATTTCTTATAGCTAAATTTATTTTTCATTTGTTATCAGCGTTATGTTTGGTGGAAGAAAAGTTTGGAGGTTTGGACAAAAGACCATCCATTTCCTATTGATATAGATTACATGATCAGTGATACACTAGAACTGCTAAGACCAAAGATCAAACTCTGTAATTCTCTGGAAGAATCCATCAGGCAGGTACAAGACTTGGAACGAGAATTCTTAATAAAACTAGGTAAGCAATTGATTGCAGACAGAAAATGAAGGTGATATTTGGCAGATTATTTCTGGAATTTGCTTTATAATGTTACCAGTCAGAGTTTACATTGTATCTTTTCTATTTTCAGTGTTGAGTGTTATGTAGTAGTGTTAGGTAATGCCTGTGTGGTGTGCTTGATTTCACTAAGTAATTTCAAACTGGAGGACAACAGTTATGCAGGACTCACAGGACAGGACTTGAAGCAAGTGACAGTGATGGGGGAATAAAAAAACACCACAATCCTGTCTACCTCTCTTAATTTTAGAATTTTTGGTTGCTAATATAAAATCTATTTTTTATTAAAGCATTTCTCATTTTTGCGTGTATATTTTCAACAGGCATTATTTCCTAAAAAGTGCAAGCAAAGAAACTGTAGAAGGGAGTACCTGTCATAAGTTTGGAACTACCCTACAGGATTTCAGAGCTTACCCACTGGCAGAGTTGCTTCTGTTTCTAAGGACTAGAGAAAATCTAGAGATAATTAGAAGGTTCTCTATATACTTTAGTATCCTGAGGTTGTTTTGGGGAGAAGAGTTAACTCCTGAACAGCTTCCGCCAGAGCTGCAGGAACCTGTATGTCTTCAGAAATAACCAGTACAAGGTATAGCCATACCATTCTGGTTTATGTGCTGATAGTTATTAGCATGTTTTATTGTAGTCATTTTAAAGTGACACGTTTTGGCCAGGTGTGGTGGTTCACGCTTGTAATCCCAGCACTTTGGGAGGCCAAGGCAGGCAGATCACCTGAGGTCAGGAGTTCGAGACCATCCTGGCCAACATGGCAAAACCCCATCTCTACTAAAAATACAAAAATTTTCCAGGCATGGTGGTGCACGCCTGTAATCCCAGCTACTCAGGAGGCTGAGGCAGGAGAATCGCTTGAACCCGGGGGACGGAGATTGGAGTGAGCCAAGATCACACCATTGCACTACAGCCTGGGCAACAAGAGCGAAACTCCATCTCAATAAAATAAAATAAATAAATAAAAAGTGATGCGTTTTCAGACTATTAAGCTAGTATTTGATTTCCCACTAGAACTTGGTACATTCCTGTCTGTCATTAAGGGATCTTTACTTTCACCAGTTATGCAAATTATATAAATTTACTACATCGCATATCTGAAGAACCACTTTTCATGGTAAAGGTTTTATAAGTGCTGCTACTGATTGTGCAAGTATTAACTTTTTCTACAACTTAACCCATGAAGGCATATGTGATTCTTTTTGTTCTTTGAACCTTTTTCCAAGTTACCTACTTTCTTTTCCTTTTGAAATTTCTAATTGAATACATGATCTCATATCAAGCAGAGTATTTATGAACTTATTTCACTTGCTTTGGATCCTTGGAAAATTGTTAAGTCTTAGCCTTGTTTCCCAAAAACCTTCACAAATGGTACTCTCTGTATAGTGGACATGAGTAAATATTAGTGTGACACCTAGTTTGGTGACGGAAAAGAGAACAGTTGTGCTTTGTCCTTTGTAGATCAAAAGGCTAGACTAAAGGACTGCAGGCTTCTTGTGAGGACTCTGTCCTTGTTTAGAATATGGAGGTAAAAATAGATCGCTGTTTATGAATGAAACTCTAAAGATGGTAGCAGCCGCAATCAGTGCACTCCCGTCTCCATTTGCTTCCTGGCTGAGGAAGAAGACGTATGCAGAAAAATCGATATTAAATCAGTTTCCTACTGATAAACCAGAAGATAATACAGTATTGTGCCTTTGGTAGTTTTTTGTTTTCAGACACCTGAAAATTCATTGTCTCATGTTAGTTTTATAGTATCCCAATATTAACATAATAGTTAATAGGAAAACACTAAAACCATTTTATTATATTTTAAAAATAACTTTTAATAGTATTGAAAGTAGTGTGTTCATGACAGTAATTTTTAAAAACCAAGAAAATAATACCAATATTCCATACAGAATGATAATCGTGTGTTAATATTTTGATACATATTTTTCTACTCTTTTTAAATTTTTTATGTGTTTGTGATTTTATAACCAGTTGGTTATACTTAATAAATTATGAAATTTTATCTTGACATTACGCATATTCTCTTAAAGCTTTATTTTTTGTTTTTTAATTGGCTGTATTCATTTGTATCTGTGTGCCATAATTTACTTAATACAGCTGTTTCACTCTTAGGTTGATTCTAGTTTTATACCACTGTAAATAACATTTTTAGTGTACCTCTGATTTTCTCAGGATAGATAAGATTACTAGCTCCGATTTTTATTTTAATTTAAGAACAAAACTAAAATGGTAATAGGCAATGTTATTTAATTCTGGTTTGGAAGTGTCCAAAGCAGTATTCATGAAATGAGAGGGTTAAATCACATTATCACTAAAGTTTCTTCCTGCTTGAATCCTCTAATATTCTATGCATGAACAGGTATTTATTTAACACCTACTGTGTATTTATTAATATATGGGCTGTCTTAAGTTTTGAGCATTTAAGACAAGTTCTTTGTCCTCAAGGGTCTTATAATCTGATGTAATATTTATGAGATCATTAGGAAAAAATAGCAACGTGGTATATCATCAAATGTAAGATGCTGTAAGTTCTCCACATGCTTTAGGAGCAAACAGGAGAAAGAGTAATAGATTGAAGTACTCATTGACAGTTCATGCAGGAAGTAAAACTGAAACTGAACTTGAAGAGTGGATGGGATTTGAAAGTGCATATTGAAGGGTATTCTCTATTGAGAAGGATATTGGGCAAGCAAGATCTCAAAGCAGTGTGTTCTGTGACAGGAGACGTCTGAGGCAACTTCAGGGGAGGGCTTAGGAGAGAGGAGTGGGTAGCAGATCAGTGGGATCAGATGAGACCACATTGTGTGCATACCAAAAGTAGAGAGGGTAGATTGGAATTCCAACAGGAAGAAGAATTGACTGGGCAGTAAAATGTGGGATGGACACAGGAGGTGAAAGCAAATTCAGGCCAGGGAGTTCCATTAGGCTTAGGAGGAGAATGCTGTTATTGAAGAAAAAAATTTAGTCTGTATGGTGACAAAGCTGCTATGGCGTTTTGCCCCATTCCCCCCGTCTTAATTTGCATACATTCAAATTGATAGCCAAATATGATTTCTCCATTAAAGTGGCACGATTTTTTTCATGTCTTTGAGTTTTTGGAGACTCTGTAAATCTCATTTGGTAAAGAGTGTGGCGAACGCTCTATCTTACGTATGGCTGAGACTGTACCTCATCTGTTACTGTTTTCTACCTTTGTCCAAGACTGAGATATACAAGATCATCCAAGTATTTAAAGCTGTAAGAAAAGAGGGAAAAGTATACACACACACACACTTATTTTTTCTCGCTTTTTGTTAGTGGTGTTTCTTTGTTGAAATGTAGGCCTACACATTTAGTTTTTAAAATGTTTCTCACCATATTTTTTAATTCTTTTACCTTTGTTCTGAGAAAATGGCTGTTGAATTCTTAATGCATACTTTTACATGAATTGGTATAGTATAGAAAACTAGCCTGTATCTATTTTTAATGTATTTTTCCATTTCCACCTTCTCATTTCAAGGCCTGGTAAATGACAAAGACTCAAAAGAGTCTATGACAGAAGGAGAAAATCTTGAAGAGGATGAAGAAGAAGAAGAAGGTGGGGCTGAAACAGAAGAACAGTCTGGAAATGAAAGTGAAGTAAATGAGCCAGAAGAAGAGGTGATGACTTTTATATATAGCAACATAGAGTACATTTGTATAAGAGTATTTTGATTATATGAGCCAAAATTTTTTTAATACATAAGAGCTCAGTTGTTGTTTTTTTTTTTTCTTTTTTTTCTTTTGAGACAGAGTCTTGCTCCGTCGCCCAAGTTGGAGTGCTGTGGCGCAATCTCGGCTCACTGCAACCTCTGCCTCCTGGGTTCAAGTGATTCTCCTTCCTCAGCCTCCCGAATAGCTGAGATAACAGGCGTGTGCCACCACGCCCAGCTAATTTTTGTATTTTTAGTAGAGATGGGGTTTCACTATGTTGGCCAGGCTGGTCTTGAATCCCTGACTTCAGGTGATCTGCCCCTCTCAGCCTCCCAAAGTGCTGGGATTACAGGCGGGAGCCACCGCACCTGGCCTTCTCCTTAGTTTTATTATAGTAAATGTAACTAGCAGTATGTTTCTATCATAAAACCCCTTGTTTAATTAAAAGTTTTTAAAGAAAGTAATAAAATACTGATTATAGCATTTTTATTTAATAAGCAATTTAAAGAAAAAAATTGTTTGCTCTCCACGTCTTTTTTTTTTTTTTTTTTTTTTTTTTGAGACAGGGTTTCTCTCTGTTGCCAAGGCTGGAGTGCAGTGGTGTGATCGTAGCTCACTGCAGCCTCAACCTGTTGGACTCAAGCAGTCCTCCCACCTCAGCCTCCTCAGTAGCTGAGACCACGTGGACGTGCTACCATGCCCAGCTAATTATTTTGGTTTTTTTTGTAGAGATGGGGATCTTGCTATATTGCCCAGGCTGGTCTCAAACTCCTGGGCTCAAGCAATCCTCTTCCCTCAGCCTTTCAAAGAGCTGGGATTATGTGTGTGAGCCATTGCACCCCACTTCTTGTGTATCTTAATCTCGCTGTTGAATATGGACTTTTTAGTCAGTGGATTTTATACTCTTCAAAACAAAATTACTGGCTAGATATTAATGAGCTTTGCTTTATTTTTCCCAGATCTCATGGTTATGTGAAATCTGAAATTCAACATATACGATAGTAATTGATACACCCTTTTTGTATCTATGACTATTAAGTTAAACCATATGAAATTATTCTTGTACTGTTTCTGACTTAGCAAAATGTCATTTCTGTGTGATTAAAACTAGCAGTTTTAATTCTTTGGGTTTTGTTGATGTTGTTTGAGACAGTCTTCACTGTCGCCCAGGCTGGAGTGCAGTGGCATGATCTCGGCTCACCGTAGTCTCCACCTCCGTAGTTCAAGTGATTCTTGTGCCTCAGCTTCCCAAGTAGCTAGGATTTTAGGTGTGTGCCACCATGCCCAGCTAATTTTTGTATTTTTGGTAGAGATGGAGTTTCACCATGTTGGCCAACCTGGTCTCGAACTCCTGGCCTCAAGTGATCCCCTCATCTCGGCCTTCCAAAATGCTGGGAGTACAGGCGTGAGCCACCACGTTTGGCCCATGATTCTTCAGTTTTTTCTTCCAAACTCACTTACGTTTAAATGTTCCATGAAGCTGTGCACATCTATAGTCCCAGCTACTCGGGAGGCTGAGGTGGGAGGATTGCTTGAGCCCAGGAATTCATGTCCAGCCTGGACAACATAGTGAGACCCTGTTTCTTTAAATTAAAAAAAAAAGTCAAATAAAAGGATGTCTGAGATTTGCTTTATAATCTCGAGGTAGATTGGGGAATGGGTTAGGGTATAGAAGAAACAAAATGAGAGTTTAAAAAGTTAGAATGAGTAAAGTTGCGATTAGAATACTGATGAAATTAAAATGTAAGTCATGAAATTAGCAGTTTTTCACTGGAAGTATGATTTTAATTAAATATTGAAAAAAGTTTAAATTTGCAGTCAATACTTAAGTGTTTTGGGGAAATTTAATTTCACTTTTAAAGTTTTTATTTGAGTAAATGGGATGTAAATATTTTGAGAATGTGGGTTTAATGTTTAAAGGAATGTTAATTGTTTATGACATTCATAAGACAGATTTGCAAACTGGATTTTTAAAAAGCTTTATTTAGAATTAAAGAGAAAGGACTCATAATTTAAGGTGATTAAAGTTTTCTATGGTCAGATGTAAAAATCTATAAGGCTGTGTTTCCTTTAGCCCTAAAGCTTTGTAACTTATTGGATATTTGGAATGGTTTAACTGCATAACAAATTGCTTTGCCATTAGTTAAAAAGGATTGGTTGTGAAAAGACTGTATAGGCAATAATGTATGGTTTTCCTAATTGGCTAGTATTCATAGGCAGGAGAAATGCACCATGAAGTATTTATGTTATTTGCTACCACTTTTTCTTGACAACCTTAGAACTTCCTTAGATACAAATAAGTGAGTAAAAATTCAGAGCTGGAATATGTTTCTTTAATTGGCTTCAGTATACTAGATAAACATTATATTGCTTTGTTTTCAAAATGAGGTTGTAATAGAAACATTCAGTAATAGAATTCAAGTTGACTTTATTAAGTATTTTATAACAACAAAGGGAAATGAGAAAGTATTTCCATTTCATGTTTTCAGACTAATCTTATGGTTGTCTTGGATTTGGCTACTGTACTAATTACATGAGCAGTATCTAATAAATCCAGCATTGTTGGTAAATACGATATTAAGGAGCGCTCATTTTCTCATTAATTTCTCATTTGAAGAGTTCTGATATGTTTCCTCCTCTAAGGGCATTTTCTCCTTTTTAGACATGAACTTTATAATTTTGATAGTTATATCATTTGTAACCATTACTTACTTTTCCAGTTGGAGAATGCATATTGCACAGGATACATGTGTGTTTGCTACGTAAAATGCAAGCAAAATGTGCAGAGGGAGGTTCCAAGTGCTTGTGTGTGGGAGAAGTGAACTGGGACTCTGGTTCACTTTGTGAGAAAGGGGATTGGAATAGTTCACTTCTTTCACCCCGAGACCAGTTTCCCATGACCGCCCTGCAAACACAAGGAGAAGAAATTTAGTAACGAGTAATAAGAGCAGTGGATATTCTCCAGTTATTTACTTTGAGACAGAAGGGTTCGAATTCAGCTCTTAAAAACAAATGCTGTGTTCTATTTGTATCTTGGTCTTCAGCTGTTTAAAGTTCTATTTGACCTTTTGAAGAGTGGGGGTGACTTTGAGCACCTAACAACCTGAACATTTTCTCTTAAATATCAGCTCTATAAGTTAAAGATAACTGTTTAAATTAAATGTTCTTCTGTGATAACTCCAATATTCTCTAGCATTATGTAATTTATCAACAGAAAGTACAAGATTCATTCTTAAAATAGCAATAATAGTTATTTAGTGAGCATTTATTGTTCATGGTTACTGCCCTAAGTGCTGTATTTGTATTACCATTTCTCATACTACCCTTACAGTAGGTGGGAAACAAAGGCACAGATAGGTTGAATAATTTGCCCAAGATCATAGAGCAGGTGATGGCAGAGCCGGTATTTGAACTCAGGCAGTTTGCCTTTTGCTACACTGTTCCTCTTGCTTTCCCTAGCCTGCTTAGGTTTTGTGGTCCATTGACAAGCACTTCTTAATTCCACCCATTATTATATCAGTGTACACTGGGATTAGGACAAATGAAATTCTTGTTCAAAATCTTAATTTGAAAAATTAATGCATGCTACATTCCCTGAGTAATATGAAACATAAAGGATGGAGAGAGGGGAAAAGTTAATGTATTTTAGCTTAGTTTATGAATGGGAAGTGTCTTCTAACTGTTGAGAAAGGATTCATTTTTTCAAGAGCAAATTTAAGAGCACCTCTATTGCAAATTTAATTTTGAATTATAAAATTAATTCAGAAAACATTAATGCATTTGGGGGGAAAAAGGTAATGTATTGGTGTACATTTTTCTTTTTGGTGGGGGATGGAGTCTCGCTCTGTTGCCCAGGCTGCAGTGAAGTGGTACAACCTCGGCTCACTGCAACCTCTGCCTCCCAGGTTCCAGTGATTCTCCTGCCTCGGACTCCTGAGTATCTGGGATTACAGGTGCCTGCCACCACGTCTGGCCAATTTTTGTATTTTTAGTAGAGACGGGGTTTTGCCATGTTGGCCAGGCTGGTCTTGAACTCCTGACAAGTGATCCTCTGACCTCAGCCTTCTAAAGTGTTGGGATTACAGGCGTGAGCCATGGCGCGGGCCATTGGTATACATTTTTGAAACGTTTTCATTTTAAGAACTCAGAATCATCAGCTGTCTATACACTGTTGAGGTTTTGGAATTAATTGCTACATACACTAAAGATAATGTAACACATTTAAGTATTTGTTCCAGGAATTATTTCTCAGCCATCTTGGCACAGTGAGAAGCAGCTGGGTTTAGTGGGTTTTGGTTTTTGTTGTTGTTGTTGTTTTTTTTTTTTACTCTTAAGGAACCATGTGGGGGTGACTTGGGATACTGGGGTGGAGGTAAATGAAGCTCCACTCTGTGCTTTGTGCCCTTTGAAAATCTCTCGGAGCTCTGCCCCATCTTCTGTTTGACAAGAAATTTCAGCTGATCGAAGTGGAGGGGGCAGGGACTGACTGTGAGGATGGGGTGAAGTAGTCCTTGAAAACTACCAGTTAGGGGAGCTGAACGGCCAGGTCTTCTGCTTAATAGCAGTGTGCCCTTAGGCAAGTCACTTAACTTTTCTGAGCCTCAGTTTTTTCATGTGTAAAATAGGAACAATAAAGCTTGTCCTTCCATCTTCAGACTTGGGTAGAGCAAACAAAATGAAGTGTATGAGAACACCTTCCAAATCGAAGTGCTTTATAAAAGGTAATGCTGTATCATTGCTTTCAGCTGGTAATGCTGTTACATTTGAACTTTTGTTGGTTTCCATTGCAGTTAGATGGGTATTAAAGAACTACTGTGAGACATTCAGCCTCTCCAGATTTGTTTCAGGAGGAGGAGAACACAAAAGGCTCAGGAAACTTCTTCATTGTGGAATTCAAGGAAGAGCTTCTACAATAGATCTCTGTATTGTTAGACAGTTGAAGGTAGTGAGATGGGTTTTCAACTACTGATTTGTCTTAAATGTTGCTAGCTGACTTTGCCCTCCCATTGGAAACCAACTACATAAAGAGCTAAAACTTGAGAATAATAAACAATTATACGGAAGTTTTGAAATCTTTTTAAGGCATGTAAAATATGGTTACACTTCGAAAAGTTCTTTAATCTTCTAATGTTCAATAATTTCAGGAGGGTTCTGATAATGATGATGATGAGGGAGAAGAAGAGGAGGAAGAGAATACAGATTACCTTACAGATTCCAATAAGGAAAATGAAACCGATGAAGAGAATACTGTACGTATGGCTGAAAAATATACTTTTTGAAATTGTGCAACACTTTTATAGTATTTGAATTTTAGTCACTAAACTTTTGTTTCTTTTGATTATGAAAAATATTTCTTTAGAAATTCATTTTCAATTTGTTTTCCTAACCATTTTCTTTAAATTCTTTTAACATTGAATAATGTTAGATATTTTACTCACTTTACTCCTTGAGTTATGTTAAACAAGTTGTCAATACTAAAAGGCTTTGCCCTAGAAAACATTACAGTTAAAATTTCCGGTCTGATTTTTTTGTTTTGTTTTAATAAGGAGGTAATGATTAAAGGAGGTGGACTTAAGCATGTACCTTGTGTAGAAGATGAGGACTTCATTCAAGCTCTGGATAAAATGATGCTAGAAAATCTACAGGTATTAAATGTCATTTGTTTCAAAGACTCTTCTCAATACAAAACATTGCAGCCCATTACATTGTGGTTCATGTGAAGGCCTCTCCTATCTAAGTGTCTCTTCTGCAGCAGCTTTTGCTAGATCATGTGTAGACAGCTTGCAGCCAGCTTCTTGTTCTTCTTGCATCCCACATCCTGATTTGCATGAGGTAGAGTCGGTGAAAATGCAACACACACAAGATTTGGAACAGAATAATTTCATTGTGCCAATCTTTGCCTTTTATTTCTTAAGTCATATTTCTTTTCTTTTTTTTTCTTGAGACAGAGTCTCACTCTGTTGCCCAGGCTGGAGTGCATTGGCACGATCTCAGCTCACTGCAACCTCTGCCTCCTGGGTTCAAGCGATTCTTGTGCCTCAGCCTCCCTAGTAGCTGGGATTACAGGCATGTGCCACCACCCTGGGCTAATTTTTGTATTTTAGTAGAGACGGTGTTTACCATGTTGGCCAGGCTGGTCTCGACCTCCTGACCTCAGGTGATCCTCCTGCCACGGCCTCCCAAAGTGCTGGGATTACGGCGTGAGCCACCGTGTCTGGCCTATTAAGTCATATTTCTAAGACTTCTTTCTTGCAGTTTGTTTGGAAGCCAAACTGTGCAGAAGATAGACATTTGGGGTCATTTAATTCAGTAAATTCTTACATTTATTAGTTGAATAGCTTCTATGTTAATGGAAAAATGTTTGTTATTTAATGTTTAAAGAAATGCTAGTTGTTTAATGTATTCATAACATTAATAAACTGGATTTTCTAAAAAACACTATCTAGCAGTTTTTTGAATGCCACAGTAATTTCAAGTAACTATATTTTTCTAGAGTTAGAGGCAAAATCTTAGACTGCTTACTTCAGCCCTGTATGTACTTGTTGTTAACCCTTTGGTGATGTGACGAGTGGGTTTGTTCGAATGGCAGGATGCAGGCCCCATTGGGGTGGGTTTGGTGGAGAATGGGAAGGGAGGGAGTGAAGATACTAGATATAGATAAGTCTTGTGGAGTTTTGCCAGAAAGGGAAGAGAAACGGGGAGGTAGCTAGAGAAGGTCATAGAATAGAGTTAAAAGACAGGGTTTTTTTTTTAAAGGTAGAAGATATTATGGAATCTTTATATGCTCATGGAGCAGTCCTTTAGAGTTGAAATATTGGTAGAAGATATTATGGAATCTTTATATGCTCATGGAGCAGTCCTTTAGAGTTGAAATATTGGATTTTACTTTCCTTGATGCTGCTACAGCCAAAGGTATGATCAAGTACAAATTAGTGTTATAGGTGTCTTAGGTGATCTTCTTTCTTTATATATTAAAATAACCTGTCTTCATATATCCAGAAAGCTCCTAATTTATGAAATCAATCTTACATTTATGTTATTTAGGAGCACAAGCAATCAAATAAAACATAATCATTATAATCCCTTGGAGGAGAGAATAGTTTACTTCTTTGAGAAACTTCCCATCTTACATGAATCAGTAGCCATTTACTCAGCCACTCATTTCTTTAGCAGATATGTTTATTGGGTACCTATTGTGTGCTTAACAGTGTGCATCGGGCTAAGTATAAAGTGATAAATACAACTGAGGTAGTTCCTCTTCTAACAGAAGGTAGATATTTAACAACTAAACAAATGTATCATTTCAAATTGTGATAAATGCTAAGAACAGAATGCTTTGGTAGAGATTAAGGGAAGGACATTCCTAGATAGGATAATGGGGAAGAAGTCTCTGAGGTCATGAATTTCAAACAGGGCAAAGTAAAGTGGAGCCAGCCATCCAGGTGAAAATTTAAGGGAAGATGGGAACAATGTGTCAAACGTCTTGAGGGAGAAAAGAACCTGTATTTAAAAAACTAAAAGAAGGCCAGCACTACTAGAGGGCGGGGCACGATCTTGTGTGGGAGGGCAGAGGTACCCACCAGGGCAAGACTAAAAGCAGGGAGCCTGGACAGAAGGCTGTTGTAGTGACTCAGGTGAGAGATGATGGTCAGCTGTCTAGCATATGGCAAGGCACATGGAGAGAAGTCTGGATTTGAGCTATTTCGGAGGTAGAACGACCTGGCTTATTTGGTGCTGGATTGGATATGGGTGTGTAGCGGGCGAGGCATCAAAGATGATAGTTGGTTTTCCAGATTGGGCCACTGGCTAATCTGTGGGACAGGAAACAAGGGACCAAGGAGCAAAAGTTCCCCTTTGGCCATGTTCCACTTGAGAAGCCTTTGAGGTGTCCAAATGGAAATGTATGGAGATCAGAGGGCTACGTGGAGTGAAAACAGAAATGTGATGGGTAGAGTATATTGAAAGCATCAGAACAAATGATTCATCCCCGGTGTAAAGTGTGGACAGAGAAGAGAAGCAGGGTCAGGATTGAGCCCTGAAGAACCCTAACATTTAGAAATAAGGTAGAAAAGCTGATGAAGTCAAAGGAATAGAAGTTTTTTATATGGTCCAATAATTTTTGCTTATTGACAGTTCTTGAAGAAGCAAGCTGGAAGGATGGGAAGATGTAATCGAGGAGGGAAGTTCAGATTCACAGTTTTGCAGATGTGCTTTTTGTGCTGGAGAAAAACTTAATTCTATATTAGGCCCTAGTTGTTAAGCATTATCAAAATACTGAACAACCGTACAGAGTCTCTTTGTTTTGATGAAATTGTCATAGGAAGATGCAATATCCTAGAGATACTAATTTTCCATAAATCAAGCCCTTAAACTTGGTGTAATCCTAATTATATCACACCAGGAAGGTGTTTTGTTTTGTTTTTGCAAGGGAAAGAGAAGAGCAGGGAGATCAATGCAGAATGAATTTAAAATTATTTCTTAAAATATCTGTAAGAATAAGCAAAATAGCTAACAGATTTTCAGGAAATGAGTGAAATGCTCTACAAGATATGAAAACATGGCCGGGTACTGTGGCTCACACCTGTAATCCCAGCACTTTGGGAGGCCGAGGCGGGTGGATCACCTGAGGTCAGGAGTTCAAGACCAGCCTGGCCAACATGGTGAAACCCTGTCTCTACTAAAAATACAAAAAAATTAGCCAGGCATGGTGGCAGGCGCCTGTAATCCCAGCTACTCGGGAGGCTGAGTCAGGAGAATCACTTGAACCTGGGAGGCGGAGGTTGCAGTGAGCCGAGATCACGCCATTGCACTCCAGCCTGGGGAGACCCAAAACATGACCGTTTAGTAATGTGATGAAGATAACGTTGCAAATCAGTTAAGGGAAAACAGACAATAAACAAAAATAAAGTTGACGTTCTGTTTTATTTCCACAGCAGGATTAATTGCAAATTTATCAAACACTCCAATAATTTTGAAGACTGTTGGGCCCTGCATCAAGCACTTTATATCTATTCTTTGCTTAGTGCTGTCAGATACTGTTAGTATTCCTTTGCTTTAGCTAAAGAAACAGAGGCTTGGAAAGACAAGAAACTTGCTGAGCGGGCACGGTGGCTCAACGCCTGTAATCCCATCACTTTGGGAGGCCGAGGTGGGAGGATCATGAGGTCAGGAGATCGAGACCATCCTGGCTAACACGGTGAAACCCCGTCTCCAGTAAAAGTACAAAAAATTAGCTGGTTGTGGTGGTGGGCGCCTGTAGTCCCAGCTACTTGGGAGGCTGAGGCAGGATAATCACTTGAACCCAGGAGGCAGAGGTTTCAGTGAGCTGAGATTGTGCCACTGCACAATCTCTCTGCATGGGGAACAGAGTGAGACTCCAATCTCCAAAAAAAACCACAAAAACCAAAAAACTTGCTTACGGCCACATGGCTAGGACGTGGTGGAGTCTGTTCTCAACTATTTTACTGTGTTGCCTTCTAGCACAGGATGCTGTAAGAAACTTGAAGAAATGACAGGCCAGGAAGAAAATATTTATGGTCTACACGAAGGCCTACTGCTTCTGCTATAGCAAATCAATGAGAAATGATGAATGATCTAGTTTTTTTTTTTTTTATTGTGTGAAAGGTAGTGGCAAAATCATGCCAAAGGTCATGAGTAATAAAATAGTATGCAAATTAAGATGAGCCTTTTCACTTATCAGACCATCAGATATTGGGATTTACTAAGTGATAATATCCAGTGTGGTTTTGTTTGAGTAAACGTATTTGTAAATGTCTATCAGTCCAGCTTTTTTAGAGGGAAATTCAGTAAACCTGCCGAATGGGCTTGCCAGTTGGTCTAAAAATTTACCCCTAGTTAGTAATTCTCTTTATAAAGCTAAATATACAAAGATGTCACATTGTGATGGGAAAGAAAGTCCTTCCATGTGTGGGAATGAGCATTAAAAAAAAAAATTGCCTGTCAATAATTAAATAATAAGGGCATATCAATGTAATTAGCTCTGTATATACTCAAAGAGAAAGATAACTAAGATATAGGATTAAACATAAGAAAAAATACGTATGTTGAGTATACAGCAATATGCATAGTGGTTGCTTGTGTCTATATGTATATATTATTAGTATATGCAAGAAAAAATCCGAAAGAACATACTCCATTGTTAATAGTTGAAAAAATCCAAAAAAAATACTCCATTCTTAATAATTGTTGCATCTTGGGGTTGGGGCAGTGGGAAGTCGCTGGAGGAGTTAGTATGGACATACTTACCAATACGTTTTTGTATTTAAATATTTTATGAAGAGAATCTGTTAATTTTATAATCAGGGAGAAAAATCAAGATTTGTCTATTGTGATCCTTTTGAATTTTAAGTAAAAAGTCTTTATAAATCTTACGAACCTGGGAAGACTTCAAGCAGATTATGATAAACTAGACCTTAAAAAAGAAACAATAAAACAAGATTTCGCTTGATTTGCAAGTCTCTTGAATATATGGGGCCTATATCAGAAGACTATTTAAATGGTGGTAGAGCAGTTTCCAAGACACTGAGGGCCTTTCAGCATGACCTGCCTACCTTCGTGGAACATTCAGCTCGTCCCTCTTTGCTGCTCATTCATCAGTCATGTGTTTGCATTTCCCTAAGTGTACCATGCTGGTTCATGTCCTTGCTTTGCACCTGTTCTTCCCCTGCCTCGATTCCCTCCACATCCCCCAAACTGCTCTTTTACCATCTGCTTGGAAGAAGTTGATGAAGTCTTTAACATTCTCAAACGTGCCATTTCTATTCAGCCTTTCATGAAAGGCACGCAACCACTCCCAGCCAGGTACAGGTAGTCACTTCATCTCCTCCACAGGTGCTATACACCTATGATGTATCATCATAATTGTTTCTGTCTCTGTCTTAACAAACTTATGAGTTCTTTGAGGGTAGAGGCTAAGTATTTTTAACATTACTATCTCCAAACCTGTAACACATGGCAAGTCTTCAGTGAAGGTTCATTTAATTCATTGGTTGGAAAATTCAGTGTAAATGTTAAAAATAATTGATATTACCAACCAAGGAATTAATCCAAATGGTCATAGATTCCATTCATTCTTCAGTACTCCCTGAGCGCCTGCTGTGGGTAACGCCCTGCTGGGGAGCCTTGGGAGAAAGGGATGCAGTGATGAGCCCACCTTGCCTGGTGATTATGAAGGAAGATGTGATCTAGGAAGATGAATAGAAGGGTGTAGTGTATTTGAGGAGCAGGGGGATTCGGTAGAACCTGCAGCACTGCCTGCTTGGGAGAGGCTAGAGCAGTCAACAGCAGCCAAGTCCCACATTTCCTTCCATGTCATAGGCAGAGGTGTTAGGTGAAGGGAGAAATACTCCCTAGATTTATCCACGTTCCAGAAAGAGTATTATGGTCATTGTAATTGTTGACTGTTATGGCTCTTATGATTGTTGTGTTTTAAGAAATACAGCATTGGATGGGTTTGCAATTTATATTGACATATATCCGTATATATCTTGGAGTGTTTATTATATCCTTTTTAATTTCCTTTAGCAACGAAGTGGTGAATCTGTTAAAGTGCACCAACTAGATGTTGCCATTCCTTTGCATCTCAAAAGCCAGCTGAGGAAAGGGCCCCCACTGGGAGGTGGGGAAGGAGAGGCTGAGTCTGCAGACACAATGCCGTTTGTCATGTTAACAAGAAAAGGCAATAAACAGCAGGTAAGAAACTGCCCGCCCTGTAATTATAGCTGATTGTGAGTTATCCAGTTAGGTTTTAACTTATCTTTGACCTACAAGGGGATAAGGGTTGGACAGTTTTAAAGCATTCAGTGGTAGAATAATTTCATCCCTTATATGGTTTTTTTGTTGTTTTGTTTTGGTTTGGTTTGGTTTTTTTTGAGATGGAGTCTCACTTTGTCGCCCAGGCTGGAGTGGCAGGATCGTGGGTCACTGCAACCTCCTCCTCCCAGGTTCAACTGATTCTTCTGTCTCAGCCTCCCGAGTAGCTGGGATTACAGGCGTCCACCATGACGCCCGGCTAATATTTGTATTTTTAGTAGAGACGGGGTTTTACCATGTTGGCCAGGCTGGTCTCGAACTCCTGACCTCAGGTGATCCGCTCATCTCGGCCTCCCAAAGTGCTTGGATTACAGGCGTGAGCAACTGTGCCTGGCCCCTTCTGTGTTTTAAATCATATATATTTGTAAGAATATGTAAGTACCTTGACTTCTAGCACAAACTTCCACAAGCAAGCCCCAGGCCGGGAAGGAAAGGAGGATGGCGACTGATGCAGCTCAGGAAGAGACTCGGCTGCCGTCACTTGAAAATCACACCAACCCTTCTCCATATCCCTCTCCATTCTTGTTGTTTGCTCTTTCCCCCTTCATACAAGATGGTCCCTCAAAACCATTTCCCCCTCTACCAGGCTGTTAATCTAGGGATTCATAGTTGATTTGTCAAACATTGAGCATCTACCACGTGCCAGGTACTATTCTATTTCAGGTCCTGAGGCTACAGTGATAAACAGAACAATGTTCCTGCCCTCGTGGAACTTATCTCCTACTGAGAGAGCGAGAGAGACACATGCACATATTTGCAGATAGTGAAACATAGTATGAAGAGAATATAGACCAGCTCTCAGATACACCTTTAGGTGTATTTAGGTCAATTCTGTAAAAATTTTTTACATCAACATTTCTGAGATCAAGTTGCTTCTTAGAGTCCATGAAATCCTGTGATAATTGACAGCATTTCTTTCTGCTTTAGTGATAAGTAAAATAATGGTATATCTTAGAATTAATAGAATGTTAGATTTTGTTGTATATGGCAGCTGCCACAGTTATCTTAGACAAGTCCAATACCACATTCATCTATACAGTCATTTAACAAGTATTTATTATTTACCTGCTACACACCAGGCACTTCTGTGTGCAGAACATAGAGGCAGTTAGCCAGAGTCCCTCCTCTCCTGCGAGCTTTCATTCTGGTGTTGGGAGGCATATGAGAAATACACCAAGTCACGTTGGGGTGGCTACCAAGGAGGATAAAGCAGGGTAAGAGGATGGAAAGAGACAGGGATGATGAGATGCCAGGAGAGGGAGGCTGCCTCTTAGGTAGGATGATCAGGGAAGACCCTACAATAAATTGCATCTGAGACGTCCTCCCCATTAGCACAACCTCAAACAGATGATGCCTAAATTTTATCCTTGCATTTGTCAGGCAACTTCTCATGTACACCGTGATCAAAATTGTGCAGTATACTTGTGCAGTATACAAATGATATAATTGTGCAGCATGAAAGTGATATACTTGAGCAGTATACTACTTTTTGCTGCAGTGATACCACCTATATACCAATTAGAATCGTGGAGTGTGGCCGGGCATGGTGGCTCACATCTGTAATCCCAGCACTTTGGGAGGCCAAGGCAGGTGGATCACAAGGTCAGGGGTTCAAGACCAGCCTGACAAACATAGTAAAACCCCGTCTCTACTAAAAATACAAAAATTAGCCAGGCGTGGTGGCATGTGCCTGTAATCCCAGCTACTCAGGTGGCTGAGGCAGGAGAATCACTTGAACCCAGGAGGTGGAGGTTGTAGTGAGCCAAGATTGCACCATTATACTCCAGCCTGGGCGACAGAACGAGACTCCGTCTCAAAAAATAAATAAATAAAATAATCATGGAGTATGGAGCTGGCAAAGACTTCACGGCATGACTCATGTATTGAGAGTTAACTTTGACAGGATCAGAGCATTGCTGAATCTTCCTCAGACACTGCCATGTCTGGCGTTGCCTCCAGTCCAGGCTCCAGTCAGGCCTCCTGGTGCTTTCAGGAGAGCCACACCCCTCCCCACCTTCGACCAGGGTTGGGCTCTGGCACATCCCCATTCCTTTACTCTCCATTCTCTATCTGTGAGGAAAATGAGAGCTTTTTAAAAAATCAGGCCCTAAATTTGGCATTGTCCTGAGATCTTTGCCAAGACTGCTGTCCTCAGAGCACCTGGAAATGCTAATTCGCCACTGTTACGAGGATTCACAAATCCCAGCATTTTTGCTTTTCTAGGGACTATTTAGTTCTCTGAACTAGACTTTACTATTTCAGTTATCACGTTTTAGATCTCCTTCATTCTCTTTGTCTTTAAAAGCTCTTAGCTTCCTCCTCCATTCCCCCCATCACCAGCTTTCCTGGCACACAGTTTCTAAAGGTAATTAGGCTGTAAAGTTGGAAGGCATGCACATGTGCACGTATCTGTCTGTTGAATTGTGGAGGGCAGTACATGGCAGCTTCAGCTACATATACCTTTGTCTCTATCCCTGCACAGCTGCTAGATGATGCTGTTAATTCGGCACACTAAGGCCATGATTTTTGTTAACTAGAGGAGAGCTTAGGAATATCTCTTTTTGAAGGTCAGATTGCACAACAGTAAATAATGAGTTTTTTTTCTTCCTCCCTTTCATGAAGTACATGAATATTCATTATCACCTTTGTAAACTCTACACCCCATCTGGCCCTTATAGAACGTGTAGGAATTGAAAATAAATTAATCAATGCCTACTTAAAAGAAACTTGTGGGCTTTGGAAAATAAGTATACCCCAACAGTCTGAAATTCTAAATTGTATGAGTCAAAATAAGATTATGTGTATTTTAGAAGGAATATTTTTGGTTCAAAGTAGGTAGGTTATAAACTGGGTGGCTTATGTAATTTTATGTAAATGAATTTGAAGTCCTTGTTTCTTAAAATGTAGCATTTAGTTTAATTTTTAATTTTTAAGGATATATTGTTACTAAATTTTAAAAATATTAGCAGACATGAAATGAAAACTCAGTGTACTTGGTTATTAAGTAAATTTTCAATGCTTCTAAACTTTATTTGGAATTTTGGAAAATGTTCAGTTTTTGGAACATTATTTGAAGAAACATCGCTGGTATGTTGTGGTCTGAAAAAGAAAGTAGATTTTGTTCTGATTTTTATTCCTTTATTTGGCTTTCGGGTGTTGGTCCTTCTGGTGCAACGGTTTTTCTACAAATGTGAAATGTCTTGCCTTATAGGAATCTTTGGTTTTTAAGTGAAAGACCTCTTTGTGCATCAAATTTGTACTCAGAAATAACTTTCTGTTGTGGTCATTAGGGGAAACAAAATTGCACGAATGAAGTGAGTAGTTGCAGAGAAAGAAAAAGATAATGCTTTTAGCCATTTATTTCTTTCTAGATTTAAATATTTATGAATTAGAATAATGAATTTCAATTAAAACAAGTTTTAATGTAATATAAATGTTATAAAATGCTTTAAAAAGCTTTTTTATTCAAACAAATGCATAACATGGTATAGTTTAATACTGGCAGACAAACCATTTTTGCAATTAATATTTACATAAGGAGTTATGATTTGTTATATTTTGACTAGAATAATTGATAGTTACATGCCATAGTAACTTGGGATTATATGTTTTTTAATTTTAGCTACAGTCATGGAGTAGCTGCAAAATATCAGCTAAATCACCTTCATTGCTATTATGTTCAGGAAATTTAGTTTGAGTGACTTCAATATTTTTATCATCTAATTTGCTATAAAGTAGTGTGTCTCTGTTAATAGTATCTTAGCAGCTCTGCAGTAAAGGCAGTAGGCAAAGGTGGCCATCAGTAAATTTGTCTCTTCATTTCCCTGTATTTATTACTGTCTCTTTTATGTTCTTTTTAAGTACATAATACTTGAGAACTTTGCCTTTTGTAGAACTTGTCTCAGAGTTCATAAAATGTGTTTTTGTTCATCTTTTATTTATAATTGTTTCCCTTTGGAAGATCTAAACGAGGCCGGGCACGGTGGCTCACGCCTGTAATCCCAGCACTTTGGGAGGCGGAGGCGGGAGGATCATGAGGTCTGGAGATCAAGACCATCCTCGCTAACACAGTGAAACCCCGTCTCTACTAAAAATACAAAAAAATTAACCGGGAGTGGTGGCAGGCGCCTGTAGCCCCAGCTACTCAGGAGGCTGAGGCAGGAGAATGGCGTGAACCTGGGAGGCGGAGCTTGCAGTGAGCCGAGATCGTGCCACTGCACTCCAGCCTGGGCGACAGAGCGAGACTCCGTCTCAAAAAAAAAAAAAAAAGAACTAAACGAAGAAATTGTTAATCTTACAAATGAATAAGAAAGCCTGTATTTTTCACCTTTTTTGATCATATTATGAAATTTTCTTTACAATGTTTTGTACTATTTTATTATTGTGATTAGTACCATCATCATTAGGCTTATTATTAGTGGATTATGAAGGAAATTTCAAATTTTATTGTCAAGAATCTAAAAAGGGGGAAAAATGGCCACCCTGTTTTATTTCTGAGTGTTTAGATAAAAACATCGTAGAGTTGCAACTTCCAGTTCATGATGATTAAGAAATTATCTGTCTACTTTTTTTTTTTTTAATTGAGTTGGAGTCTTGCTCTTTTGCCCAGCCTGGAGTGCAGTGGCACAATCTTGGCTCATTGCAACCTCCGCCTCCCGGGTTCAAGCAGTTCTTCTGCCTCAGCCTCCCGGATAGCTGGGGCTACAAGTGCATGCCACCACACCCAGCTAATTTTTATATTTTTAGTAGAGACGGGGTTTCATCATGTTGGCCAGAATGGTCTTGATCTCTTGACCTCATCATCCGCCCGCCTCGGCCTCCCAAAGTGCTAGGATTACAGGCGTGAGCCACCGTGCCCAGCCTCTACTTGCTATTTTATTTGAAGTCTGTTTTTTCTTTCTCTCAGTGTTCTCGAACTATTTGTAACTCCTTTGTTATTTTCTCCCAGTTTAAGATCCTTAATGTACCCATGTCCTCTCAACTTGCTGCAAATCATTGGAACCAGCAACAGGCAGAACAAGAAGAGAGGATGAGAATGAAAAAGCTCACACTAGATATCAATGAACGGCAAGAACAAGAAGATTATCAAGGTATAAAATCATCTATAAGAGAAGTGGAAATTTTTGTTGCCTTTTGAGCATCAAAATTGTTATTTTGTCTCACCTTCTCATGTCATATTTTTCCATATTTATGCTGAGAAATTCATTTTGTATCCCACCATGTTTATTTTTCTTTCACTTATTTGTAAAATAACAATAATGTAATTTTCACCATATTTTGCTCTAATTAAATTAGAGTACAAACTGCTGGCTATGTTGCAAACAAGGTGATAATCAATTTTTAATTGCTTCACATTGCCAGCCAGTTGTGTGCAGATTCATTTAACAAACAGTATGCATTGCTTAATGATAGGGATACATTCTAAAAAATGTGGCATTAGGCAATTTCATCATTGTGCAAACATCATAGAGTGTACTTGACAACCTAGATGGTGTAGCCTACTACACACTGAGGCTGTATGGTGTAGCCGTTATGAGCTGATGGGACCACCATTGTATAGTGTCTGTCCATTGACTGGAACATGGTCACACGGTACACGACTGTATTTACCTCCTTTTGTCTATTTGGAGTCCTGGTCTTGAGGAACCTGTGTTCCTTCAGATTTGAGGAAATACTCAAATTAGGATTCTTGTTTTACGCATACATACCCAGCATTTTTCGGTTAATTGGAACCTTACATATCGAGGCCATGGAGACTTAATAAGCTAGCGTTTTGGTGTTCCTGTGGTATGCAGATTTTACAGCCATAACAGTTGTTTATACAGCACTGTACTGAACAAACTGCTGTTTGTGCAGGAGAGTGTGTGTAAATCAGTATTTGTGGTTTCTAATCTTCTAATCTCACTTGTAGAATGTTCTCTCCCAGTTGATACCCAACAGTGTTTTTGTTTGTTTTAAGAGCCTTCCTCTGTCACCCAGGCTGGATGGAGTGCAGTGGCGCAATCACTGCAGCCTCAGACTCCTGGGCTCAAGTGATCCTCCTGCCTCTGCCTCAGCCCCCCAAGTAGCTAAGATTACAGACATGTGCCACCATACCTGGCTAATTTTTAATTTTTTATAGAGAGGGGATCTTGCTATGTTGCCCAAGCTCATCTTGAACTCCTGGGCTTGAGCAGTCCTCCCGCCTCTGCATCCCAAAGTGGTAGGGTTACAGACGGGAGCCTCCACACCCGGCTCCAACATTCTTAATGATAATAGCTAACACTGAGTGCTTACTCTTTGGCCAGATACTGTTTTATGTACTTTTTCAAAGCATATAATCCTCATAACAATTCTTTGAGATAAGTGTTGTTATCTTCATTTTACATTGAGGGAAATTGAACCGAAAGTCCCACAGCTAGAAAGTGACAGAGCTGGGATATTAACCAGTAGTCTCGCTCTACACACGATACTCTTAGCTATTGCAATGCACTGCCTCTTAGGCTTTTTTACTGCCTCATAAGATAGCTATGTGGTGGCCAAATTCATAGTAAAGGGAACATTGGGTATTAAAAGAGTCTCCTCTCTTAATGCTCTTTTAAAACTTCTTAATCATTTTAGTCTGTATAATGGCTATTTTTCTTTAGTCAGCTCCCTGACAGGACTAATAAACTTAATCTCCCCAACATTTCATTCACTCTGTAGGAGGAGTACATTTCTAAGAGTTAACAGCATTTTCTTTTTTTGCTCCTAATTACAGAAATGTTGCAGTCTCTTGCACAGCGCCCAGCTCCAGCAAACACCAATCGTGAGAGGCGGCCTCGCTACCAACATCCGAAGGGAGCACCTAATGCAGATCTAATCTTTAAGACTGGTGGGAGGTAAAGCAGTCATTACTTCTTCCTTAGCTGTTTGTTTTCATGATGTCCATAAGAATAAATTAGAGAATTCTGGATTATAGTTTTTGGCAAAGGCCTGATTTTTAGCAAAATAGAAAAATCTTTGAATTATAGATATTTCAGGGGAAAAAACCTGCTTTATACTATAGTTATGGCTGTTCTGTTTTTTTTATTTTTATTTTTATTTTTTGAGACAAGGTCTTGCTCTGTCGCCCAGGCTGAAGTGCAGTGGCACAATCGCAACTCACTACAGCCTCACCCACCTGGGCTCAAGTGATTCTCCCACCTCAGCCTCCCAAGTAGGTGGGACTATAGGCATGCACCACCACACCTGGCTAATTTGTATGTCTTTTGTAGAGACAGAGTCTCGCCATATTGTGTAGGCTGGTCTCGAACTCCTGAGTTCAAACCATCTGCCCATGTGGCTGTTCTTACAAAGACATTGGTTTCAGCTAGATCTTGGCTTTTGCCCTCTCTGAGTGGACTTCTTTTTTCTTCTTTTGCTTTAATAGGAAGGAGTTGTTATAGATGAGCAAGAGAGAGACATCATAGGCTTTGTGTTAGAAGTTCTCAGGTCAGGGTTAATTAATATCGATGTTTACAAAAACTAAAAATCTATTTTCTAGACTTTCAACCATGTAAGTAGAGTTTGTTCCTAAGCTCTTATTTATTTATTTATTTATTTATTTATTTAATTTTTGAGACACAGTCTTGCCCTGTCGTCCAGGCTGGAGTGCAGTGGCGTGATCTCGGCTCACTGCAACCTCCGCCTCCTGGTTCAAGCGATTCTCCAGCCTCAACCTCCCAAGTAGCTGGGACAACAGGGCACGCCCCCACATCTGGCTAATTTTTGTATTTTCAGTAGAGATGGGGTTTCACCATGTTGGCCAGGCTAGTCTCGAACTCCTCACCTCAGGTGATCACCTGCCTCGGCCTCCCAAAGTGCTAGGATTACAGGCATGAGCTACCACGCCCAGCCTGTTTTTTAAAATTATAAAATTTCCTGATGGAATTCCTACCAGTTCCACTTAAAGTTAAATTGTTTAATGTAAGATAATTTAAAAGTCTATAAAGAATTTGAAAGTGAAGATATTCCCTAATAAGACCTCTTTTATGTTTTTTAAGGGTAAGTAATTTAAAGTTTTTCTGGGACATGATCTAAAGATCCATATCATCAACTAATTTTGTTCTTTGTTTGTTTTTTTTTTTTTGTTTGAGTCCGAGTCTCACTCTGTCACCCAGGCTGGAGTGCAGCGGCGTGATCTTGGCTCTCTGCAACCTCTACCTCCCGGGTTCAAGTGATTCTCCTGCCTCAGCCTCCCAAGTAGTTGGTATTACAGGTGCCCACCCACCACACCCGGATAATTTTTGTGTTTTTAGTAGAGACGGGGTTTCAGCATATTGGCTAGGCTGGTCTCGAACTCTTAACCTCAGGTGGTCCACCCACCTCAATTAATTTTGTCTGGCGGTTAAGTTAAAGTGACAGTGGCTTCTGCTGCCCTTACCGATCTCACTTAGTGGATTAGTGTTTACACCGAGGCTCTACAATACAACAGCCCAAGATGTCACTTTGTTGTTGGGAGCAGGGGAGCAGGTGTAGATGGGGAGTGTGCTGGGGATGGCAGAATTAGATCATGATTCAGGAGGGTAGCATGGGGGAAAATGTAGTCATCAGAGCCTGTGTTTGTTACTCGCTGGACATCACTGAACATATTCATGTGTTCTGGTGGCATCTTTCTTTGAACTGTTTGCTCAGATAACTAATCAAATTGTAATGTAGAAAATGGGCTTGTCAAGACAGTTTAGAGATCTGTTCTTTAGCATCTCTTGAGTATAATTAAAAAAAAAAAAATCCAAGTAGGAAATGACCTGTAAATCCATCTAATTAGGCATAATAAGATATTAGGTTATTTTTAATTATCCAAACTTTATTAAAGTCCTTTAATTAAGCCTGTTTTATTGCTGCTAAAATGTAGACACTAGCTAGGTTAACAGGCAATGAAAAATGTTCATTTCCTGCTTTTGCATTTTCTTAGAGTAGCTTTAAATATATGCCACAGTGTTCTTGATAACATCTATTCCCTCCTGTCTCATCATCAGAGACCAAAACTATTAGAATATTTGTATTTCGGTTGGTAAAAAGTAATGCAGTTTTTGCCAATAAAATTAATGGGAAAAACTGCAATTACTTTTGCACCAGCATAATATCTTGATGTTTTCATCATCTTCACCTGTTCATATTGCAGCCTAACGTCTCTGAATAGCACGTTTTTATTAATCCCTAACCCCTTCACAATTCATGTATTGCAAGTATAGTGTCTTAGTAATTTGTGTAGACTCACTGTGGAGTTGGATGACATAAGGGGCATCCAGTAGGATTTGCCTCCCTCAGTGTACACTCATCCAGGACTGCACTGTGGAAGATGGAGTACAAGACAGGGTCTTTACCTGCAAAGTTATGGTCCAATAGGGAAGCCAAGTACAGGTACTTGAAAGATAATTCCACCCTCTTCATTTGTCTGTTTCAAAAACCTTGGGTAAGAGTCTGTTAAGGACCAGGCAGGAGATATGTAAGCATATGTGTGCTGTCATCGACGTGCGTGTGAACAGAGGTAAGCCTTTCTTAACCTGGTTACCGTATTAGTCACTTTGCAGAGTTCCTTCCCTTTCTATTTTCCCTTCCTCCCTCCATTCCTCCTTTGAAGAATCGGCTACACTTGCCCCTTCTTCCTTGCTCCCACTTGGGTGGCTTACCCCTGCCAATTCACAGCTGGCAGTGGGAGGCGTTGCCCACCCCAGTGGCTATGCTAGAAAAGAAAGGTTCATTATTGACTCCTCTAACCTTCTCAGTCCTTAGGTCTAGGCAGCTTCTACCGTCGCTGGCATCCCCACCTGCCATCTCTTGGCCTCATCTCAGCAGCACTTTGCATTGTGGGCCCTCCTTGTTCTCCCAACAGACCCTTCCTTGGCGTCTGTGATTCTGCTGGCTTCTGGGTTTTCCCTTCCCCCTGATCACTGCAGCTCCTGCTGCTGATGCTGCCTCCTTTCTGCACTTGCCCTGCCTAGGGATGTCTGTGTTCCTTGGGCTCAGCCTGGGCCCTCTTCTCCTTCTGCACTCTCAAAGGAGGTGTCATCCCTCCCAGTGGCCTGGCTTCCATCCAGGTCTCCAGCCGAGATCTCACATTTTCATTTCTGACTCTCCACCCACCTGTGACTCAGAGATGGAAGACTCGTGCCCCTGCCCCAGACCCCTCTTCCCTAGGGTCTCCAGTGCAGGGAGAGGAAGCGTTGTCTGCCCCCTTGTCCACAAAAGAAGAGGAAGTTGTGTTATTGACAGCTCCTCCTCCCTCAATCCCTAGATCTAGTTCACTAGCAAATCCTCTGCATTCTGCTCCCAAATGGCCCTCACTCTTGCCTGTCCTATTCTCTGCCCATAGCCAAGACCCTGGGTCGAGCCACCGTCGCCTCTTGCCTGGGTTGCTGTTGCTGCCTCAGCCTCCTCATCAGCCTCTCCGTCTCAACCCTTCAACCCTTTCCAATTCATTCTCTCCCTACAGACCCAGTGTTCTTTCTAAAATACAAATTTGGTGTCTGCATGTGCCCTTCTGCTTAAAATCATCCAATGACTCCTCGTGGCTTGTAGGATAAAAAGTCTAAACTCCTCAAGTTTAGACTTGGCCCCGTGGTGCAGGTGGACATACGTTACTGGCTTCATCTCCTGCTGTTCTTTCCCGTGCTGCAGCCTAGCTGACCTTTAGTTCTGTGTTCTTTTTGCCTCCTCTGTGTGGAACAGTCTCCAGCTGTTTCCCTGGAGAACTCCTGCTCTTTCAGGTCTGCCTTGGTGTTCCCGAGTCTGACATAGATCAGTGCGGATCTGCTGCCGTGACTTACGGTATTTCTGCAGACCTTGTCCTCCTTAAGTGCCGCTTAGCTTGTCTCTATTCCCCATGAGATTACAGGCGATGAGGGCAGGGACTAAGTCTCATGTTGTTTCCATTCTGTCTCCTTCATAGCTCTTGGTGCCTGGCACCTAGTAGATGCTCAGTAAATACTTGGTGAATGGACAAAAGAACTTTTCACAGTCTGTGTTCAGTCACTGAATAAACATTCTCACTCCAGTTCTGTTCCCTAGCTCTTCCCTCTGTTTTTCTTTTTTGTAAGAGTCCCAGCTCTTGAGCTAGCCACTCAACCTGTTTTAAAATCTCTTCTTAAATAGCACCTTAAAAAAAGAAAACCTAACTTGTCCATCAGTCTTAAGAATAGCACTCTGTAAAGTATCACGAATGGAATTTTTATAGTCAGTGCTCCTAAAGTATAGGTGCAATAAACATGGTAGACTAACAAACATGGAAACATGAGATTTTACCCTTTAGAGGACCAGATGTTCTTTGCCTTTTTTAAAATTTACATTTTAAGGCTGGTTGTGATGGCTCATACCTGTATCCCAGCACTTTGGGAGGCCGAGGAAGGCAGATCACCTGAGGTCAGGAGTTCGAGACCAGCCTGACCAACATGGTGAAACCCCATCTCTACTAAAAATAGAAAAATTAGCCGGTCGTGGTGGCGGGCACCTATAATCCCAGTTACTCAGGAGTCTGAGGCAGAAGAATCACTCGAACCTGGGAGGTGACGTTGCAGGGAGCCAAGATTGCGCATTGCACTCCAGCCTGGGCAACAAGAGCGAAACTCTATTAAAAAAAATCAGTTATTAATATTGGTAATGTTATATGGCAGATAAAGGGAAATTTATTTGGAAACTGATTATAAAGTAGTTTAGGTCCAGGAGCGGTGGCTCATGCCTGTAATCTCAGCACTTTGGGAGGTCGAGGTGGAAGGATCGCTTGGGCCCAGGAAGCAGAGACTGCCAGATCACACCACTGCACTCCAGGTTGGGCGACAGAGCCAGACGCTGTCTCAAAAAAAAAAAGTAGTTAAAAAAAAAATTTTTTTTTTTTTGAGACGACATCTTGCTCTGTTACCCAGGCTGGAGTGCAGTGGCGCAGTCTCAGTTCAGTGCAGCCTCCACCTCCTGGGTTCAAGTGATTCTCCTGTTAGCCTCCCGAGTGGCTGGGATTACAGGTGTGCAGTCCACCACCCTTGACTAATTTTTGTATTTTTAGTAGAGACGTGGTTTCGCCATCTTGGCCAGGCTGGTCTTGAACTCCTGACCTCAGGTGATCTGCCTGCCTGGGCCTCCCAAAGTGCTGGGATTATAGGTGTCAGCCACCACGCCCAGCATAAACTATTTTTCTCTGTAGCTTTTGATGGACTCCCAGATTTTAATTTGTATTTGTATATTTTCTAACCAGGAGATCCTTGAAATAAGGACATAAATTAAAATTTCAGCCCTTTAACAAATAAGAGGCATTTGCTTACAATGAGTTGAAACAGCAGCAGTGCTGTAAGTAAAACGATTATGTAGGGTTTTCTGTATTGCAGAGCAAGGTTGTTTTTCTAATGCACTAGTATTGAAAAACTGTGAAGCTTAACATTTTTGGCCAGTGTTAATACTTATATGGCTTAGATGCTAGTAATTCATACAGGTTATTTCAATGCTTCTCAAACTTAAACTTTAAAATACATATTAACTAATAAAAAGCAAGTTCTGATTAGTTTCTTTTATTATTATTACTTTTTTTTATTATTGTGGAATGCTTCATGAATTTGCGTGTCATTCTTTTTTGTTGTTTTTTGAGATGGAGTCTTGTTCTGTTGCCCAGGCTGGAGTGCAGTGCCGGGATCTCAGCTCACTGCAACCTCTGTCTCCTGAGTTCAAGCAATTCTTGTGCCTCAGCCTCCCAAGTAGCTGTGATTTACAGGCATGTGCCACCACGCCCAGCTAATTTTTTTTTTTTTGGAGATAGAGTGTCACTATATCAGATTGCAGTGGCCTGATCTTGGCTCACTGCAACCTCCACCTCCCGGGTTCAAGCAATTCTCTGCCTCAGTCTCCCGAGTAGCTGGGATTACAGGCACCTGCCACCACGCCTGGCTAATTTTTGTATTTTTAGTAGAGATGGGGTTTCACCATCTTGGCCAGGCTGGTCTTGAACTCCTGACCTCATGATCCACCCTCCTTGGCCTCCCAAAGTGCTGGGATTACAGGCATGAGCCACCGCGCCCAGCCAAATTTTTGTATTTTTAGTAGAGATGAGGTCTCACCATGTTGGCCAGGCTGGTCTCAAACTCCTGACCTCAAGTGATCTGCCTGCGTCAGCCTCCCAAAGTGCTGAGAGTACAGGCATGAGCCACTGCACCCCACCTGCGTGTCATCCTTGCACAGGGCCATGCTAATCTTCTCTGTATCACTACAATTTTTAGTATATGTGCTGCTGAAGTGAGCACAACAAGCTCTGGTTACTTTTAAACAAGATCTCCAGTGATGTCAGAGCTGCTGGTGTGTGGCCTACACTTAGCGGCATAGGAGGTTACTATCTGACTTTTAAACCCATCTTTTTAAAAATGATTTTGTTGTTGTTTTATTTTGTTTTTGAGACAGGGTCTTGCTCTGTCACCCAGGCTGGAGTACAGTGGCGTGATCACAGCTCACTGCAGCCTCGACCTCCTGGGCTCAAGCAGTCCTGCCTCAGCCTCTCAGTATCTGGGACTACAGGCACACACCACTACAAATGGCTAATTTTTTTTATTTTTAGTGGAGTCGAGGTCTCACTATGTTGCCCAGGCTGGTCTTGAACTCCTGTAAACCTATCTTAAGTAGAGTCTGCATTTTTTCATCAGATTTTTTTTTTATATCTTTAAGTAAGATTAAATTAGTGATAGTTTTGTTATAAAATAGAGTCCGTTGTAGAATTGCATTTAATCCAAAGTGTATATTGTATTAATAAACAGTTTTTGAGCTGATAGATTTTTGAGTCACTCAGGATGATTGTTTGCCTATAAACCAGTCGAATGACACCTTACACTATAACTAGTGATATAACTGTACCTTACTTAGCAAAGATTTTGAACATTTTTTTCCTGTCATTTACTGCATTTATTTAAAGTATTCTAGGTTAGATAGCTGCCTTTTCTTGACTTCAGGAGAGATGCTTAAATCTTCTCTTTCATTCTCTCAGGGAATACTTGTGTTCTTTCCATCAGTTCATTTCTGGAAGAGTTATGGATCTTATCCAGCTGAGGATATACTTTTCCATATTTGCGTCTTAACGCTTTGAAAGTTTCTTGCTAAGGTAGCTTGCTCTGTGAAAAACAAACTGTTTATCTGCTTGGGCTGCCATGACAAAATATTACAGCCCTAGTGGCTTAAACAACAGATGTCTGTTGTCTCGCAGCACTGGAGGCCGCCAGCAGGAAACCTGAGGTCAGGGAATCAGCGGGGCTGGTTCCTTCTGAGGCCTGGAGGAAGACTGCTCCAGGCCTGCCTTCTAGCTGCTGGGGGTGCCGGCAGTCTTTGGCTTCCATACCTGTCATACCTCACCCTGGTCTCCGCCTTTGTCTTCACTTGGCCTTTTCTGCCTGTGTGTGTCTGTGTGCAGATTTCCCTTTTTATAGAGATGCAGTCATATGGGATTAGGGCTCCACCCTGCTCCAGTATGGCCTTATCTTAAGTAATTACATCTCCAGCAACCTTGTTCCCAAATACGGTCACATTCTGAGGTCTGCAGTTCAGTGTCAACATGTGAATTTTGGGGATACACAACTGAACCATAACACAAACTGTGAATTCTTAGCATCTTAAGAATTAGTTGTAGAAGAGAACAGAGCCACCCCTCCAGCCATTGCTCCAGTGGCTCTGGTTAAGTTGTAGTCCAGTAGAGAGCACGAATGCTCTCAAAAAAGCACTACGGTTGTCCTCGGTATCCACAGGGGGTTGCTTCCTGGACGCCCTCAGACACCAAAATGCACAGACATTCAAGTCCCTGGTAAAAAATGGTGTAGCATTTATGTATAACATATGCACATCCTCCCATGTACTTTAAATCATCTCTAGATTACTTGTAATACCTAATAAAGTGTAGATGCTATGGAGATAGTTGATATACTGTATTGTTTTTAATATTTATGTTATTTTTTATTGTTTGGGTTTTTATTTTCCTGAATATTTTTGATCCATGGATGTGGAACCCGCAGATGCCAGGGCCAACTGTAACTTGGGGGAGTTACTTGGTGGTGGTGGGTGGTGCTGCAGACGCCGTCTTGCTGGACTTTGTCCTGTGGCAGTAAGCTCTCTGATGTGACCCTGTTTGTTCCTTTAGGAGACGTTGATCCAGCAGCACGTGTCATTTCATTAGGTCCTGTATCTGATGTTGTGGATAGTGGAGTCCTCCAGCAATTGAATGAGAGCAGTGGACACATCTCAGCAGGTCGGTCTAGAGAGTTGCGAATCTAAACCTGGGACAGGCTGGGGCCAGGAGGCAGAAACACCAGCCTCTGCCAACACCGGAACAAGCCGACGCTTCCAGACAAGGCGGAAAAGGCCTTTTGTAATGGAAATCTCGCGAGGGTTAATCTTCTCTTGAGAATGGCAGTCAAGAAATGAGATGGTTCACTTGACTACTGAGCAGTTACACCAAGGAGAGCGTGAAGGAGATGATTGAGCCAGAGAAGAAACGGGTTGTGATGGTAATGGTGTGGGGGAAATGAACTTGAGCTTTAAACTTGATTTGAGTTTCAGTGTCTCTGAATTGAACATCCCACGTTGGAAGAAGATACATTTGGGGGCTCCAGGACTACAGTAGAAAAGTATAGAGCAAGCAGGAAAATCTTCTAGTAAAACTTACATGCAGGACAACAAAATGATGAAAGATATCCAAATACCAGATAATCCACCAGGAAGGCTTTTGTTTAGGAATTTGTTTCAAGAGGAACAAGGGATGAGGGAGAAAAATCCGTTTTATCCATCAGAGTCAGTGATATAAAATTGCCTATTAAGGTAAAAGAAAAATGTGGAGACTATTTTAGTATACAGAGAGCATTAATTCAGATGGCTTAGAAAAGTGATACCAGCCCAAGAACAGGGATCTAGTTGAGCCCATTGTAAGTATCATTGAAAACAAAACATGCCAGTCAGCATGTCACAGAAAACGAACGAAGGACAAGAAGAAGTGGATGAGAATATTTTGTTGACCTTCATGGGTTTACAGCCTCTGTCTCTAAACAAAGTATGGAAACAAGTAGAGCTTTTATTTTGCTTTTGTTTTTGTTTTGTTTCATTTTGTTTTCCCCCACTAAATAGAAATGAGGGTTCTTAGTCTGTTTCTGACAATCTGTTAATTTCTTAGGATAGTTGTCTTTCGTTTGCTTTCCAGTAGGCATAGTACATTTAGTTGAAGAGCACATCTGTATGCTACAACTTGATTACATCTTTTTTTCTAGCTATTTTGCATTTTTTCTTTTACCATGTTTCAGTTTCTGCATGTAGATTTAAATAAGAAACAAAACTTGTAAAGTTGTAACATTTCACATGGAAATGCTGCCCAATCTTCACCAGCTTCAGAAATCTGACCTTTGCCAATGCTGCAATAAAGTGTTGTCATTAGATTTGGCGTGGTGTTGTTTTATTTGGTTTGGGTTTTGGAAACCGATTGAACGGGTAAATTGGTATCTCCCAGTTTAAATCTTTGTGCTTTAAAAATACATTCTCGGCCGGGTGCGGTGGCTCACGCCTGTAATCCCGGCACTTTGGGAGGCTGAGGCGGGCGGATCACGAGGTCAGGAGATCGAGACCATCCTGGTTAACACAGTGAAACACCGTCTCTACTAAAAATACAAAAAATTAGCCGGGGGTGGTGGCAGGCGCCTGTAGTCCCAGCTACTCGGGAGGCTGAGGCAGGAGAATGGCGTGAACCTGGGAGGCGGAGCTTGCAGTGAGCCGAGATCGCACCACTGCACTACGGCCTGGGCGAAAGAGCGAGACTCCGTCTCAAAAAAAAAAAAAAAAAAATACATTCTCAGACGACTAGTGTTGTGTTCACCTTAAGGATTCCATCTCTGCATGACTTTTCTTAGGTGCCGGAGTTAATGTACCTTTGGGGCTAATGAAAAAAAAAAGTAGCCTACACAGACCAATCGAATGCACATTTTTAGAAGAGGCCGAATACTGGTGAAGATGGGAAATGGTACAGCGTGGTTCAGCCTGGGGCAGCATTTGTGATTTGTGTGGGTAGAGCCTCTGCAAAGCAGGTAACACAAAGGAACAGCAAGAACCACTCTTGGTCATCTCTTGCCAGGTGTTAATTTTAAGGCTGATTTACACACTCCAAACGGAGTTACTGTAATCACCATTGCTAAAATTTCAAAAATTGATCTGAGAGTTATTATCATTTGAAAAAAAACAAGGATTTATTAAAAAACTTTCCAGATTTCACTTACTTGGAAGCTTATCATCCAGCCCTTATCACCATCTTCATCACTGACTTGTGTACTGTTACTCACTGTCCTTTTATTGGGTTTACAAGTTTATCATTTTTATATTACTTCTAGGTGTCAGATTATTTATTACAGGGAGCCAGGATAATTCTAAATTCACCCTTTAAATTTCATGTCATACACAGGCAGACAATGTGAAAATCAGGTGCATGGTGATGATTTACCTTTATTCACCTTTCATCTAGAAAGAATAAAGTCACTAGCAGGTGTAATATGTTTGGGAACCAGAAAGTGGGCCAAATTAGATTCTTCACAACATTGCATCTTCAGTTCGAAAGGACAAGCCCCCTGAATTTTGGAAATGTTTATGATTCTCATAACTGTCAGTCTTTTGGGCCTCCTTTTTCCCCCTCATGATCAGCAGAGGTAAGCAGGTGTTAACACATCTGGCTGTCAGACTTCTTCCTTTGAGCCTTTGATTCTTTTTGGGGGAGTGATAAGCTGGAAAGGCATCCCGGCAGCCTCAGGATCTGTCTCAAGGTCAGTCCCCTTACTTCCCTATGGGAGCCTCACAGGCCCTTGGACACTCTGCGTTTACATACAGCTACTGCAGACCTGAGGTGTGCAAAACCAAGCAGCCTGACAGAGGGTGCAGAAAGTGCACAGTGGCTAGGAGAGCGAAGCAAGGATCATGATGAGAAAACAAAAACCCAAACAGAAGCCAGGCACAAACACACAAAAGAGCAAAAACCTGAGAAGCTCAGTATGTTCTTAACCCTAGAACATAGAAGATTCGGATTGGAAGAAACATTCATTTTATAGTCAAGGAATCATGCTGAGAGGTGTGTTAATGCCATTCAGTACAGTACAATGAGTAATTGATGGTTTCAGGATTTTTATAATGAGCAGAAATATTAGTAACTTCATTATAGGAAGGAATACAGTTGACGCTTGAACACTGGTGGTTAGGGTTTATGACCCCCCGTGCAGTCAGAAATTCACAAAGAACTTTTTTTTTGAGATGGAGTCTCACTCTGTCCCCAGGGTGGAGTGCAGTGGTGCGATCTCGGCTCACTGCAGCCTCCGCCTGGTGGGTTCAAGAGATTCTCCAGCCTCAGCCCCCCAAGTAGCTGGGATAACAGGTGGCTGCCACCTCGTCTGGCTAATTTTTGTATTTTTAGTAGAGATGGGGTTTCACCATGTTGGCCAGGATGGTCTCAAACTCGTGACCTCAGGTGATCCACCTGCCTTGGCCTCTCAAAGTGCTGGGCTCACAGGCATGAGCCACCGCACCCGGCCTGCATGTAACTTGACTCCCCACAGACTTTACAAATACAGCCTGGTGTTGACTGGAAGCCTTAGCAATATCATAAGTAGTCAGTTAACATGTTTTGTATGTTATATGTATTATGTATTTTATTCTTACAATAAAGCAAGCTAAGGATGATGTTATTAAGAAAATCATGGGCCAGGTATGGTGGCTTATGCTTATGATCCCAGCATTTTGGAGGCTGCGGTGGGAAGATCACTTGAGCCATGGAGCTTGTGGCTGCAATGAACAGAGATTGTGCCACTGCACTCCAGCTTGGGCAACTGAGTGAGACCCTGTCTCTGAATAAATAAATAAATAAATAAATAAATAAGAAAACCATAAGGAAGGGAAAATATATTTACTATTAAGTGGAAGTGGATCGTCATAAAAGTCTTCATCCTCATCTTCACATTGAGTAGGTGAGGAGGAGGAGTTGGTCTTGCTGTCTCAGGGGTGGTGGAGGTGGAAGAAAATCCATGTATAAGTGGACCCATGCAGTTCAAACCTGTGTTATTCAAGAGTCAACTGTAGTCCTGGAGTAGTGAGGCCTACGATAGAGAGGTGAGACCGCAGATTTCCTAACTCCAACCATATCATGTAATATCTTCACGATACCCAGAGTGAAAAACTCAAGATATTCTTTGGAAAAGGCAGAGATGCAACATGTCTCAGGTTCCTTTCTAAAATTGTTTTCAAGTTTTTATATATTCAGAGGTAAACTTTCAGCTATTGGGAGCCCAATGTGTCTTGTAGATTTTTTTCTTTTTGTTTTTTTTTGAGACAAGAGTCTCACCCTGTAGCCCAGGCTGCAGTGCAGTGGCATGATGCCGCTCACTGCAACCTCCCTGTCCCAGGCTCAAGTGATTCTCCCGCCTCAGCCTCCCAAGTAGCTAGGATTATAGGCGTGCACCCCCACGCCCGGCTGATTTTTGTGTTTTTAGTAGAGATGGGGTTTCTCCACGTTGGCCAGGCTGATCTCCTAACCTCAAGTGCTCTGCCTGCCTTGGCCTCCCAAAGTGCTGGGATTACAGGCATGAGCCACGGCGCCTACCACCCAATGTGTTTCTTAGTTTAAGTGGAAGGTATCCAATTAGCAACTTCTTTTTTGTTTGTTTGTTTTGAGACCGAGTCTCACTCTGTCGCCCAGGCTGGAGTGCAGTGGCTGATCTGGGCTCACTGCAGCCTCCACCTCCTGGGTTCAAGCGATTCTCCTGCCTCACTCTCCCGAGTAGCTGGGATTACAGGTGCCCACTACCACACCTGGCTAGTTTTTGTATTTTTAGTAGAGCTGGGGTTTCACCATGTTGGCCAGGCTGGTCTTGGGCTGACCTCAAGTGATCCACCCGTCTTGGTGTCTCAAAGTGCTGGGTTTATAGGCGTGAGCCACCACACCCAGCCAGCAAGCTTGTTTTGAATAAAAATAAGTTAGGCCGGGCACGGTGGCTCACGCCTGTAATCCCAGCACTTTGGGAGGCCGAGGCGGGCGGATCACGAGGTCAGGAGAGCAAGACCATCCTGGCTAACACGGTGAAACCCCATCTCTACTAAAAATACAAAAAATTAGCCGGGCGTGGTGGCGGGCGCCTGTAGTCCCAGCTACTCGGGAGGCTGAGGCAGGAGAATGGCGTGAACCCAGGAGGCGGAGCTTGCAGTGAGCCGAGATCGCGCCGCTGCACTCCAGCCCGGGCGACAGAGCGAGACTCCGTCTCAAAAAAAAATAAAAATAAAAATAAAAAAAAGAGGTGAAATCAATTTAAAATTTTAAGACTTAGTATGCTATGAGTAAAAGCACATTTTTGGCATTCTGGGTTTTTTTTTTTCCTTCTGGTAACCCACATACATGCATTCTTAATTTAAATGAGTTTTTTTAAACCTTTGGAAGTACAAAGGGCATTCAGTCATCTTCTGTTGTCTCAATAGACATGTTTCTTTCTGGAGGAGTAACCTTGAAAATTGTTGGATTATCACTTAAATGTTAGTTTCTTTAGAAGCTGTTCTAATTGTATAGTTACTGGGAAAAGCACATCAGATTCTGTTGAGTGTACGTTTGTATGTGTGAAAATGCTAATGTTTTTACTGTTTGGCCTCCGGTAGGATAGTGGAAAATTTTTTGTTTTCAGGGTGTATAGTCCGTTTTATGTTGGATTTATGGATTTAAACTCTTTTTTTTTTTTTTTGTGGCAGAGTTTCACTCTTGTTGCCCAGGCTAGAGTGCAATGGCGCGATTTTGGCTCACCGCAACCTCTTCACTCCCAGGTTCAAGTGAAATGATTCTCCTGCCTCAGCCTCCCAAGTAGTTGGGATTACAGGCATGCGCCACCACGCCGGCTAATTTTATATTTTTAGTAGAGGTGGGGTTTCTCTATGTTGGTCAGGCTGGTCTTGAACTCCTGACCTCAGGTGATCCACCTGCCTTGGCCTCCCAAAGTGCTGGGATTACAGGCCGTGAGCCACCGCACCCAGCCAGATTTAAACTTTTATATGAATACTTGGGAGACCCAGGGAAAACAGAGATTCATTGGACAGATACCTATTGATCTCACTCTATATGCTAAGGCACTGTTGTAAGCCCTGGGGATAGAGGTGGAGGGACAGTCACTGCCCTGGAGGAACTAACATCCTTCCAGCAGGGGAAACAGACGAGAAATGTGAACAGTTCAGTGAATTTAAGCCATGGTATCTGTGAAGTGCTTAGAGCAAGGCTTGGCACGTAGTAGGAAGAATTCCTTTAGTGGCGCTGCTGTAATTACACCTTTGCGTGTGCTGTTTCCTAGGCTCATGCCCCTAGCCTTTTTTTTTTTTTTTTTTTTTTTGAGACGGAGTCTTGCCCTGTCGTCCAGGCTGGAGTGCAATAGTGTGATCTCGGCTCACTGCAACCTCTGCCTCCCGGGTTCAAGTGATTCTCCTGCCTCAGCCTCCTGAGTAGCTGGGATTACAGGCATGCACCACCACTTCCAACTAATTTTGTATTTTTAGTAGAGGCAGGGTTTCTCCATGTTGGTCAGACTGGTCTCGAATTCCTGACCTCAGGTCGTCCGTCCGCCTCAGCCTCCCAAAGTGCTAAGATTATAGGCGTGAACCACTGCGCCCGGCCGACACACACGACTTTCAACAACTATGCTTTATTGCGCGTAGAAACTACCTGAACAGTGGTAGGAACCACGAGAATGCTACTCTTCAGGGAATATGGCCTTGCCAAGTAGAGAGACAATGTCCCCACCTCCCCAGAGACCACTGAACACTTAAATTCAGGCACAAACCTTTTATTCTCTCATTAATGTTTCTTCTGCATGCCTCTTCCCTCCCAAAGTTGGGAGGCCATTTGAATATCAAGGAGAAATATGTAGTATGCCCAGTTTATATGATTCTTTCATCCAAAAAGTATCATGGCAGCTTCTGAGCCCTGCAATGTGCCTGGACAGGAACTGGCCTGGGTCAAACCACCCCAGGTGTTAGTTTCTGAGACACATTGTGGATGGCGATCAGGACAAACAAAATCCAAGGTGCTCTTTGGAAAAGATGGGAAATTTTTTTTATTTTTTATTTTTATTTTTTTGAGATGGAGTATAGTTCTGCTGCCAGGCTGGAGTGCAGTGGCACACTCTCGACTCACTGCAACCTCTGCCTCCCAGGTTCAAGCGATTCTCCAGCCTCAGCCTCCCAAGTAGCTGGGATTAGAGGCATGTGCCACCATGCCCGGCTAATTTTTGTATTTTTAGTAGAGATGAGGTTTCACCATGTTGGCCAGGATGGTCTCAACTCCTGACCTTAGGTGATCTACCTGCCTCAGCCTCTCAAAGTGCTGGGCTCACAGGCATGAGCCACCGCACCCGGCCTGCATATAACTTTTGACTCCCCACAGACTTTACAAATATAGCCTGGTGTTGACTGGAAGCCTTAGCAATATCATAAGTAGTCAGTTAACGTGTTTTGTATGTTATATGTTACGTATTTTATTCTTACAATAAAGTAAGCTAGGGATAATGTTATTAAGAAAATCATGGGCCAGGTATGGTGGCTTATGCTTATGATCCCAGCATTTTGGAGGCTGCGGTGGGAAGATCACTTGAGCCATGGAGCTTGTGGCTGCAATGAACAGAGATTGTGCCACTGCACTCCAGCCTGGGCAACTGAGTGCGACCCTGTCTCTAAATAAATAAATAATTAAATAAAACCATAAGGAAGAGAAAGTATATTTACTATTAAGTGGAAGTGGATCGTCATAAAAGTCTTCATCCTCGTCGTCTTCACGTTGAGTAGGTGAGGAGGAGGAGTTGGTCTTGCTGTCTCAGGGGTGGTGGAGGTGAAAGAAAATTCATGTATAAGTGGACCCATGCAGTTCAAACCTGTGTTATTCAAGAGTCAACTGTAGTCCCAGAGTGATGAGGCCTACGATAGAGAGGTGAGACCGCAGATTTCCTAACTCCAACCATATCATGTAATATCTTCATGATACTCAGAGTGAAAAACTCAAGATATTCTTTGGAAAAGGCAGAGATGCAACATGTCTTAGGTTCCCTTCTAAAATCGTTTTCATCTAGCCAGGCGCGGTGGCTCACGCCTGTAATCCCAGCACTTTGGGAGGCTGAGGCGGGCAGATCACAAGGTCAGGAGATCAAGACCATCCTGGCTAACATGGTGAAACCCCGTCTCTACTAAAAATCCAAAAAAAAATTAGCCGGGCGTGGTGGTGGGCGCCTGTAGTCCCAGCTGGAGGCCAAGGCAGGAGAATGGCGTGAACCCGGGAGGCGGAGCTTACAGTGAGCTGAGATCGCGCCACTGCACTCCAACCTGGGCGACAGAGCAAGACTACGTCTCCAAAAAAAAAAAAAATTGTTTTCAAGTTTTTATATATTCAGAGGTAAACTTTCAGCTATTGGGAGCCCAATGTGTCTTGTAGATTTTTTTGTTTTTGTTTTTTTTTGAGACAGAGTCTCACTCTGATGCCCAGGCTGCAGTGCAGTGGCATGTTCTCTGCTCACTGCAACTTCTGCCTCCGAGGCTCAAGCGATTCTCCCGCCTCAGCCTCCCAAGTAGCTGGGATTATAGGCGTGCATCACCATGCCTGGCTAATTTGTGTATTTTTAGTAGAGATGTTGGCCAGGCTGGTCTCGAACTCCTGATCTCAAGTGCTCCATCCGCCTCGGCCTCCCAAAGTGCTGGGATTACAGGCATAAGCCACTGTGCCTGGCCAGATTTAAACTTTTATATGAATACTTGGAGACCCAGGGAAAACAGAGATTCATTGGACAGATACCTATTGATCTCACTCTATATGCTAAGGCACTGTTATAAGCCCTGAGGATAGAGGTGGAGGGACAGTCACTGCCCTGGAGGAACTAACATCCTTCCAGCAGGGGAAACAGACGAGAAATGTGAACAATTCAGTGAATTTAAGCCATGGTATCTGTGAAGTGCTTAGAGCAAGGCTTGGCACGTAGGAAGGATTCCTTTAGTGGCCGCTGCTGTAATTACACCTTTGCGTGTGCTGTTTCCTAGGCTCATGCCCCTTGCCTTTCAGGATTCAGTTCAAGCACCACCTCTTGGAAATGCGTGGCCGTCCTCTGGGCCCCCTGCGTGATTTAGGGGCTCCTTCCCTTGAGCTTTGTAGGAGGTGTCTCTCTGCCTGCCCGCAGCCCTGGCGGAGGGATGAGTTTAAAGGGAGGGTGGTTAGTTGGCTGCTGTCTTGCAAAAGAAACAAGCTTGACCTATGTACAGGAGTCTAAGGTTAGGAATGGGGGTGCCCTGGGAAATGCTCAACAAATGCTCCCTCCCACCTCCCAGGACTATGGAGATTTGGAGGGAATCGGCCCTGCCCTGGTTTGGAACAGGGCTTCCGTGCTTGACCCAAACGCTGCCTGACCTCAGGCTTGCTGGTGAGTTGTCACTTGTCTAGTCTGGCTCCACCAGAGGAGCTCAGGAATTTGGGAAATAAAGGCAGGTCTTGCTAGTCACCACGTCCCCAGTTCACACGGACTCTGGATGGCGGCACGGTCACTTAGAGCCTGCTGGTGTCAGTGCTGGCAGGAAATAGCTTGCCTGGACTGATGGGCAGAGAAGGCTGTCCTACTGCCACAAACTGTTAGCTTTGTTTGTAATCTATGAGGTGAACAGACAAGCTTCATGTACACTTGCCACTAGGGAGCATTCAGCTGTGGAACATTGTTGCAGCAGAAGCCCAGAGGCAAGAAATACCTGCTACAGTCAGAGGAGAGCGAAGGTTCCAGGCTGGCCGTGGTGGCCCCTCATTAGATGCACATTGAGCCCCAGCTTCAGCACTTCCTACCATTATGACCTTGGGTAGTTATTGACCTCTGACTCTCAGTTTTCTTATCTGTAAGATGGGGATAACTTAGTAGGGTTGTATGAGGAGTTAATGGGATAAAGGACATGAGAGGGTGGCTTTTTTTTTTTTTTTTGAGACGCAGTCTCGCTTTGTCGTCCAGGCTGGAGTGCAACGGCACCATCTCCGCTCACTGCAAGCTCCATCTCCCGGGTTCACGCCATTCTCCTGCCTCAGCCTCCGGAGTAGCGGGGACTATAGGCGCCCGCCACCATGCCTGGCTAATTTTTTTTGTATTTTTAGTAGAGATGGGGTTTCACTGTGTTAGCCAGGATGGTCTCGATCTCCTGACCTCGTGATCTGCCCGCCTCGGCCTTCCAAAGTGCTGGGATTACAGGCGTGAGCCACCGCGCCCGGCCAGGGACAGTGGCTGTTATAGTGTAAGTGCTCAAGGAAGGTTAACTATTAGTATTATCATGATCATAGTGTCTGTGTGTCAGATACAGTGTTGAACGCACAGTGGACCAAGCAGGCTCTGTCCTTGAAGACCTCAGAAACCCCTGAGGTGTACACAGTCAATATCAGGTTCAGAACTGGGCAGCTAAAATCACACACACGACTTTCAACAACTATGCTTTATTGCACGTAGAAATGTACCTGAACAGTGGTGGGAACCACGAGAATGCCACTCTTCAGGGAATATGGCCTTGCCAAGTAGAGAGACAATGTCCCCACCTCCCCAGAGACCACTGAACACTTAAATTCAGGCACAGATCTTTTATTCTCTCATTAATGTTTCTTCTGTATGCTCTTCCCTCCCAATAATGTTGGGAGGCTATTGAATATCAAGGAGAAATACGTGATATTCTCAGTTTATATGATTCCTTCATCCAAAAAGTATCATGGCAGCTTCTGAGCCCTGCCCTGCAAAGGGCCTGGACAGGAACTGGCATCAGTCAAACCACCCCAGGTGTTAGTTTCTGAGATATATCGTGGATGGTGGTCAGGACCAACAAAATCCAAGGTGCCCTTTGGAAAAGATGGGAATTCTTTTTTTTTTTTTGAGATGGAGTCTAGTTCTGTCGCCAGGCTGGAGTGCAGTGGCGCGATCTCGGCTCACTGCAACCTCTGCCTCCCAGGTTCAAGCAATTCTCCTGCCTCAGCCTCCTGAGTAGCTGGGATTAGAGGCATGTGCCACCATGCCTGGCTAATTTTTGTATTTTTAGTAGAGATGGGGTTTCACCATCTTGGCCAGGATGGCCTCAGTCTCCTGACCGCACGATTCACCCACCTCGGCCTCCTAAAGTGCTAGGATTACAGGCGTGAGCCACCACGCCTGGCTGAAAAGATGGGAATTTGGGAATTCTTTTTTTTTTTTTTTTTTTTTTTTGAGAGAAGTCTCGCTCTTGTCCCCCAGGCTTAAGTACAATGGCTCCATCTTGGCTCACTGCAACCTCCGCCTCCCGGGTTTAAACGATTCTCCTGCCTCTGCCTCCCAAGTAGCTGGGATTAAGGTGCCTGCCACCACGCCCAGCTAATTTTTGTATTTTTTAGTGGAGACGGGATTTCACTATGTTGGACAGGCTGGTCTCGAACTCCTGATCTCAGGTGATCCGCCCACCTCGGCTTCCCAAAGTGCTGGGATTACAGGCGTGAGCCACCGCGCCCGGCAAGATGGGAATTCTTAAACCCCACAGGCTGGTGACTTTTTCTTTCAGTAGAGTGGGGCCAGAACAATACTCCAGAATCATTTTGAGACTGAAGGTGGGATTTTTGCAGGGCTTCGATGAGACAGGATTGGCAAAGAATAAGTGAAGGAAGCAAAGCAGGAAGAAGATTTGAATAATCAGTTTTGACCCCTGGCTTGTGTGCCTAGAACAAGCGGATGCGGGGGTCGGTTCTCAAATCAATGAGCCCACATTTACTATGACTTCTATGATACCGGGAGCATTGCATTCAACACTGAGAGGATGAGGAATTGTAGGGATTTGCTCAAATCCTTACCCATCTGGAATATGTACCCTCATCCTTCAACACAGGACTGACCACCGACTGCTCCTTTGCCATCCTTCCGGTACAGTGGCAGGGATGCCGGTGTACCCGCAGGACCAGCTCACACCGATTCACTTTTTCTTAAGTTGTTACAGGTGACAGAGCCAAAATTGCCAGGCACGCACAGCAGGAAGAGTTTGACATCCTCATTGTTAACACCACAAGCCTGGCGGACCGGCTGCATTGCCATCAGCTGAGACTAGTTAGAACAGCCAGGTGGGCTTGACCCACCTCACACTGGGGAGATGGGTGGGAGTGTGGCTTTCTGTCTCCGTGCCGGGGACTCGCAAACACCGGTGCCACAGTACTGGCTTTTCTGCGTGTGGGGCAGCAAGCGTGTCCCTCGGTAACATTGGCTGTGGGTCAAGCAAGGCTGGATGTGAGTTCTGCTCCTGCCACTTACCAGGTAAGTTTCATAACTGAAGCCTCTTTAACGTATTTGTATAATGAGAATAAATTTCTGAAAGTTCTAGGGTGATGGTGAAAATAGAATGGAAAAAGGTTCCAGTCCTGGGCAGCTAAAATTCCTTCAGCCCTCCTGCGTGCTAGTTATGGGTAATAAACGAGGTTACAGTGATACGCAGGGCAGAGAAAGTCCTGCTTCTGTGGCGCTTACGTTTTCCGAGGGTGAGACACATAAAGAGTGATTAAGGACAGTGTCTCACAGAGGTCACTGCTGATGGAGACTGTGCCTGCTGCCCAGACTGCCTTCCCTGGAGGACTCATGCTGGGAGCTGCCAGGAGTGCTCTTGGCAGGCAGCCTCCAGCTGTCAGCTCCTGGGATGGTCTCAGCTGCAGACGTGGCTGGGGGTGGCCTGGGGACACCCCATGTGAACGCTGGTCAGTGTGGGAGCATGAGGGCCAATGCCTCTGCCCAAGTCAAGGTGACTTGAAAGGGCTGTCCTCACTGGAGGGTTCCTGGGAGCTGCTGCTGGGCCCATGTCACGGCTTAGTGACTTTTTTTTTTCTTGGAGTAAGTGACTTGCTCTGTTGCCCAGGCTGGAGTGCAGTGGCATGATCACGGCTCACTGCAGCCTTGGACCTACCGGGCTCAAGTGATCCTCCCACCTCAGCCTCCGAAGTAGCTGGGACTACAGGCACATGCAACCCAGCCCAGCTAACTATTTAAAAATTTTTTGCGGAACAGGGTCTCACTTTGTGGGCCAGGCTGATCTTGAACTCCTAGCCTCAAGCAACCCTCCCGCTTTGGCCTCCCACAGTGCTGGGATCACAGGTTTGAGCCATCGTACCCACCACAGCTCAGTGGCTTGTTGGCTACTCCAGGTTGGGTATGTGGAGGAGGAGTCCTCCAGGCCAAGAGAGAATTAAGAGCTGACAGGGGGTCAGCCCCAGACTGGGGACACAGTGCAGGAGAAGAGGACGGAGGGAAAGGACTGAGCGTGGCCCTTTGAGGAACGAGGAGGATGCGGCGGGAGGTGGAGACAGCCGCAGTGGAAGTGGTGTGAGGGCAGGGCCCGTGCTGGAGTGGGCTTGGTCGCCAGTGGGACTTCTACGTTTCCTTTTAAGTGTTACGGGGTTGGTTGGATCTGACTTGAAGGTTCGCTCTGGCTGTGGGGTGGGGAGCAGATGGTAGGGGCTGAGGTGGAGTCAGGAGGGCGAGGCCCTGGACATGGGACGCTGCGGGGATGGTGGACGGGAGGAAAAGAGCAGACAGGCTCGAGCGTGTGTTCCCAGCAGAGCAGCCAGGCCTGGGCAATGGGCTCCATGGAGGAGCAGGTGGGGTGAGGGGACTCAGGGCTCCTGGCCTGGCGACTGGGTGGGTGGTAGAGTGTGGGAAACCCCCAGTGGTGCCACTTGTGAGGAGGGCGAGGATGAGCTGCCTAAGTGCCGTGTACCGCTCCTGGTCTGCGTGCCTAGCATGGCCTCATGGCTTTACTGCTGCCAGGGAGAATGGCCCCTGCCAGGTGGACCTGGCTTCTGGAGGCCCCCGGTCTGCAGCTGGCAGGCAGAGGTCTGGCCAGGGAGCTGAGGAGGTCACACGTTGCTCTGGGAAGGGCAAAGGAGGCGCTGGGGTGTGTGGGACGGAGGCTCCCCTCCAGAACCGCGGTAACCGAAGATGCTTCCAGAGCCACTTGGGATCCTCAGGCCTGGGGCTGGGGTCTGAGGAGCGCAGGGAGCGCCCCAGCAGGGACAGGAGCTGGGGAGAGGGACTGGCTGTGAGCTGGTGCCTCCCTCTGTTCTGCCTGGCCGGATTTTCCTTTCCTTCTGCTTTGACTTTGTTTGTTTGCTGGGCATGTGCTTTGCATTGTTCCTAAGCGAGCCCCAGGAGCTGTGACCGTGATGGTCTGGGCTGCTGGCATTGGACAGTGGAGAACGTCGCACACCTGGGGAGGCCAGAGGGCGCCCGGCCACAGCCTGCTGCGCTGTGTCTTCTTTCAGACCCGAGGCTTGGGAAGCAAGCTTCCTTCCCGCAGCAGCAGGCGAGAAGCGCCCACTTGGGCCGGGGCCCTGACCCCTGCCCTGCCGCCTGCCTCACCGCCCACAGCAGGAGGGGCAGAGAAACGCCTGCTGAGGCTCCGTGGCAGTGACCCTAACTCAGCCCCTCAGGAGAAAGCCATCTGGGTCCCTCTTTGGGGCCCGGCGGGACAGAGGCTGAAGGTGGGGGAGTGTTTACATCACTGGTGCCAGCCCTGTGGGGCTTTGGTGTCCTTCCTCCTTCCACGATCAGCCAGTGCGCCCCACCTGGGCTCCAAGAGCACCCAGCCCTGCCGTCCCCGATCGGATCCAAGCATGGGGGTCAAATGCACAGAAGGCAGCAACACCCTGTGTTACTGGGCGAGGAGACGCAAAATAAGGATGAACATTCCTGATCACATTTACAACTTAGAACTGTTGATTTATGGCCAGGTGCAGTGGCTCACGCCTGTAATCCCAGCACTTTGGGAGGCTGAGGTGGGCGGATCACGGGGTCAGGAGATGGAGACCATCCTGGCTAACATGGTAAAACCCCGTCTCTACTAAAAATACAAAAAAAACCAAAATTAGCCAGGCGTGGTGGCGGGCACCTGTAGTCCCAGCTACTCGGGAGGTTGAGGCAGGAGAATGGCGTGAACCCAGGAGGCAGAGCTTGCAGTGAGCCGAGATCACGCCCCTGCACTCCAGCCTGGGCGACAGAGCAAGACTCCCTCTCAAAATAAATAAATAAATAAAATAAAAAATAAAAACTGTTGATTTAGGAAGACTTACAGATGCACCTGAAGTTGCAAACATAAAACAGAGTCCCACAAACCCTTCAACCAGCTTTTCCCAATGGTGGCATCTTACAGGACGACTGCCCAACGTCACAACCAGGAAAGTGACATTGGTTCAAGTACTGTTGATCAGACATCGAACCTTACGCAGTTCCACCCACTTTCACATATGCGTGCGTGCGTGCATGTGTGTGGTTCTATGAGACATGATCCCATGTATGGGTTCCTGTAACTCCGTGCAGTTGAGATACAGAACTTCTACCACCATAGAGGAACCCTCTGTATTCACAGTACCACTGTCCTTGTCCCCCGGCAACTCCCAATCCGGTCTCCATCCTTACTCTTCTGTCATTTTGAGAATGTTCATGTCAATGGGGTCGTACAGTGTGGCTCTGCGATGGCCTTGGCAGCCCCGCCAGCTGCTGTGCGTGTTGTGTGTTTCTTTTTATGGCTGAGTAGAATTCTGTGGCTAGATGGACCAGCGCTGGTTTAACCATCCACCCACGGAAGCACGTTTGGGTTGCTTCCGGTTTTTAGCTCTTCTGAATAAAGCTGCTATGAATATTTATGTACAGATTTTGTGTGGTAAAATATATGTAATATAAAATTTACCAGTAACCCTTTTATTGTTTTGTTTTGTTTTTGTTTTTCCTCAGTCACCCAGGTAGCTGGGATTACAGGCAGGTACCACCACACCCAGCTAATTTTTGTATTTTTTGGTAGAGATGGGGTTTCACCGTGTTGGCCAGGCTAGTCTCAGACTCCTGACCTTGGGTAATCCACCTGCCTCGGCATCCCTAAGTGCTGGGATTACAGGCGTGAGCCACTGTGCCCGGGCACCAGTAACCTTTAAGTATACAATTTAGTACATATATAGGTTTTTGTGAAAAGATAAGTTTTTTTTTTTCTTTTTGATGGTGTCTTGCTCTGTTGCCCGGGCTGGAGTGCAGTGGTGTGTTCTCAGCTCACTGCAAGCTCCACCTTCCAGGTTCAAGCGATTCTCCTGCCTCAGCCTCCTGAGTAGCTGGGATTACAGGCGCCTGCCACCACGCCTGGCTAATTTTTGTATTTTTAGTACAGATGGGGTTTCACCAGGTTGGCCAGGCTGGTCTCAAACTCCTGATCTCAAGCACTCTGCCCGCCTCGGCCTCCCAAAGTGCTGGGATTACAGGTGTGAGCCACCATGACTGGCCTTTTTTGTTTGATTTTTGCGATGGGGTCTCATTCTCTTACCCAGGCTGGGGTGCAGTGGCACAACCACAGCCCACTGCAGCCTCGATCTCCTGGGCTCAAGTGAGCACAGGCGTGTTCTACCACATCTGGCTAATTTATTATTTTGTAGAGCTGAGGTTCCACTATGTTGCCCAGACTGGTCCCAACTCCTCAGCTCAAGTCATCCTCCTGCCTCAGCCTCCCAAAGTGCTGGGATTACAGGCGTGAGCCACTGTGCCTGGCCTGTAACCATTTTTAAGTGTTCAATTCTGGGTAGGTGCAGGTTTTTGTGTAAATGTAAAAGTGTTCATTTCTCTGGGACAAACACCCAAGAGGATGATTGCTGGGTCACATGGAAAGTGCCTGTTTTGTCTTCTAAGAAAAAGCTGCTGAGCTGTTTTCCAGAGTAAATGTACTGTCTTACATTCCCACTAGCCGTGTTTGAGAGAGCCAGTTTCTCCCTGACGTTGCTGGCACCTGCTGTTAGGAGTATTTTTATTGTAGCTGCTCTAACTGGTGCCTGGGGGCATCTCCTTGTAGTTCTCATTGGCATTTTCCTGCTGGCTAGGATGTTGAATGTGCTTTATGCACAGTCTCGCTCTGTCGCCTAGGCTGGAGTGCAGTGGTGTGATCTTGGCTCACTGCAACCTCCGCCTCCTGGGTTCATGCCATTCTTCTGCCTCAGCCTCCTGAGTAGCTGGGACTACAGGCGCCCACCACCACGCCCGGCTAATTTTTAAAAATATTTTTAGTAGAGACGGGGTTTCACCGTGGTAGCCAGGATGGTCTCGATCTCCTGACCTCGTGATCCGCCTGCCTCGGCCTCCCAAAGTGCTGGGATTACAGGCTTGAGCCACCACGCCCGGCCTGGCTTTCTAATTTAATTAGAAGCAGGACCTTCATCTGTGTTTTTACCATTGGGTTTTGAGAAGTCTTTATGTACTCTAGATACAAGTCCTTTGTGAGTTATGTGGTTTTTCAACATTTCTCACCAGTAGGTAGCTTGTCTTTTCATCCTCTTAACAGTTCTTTCACTCAGCAAGTTTTAAATTTTGATGAAGTCCAATCTATTTTTTTTTTCATGGATTGTGCTTTTGATATCATGCCTAAGAACTCTACTCTTGGCCGGGCACAGTGGCTCACACCTGTAATCCCAGCACTTTGGGAGGCTGAGGCGGGTGGATCACCTGAGGTCGGGAGTTCAAGGCCAAACTGGCCAACATGGTGAAACTCTGTCTCCACTAAAAATACAAAAATTAGCCAGGTGTGGTGGTGCATGCCTACAATCGCAGCTACTTGGGAGGCTGAGGCAGGAGAATTGTTTGAATCTGGGAGGCAGGGGCTACAGTGAGCCAAGATTGCACCACTGCACTCCAGCCTGGGCGACACAGCGAGACTGTCTCAAAAACAAAAAACAAAAAACTCTAGTCTTCACCTAGCTCTAAGTCTCAAAGATTTTCTGTTTTCTTTCCTAAAAGTTTTATAGTTTTATGTTTTACATTTAGGTCCATGATTCATTTTGAGCCGACTTTTTGTATCAGGTATGAGGTTTGGGTCGAGGATCACTTTCACCTGTGGACGTCCAGTCTCATCCCGTTTGTTGAAGAGCTCTCCTTGTTCTGTTGAATTGCTTTTTGCACCATTGGCAAAAATCAGGTGACACGAGTATGTTTTATAAGGCAGGTCTGCCAGCAGCAAATTCTCTCAGCTTTTTTTCATTTGGAAGTATCATTTTGTTTTCAGTTTTGAAATAGAGTTTTGCTGGATTAAAAACAAACAAAAAAACCAGGCTGGGCACGGTGGCTCATGCCTGTAATCCCTGTACTTTGGGAGGCTGAGGCAGGCGGATCACCTGAGGTCAGGAGTTTGAGACCAGCCTGGCCAACATGACAAAATCCCGTGTCTACTAAGAATACAAAAATTAGCCGGGTGTGGTGGCGCTTGCTGTAATCCCAGCTGCTCTGGAGGCTGAGGCAGGATAATCGCTTGAACCCAGGAGGCAGAGGTTGCAGTGAGCTGAGATCATGCCACTGCGCTCCAGCCTAGGTGACAGAGCAAGACTCCATCTCAAAAAATCATCTGAACATGCTCGTGTGGGCCTAGGTCTGGGTTCTGTGCCTTTGGTCTGTCTAGTCCTCCACTAATACCACACTGACTTGGTTGCTGTGGCTGTAGAGTAAGCCTTGAGACTGAGGACAGTGATTTCTCCCTCTTTTTTCTTCATCAGGGTTGTTTTTACCTAATCTAGTTCCTTTGCCTTTCCATATAGATTTTAGAATAAGCTTCTCTGTTTCTGCAAAATATCTTGCTGGGATTTTGATAGGAATAGCATTATCTTTGATGCTATTATGAATGGAATTACTGACTTCATTTTCTTCGTTTTTTTTTTTTTTTTTTGAGACAGTGTCTTACCCTGTCACCAGGCTGGAGTACAGTGGTGCAATCTCAGCTCACTACAACCTCCACCTCCTGGGTTCAAGTGATTCTCCTGCCTCAGCCTCCCGAGTAGCTGGGATTACAGGCACCCACCACCACACCTGGCTAGTTTTTGTATTTTTAGTAGAGACGGGGTTTCACCATGTTGGCCAGGCTGGTCTCGAACTCCTGACCTCAAATAATCCACCCCCGCCTTGGCCTACCAAAGTGCTGGGATTGCAGGCGTGAGCCACCACACCCAGCCACTAATTTCATTTTCAGATTGTTCATTGCTAATATGTAGAAATGCAGTTGATATTTCTACCCTGATCTTGTATCCTGTGATGTTGCTGGACTCTTTCATTAGTTCTAGTGGTGGTTTTGTACATTCCTTAGGATTTTCTTCATCCGGGATCACGGCAGCTGTACCAGCTTTCCAATGTGGATGTCTTTTATGTCTTTTTCTTACCTGACTGCACTGGCTAGACTCTCCAGCACAATAATCAATGAAAGTGGTGGGGGTGATACGGCTGCCTCATTTCCAGTCTTAGAAGGAAAGTGTTCTATTTTTACCCTGCAGTATCAACAGAGAAAATCATATACCCACTAAGTGCCAGGATCCTGAAAAAAGGGAGATTGGGTAAGGCGGTCCAGGAAGGCTTTCCTAGAAGATGAGCAGATAGGAAGACAGCTTGCCGAGGGCAGGGAGTTTGTGAGTTTGCCTTCACATCCCAGTGCTGGAGCTGGCCACTGAAGAGGGTAGGCTCGGGCTCCTGCAGCAAACGCAGGCTTTGCTGTGCGTCCTCTGGCAAGGCAGATGCCCCTGTCCTCTTTGGACCTACAGGGACAGCCTCAATGGCCTCTGAGGCTCCTGGGCACACCCCAGGGTGTGTCTCGTTTCCTGTCACTCCAAGATGGGGACAGGTAAACTAAGGTGCTCCCCACTGCTGAAGGGAAGAAAGCTGGGTCCAAGCTTGTGAAACTCTCACCCCAGGGTGTCCGGTACAGTGCTGCCAGTGGAATCCTGCAGACCTTCCTGTGTTAAGAGCCTGACCTCTGTTTGTTCTTCCCTCCATTATTCCATTCATTTGCTTCATGCATCTGTGCTGTTCAGGCTCTGTCCACGGCATCTCTCGAGGCATGGCGTGGGATTCGATAGATTAACAAGGCCCTCACTCAGCACACAGCTATAATTGACAGCAGAGGGAGAGTCTCAAATGCACTTCAGGAAAGAGGGTGAGCTCTGGGCTAAAAGAGACCCAGCGATCTGGTCACTGCAGGAAAGGCAGCAGTACATCTGTGTGTGTGTGTGCGTGTGTGTGTGTGTGTGCGCGCGTGCGCGTGCACATAGGGTGCGGTTAGGGCAAGTGGGAGGTGACATGGAGCAGGGCACAGTCAAGCTGAGCCCTAAAAGACGTATAGGATTTTGACAGCAGATGCCTGACAGGCGCTTTTGGGCCCCCTTACAGCAGTGATCCCCAGGCTCTCATGAGGACGCGACTCACCTGAGATCTTGTTAAAATGCGGATTCTGACTCAGTGGGTCTGGGGTGGGCTTTGAGAATCTGGCCCAGCCAGAACTGGAAGGACAGTGTGGGTGGGGACACCTGCCCTACGTGTGCCCTTCAGAAACAGTTCTGTTCACTTGAGAGACAAGAGCCGACGGGAGCAGGGCCCCCCAGAAACCTGAAGAGCTTAGCTAAGACCTCACGAAGTGGTGGAAGAAGTGAGTCACAGCGTGGCTGGCAGCTATCGGGGGATGGGGGGTTCTGCCTCTGAAAACGGCAGGGAGTTTGGCGATGTTTGGGAATAGACTTCGTAACTGCTTAGAGATCCTTCCAGACTTAGGTTTCTATGATGGCAGTGAGGAAACTCTTGAACGGAACTTCCTGAATCCGGGATAAGTCTTGACAGGAGGAACCAGCCGCCAGAAAAACAATCTCCCTGGGCACATGTGTGGGCCAGCAGCTCGGCCTTGGGGGTGAGGGCAGGAACCTGGGCATGTGAAGGGCAGCCTGCCTTCATTAGGCAACACAGATAAGGCATCCGTTCTGTTTCTATTTGCAGACGGGGCCAAAATTTTGGTGGGCAAGGTAAGAGCAGACAGCAGGAACCACAACCTTGGTCAAGATCCGCCCTTGGGAGACGGTTCTCGAAGGGGTGGGGAGGGCGGGCAAGAGCCCATCTCCACTGCAGGGGCCTCTTCCCTCTGCCTTCCGCCTACTGGAACTTCTCTTTCCCTCCCCACTGCACACCCCCCTGCTGTTTCTGGGCTGCCTCAGGCCAAAAAGACATGTTTTTGAACCCCAAGAAAAACGTTCTTATTAAAACATGTTTTTATCAAAAAACAAATTTTGGGCAATCCCTTTCAGAGCCAGAAATGCCATTTTTAGGAAAATGGAACTTCTGAGACCTGTCTTGGCAGTGTAATAGTAGCTATTGTCTTTCTGGGCGCGGCCGCGCCCCACTGGCAACAGAACATGGTCTTTGGAGAAGCCACATCAACACGTAACAATAAAGCTGGTTTGTTCTCGACATAGCCTTATTGTGACCTTTGCTGGGTATTTTCTGGCTCAGTGTAATAAGGCCATTGCCCCACTTCAGAACGCTAGGAAAGAAAGGGAAAGTCAAGAAGGCTGTCACTGGGCGGCTGCCTGCTACCGTGGTCACACCCCCAGCGCCCACGCCTGCGCCTCCACAGCCACAGTGAACAGCATCGTCTCATTAGAGATTCCAAAAGGCATTTTACAAAATACAAATCAGTTCCTGGGCTTCGGCTTTTTCTTTCTTTTTTTCTTTTTCTTTTGAGACAGTCTCGCTCTGTCACCCAGGCTGGAGTGTATTGGCACGATCTCGGCTCACTGCAGCCTTCCCCTTCCGCATTCAAGTGATTCTCCTGCCTCAACCTCCTGAGTAGCTGGGACTACAGGTGCCTGCCACCATGCCTGGCTAATTTTTGTATTTTTAGTAGAGACGGGTTTCACCATGTTGGCCAGGATGGTCTCGATCTCCTGACCTGGTGATCTGCCCGCCTCGGAGTCCCAGAGTGCTGGGATTACAGGCGTGAGCCACTGCACCCAGCTGGCTCCGACTTTTTGGGTTGTGAGAATCTCTGCGACTCCACCTCAAATCACACCTGCAAAGAGGTGCCACTCCTGCGCCCCTGCCAGCCAGTGGTGGTGCCACGCCGGGAAGAGCTGAGGCTGGCAGGAGTGTGGCTCCTGTGCCAGCCAGTGGTGGTGCCGCACCAGGAAGAGCTGGGGCTGGCAGGAGTGTGGCTTCTGTGCATTTTGGCCATGCCCACTTCTTGTGGGTGGGTGAAGTGAGTGGAAATAGGGAAGGAGCGTGTCATGTCCAGGGACCACAGGACGCAGGCTTTGTTTGGTCCTAACTTGAGACGCTTACTTCTGCTGTCCCTGGAGGCAGCTCCTGGTTGGAGATGGCTGAGTTGGGAGATGTGGTTAGTAGGCCTCGTTCTGCAGGCACTGGGCTCACTCAGGAAATGAGTCTTTAGGAACTGAATGGCAGGCTGGGCGCAGTGGCTCACGCCTGTAATCCCAGCACTTTGGGAGGCTGAGGCGGGTGGATCATGAGGTCAGGAGATCGAGACCATCCTGACCAACATGGTGAAACCGTCTCTACTACAAAAATTAGCTGGGCATGGTGGCGGTGTGCACCTGTGGTCCCAGCTACTCAGGAGGCTGAGGCAGGAGAATCGCTTGAACCTGGGAGGCGGAAGTTGCAGTGAGCGAAGATCGTGCCACTGTACTCTAGCCTGGCGACAGAGCAAGACTCTGTCTCAAAAAAAAAGAAAAAAAAAAAAAAAAGAACTGAATGGCCTTGTAGAAGGCAGACGATCTCCCTCCTGGCGGGGCAGGATCTGCTCCTGTTCTTAGGATGGACTTGCTGTGGCCGTGGGCTCAATGCGGATGCTTTAGGACTTGCAGGCTTCCGTGAGCCCCTGAGTCTTCACCTCCCTGTTGGGGCACTGGCTGAGGGTCGTGGGCTGTGAGGGTGGAGAGCAGGATGGCTTCTCATCACCTCTTCAGTGCCTACCCAGATGAACACAGGGCATGTGGACGATGCCAGGGACGGGACCCCGCTGTCTGGCCTGGGCAGTGGCCGTGCGACTCAACAACACAGTGGGCTTTAGCCTACTGCGTGGTCCTGGGGTGTGCTCGCTGTACCTGGCTGGATCTAGATGGTCTAGATGGGGTTGGGGCTGGTAGAGTGGGGCCACTGGTTTATACCTTCTCTCTGTGGCGTCTGACCTTCAGCCTCTTCATCCTGCAGTGGAGATAACAATGGGAGCTACTTCATGAAGTTGTCATTTGAATGAATTGGTAATTAGCACACGGCCCTTGGCCAGGTAACTGTTGCGCAGAGGTCCACGCTTTGCCTCTATTGACTGTCAGTCTTGAGCCTCCCCCTTCGCTCATCCCAAGGTGGAGTCGGCCGGAGTCCCAGAGGCCCGCTGTTCTCCTTGGTGATGAAAACAGTGCGTGTGCATTGATTGGGGCTGTTGGACATGAGGGGGCCACAACGCCTTGTCAAGTTGAGTCACGGGGACTTGGCTTTGTCAGTCACCATCTTACCTTACAGAGAGTTTCATTTTCCCTAAGGGGAAAACATGGCTTGGATTTGTGGACTCCATGGCCACACCTTTAGCAGACACAGGCCATGTGGCGTTAGGGAAAGCCCACCAGTTCCCCACAGGCTCAAAGACACCCTCAGCCAAATGCTCCCTGGGGTCTCGGCTGCTCTCAACTCAGACAAGCCCTGGGCAGAGCCTGCTTGACCCACTTCCCTAAGACACCTCCAAACAGAAGGCAGACAGCCCCCAGAGCGGCGCCAGGGGCGGGCAGAGGTGATGCAGAGATAGGGGAGAGCCACTCGGGCTTCCCCCCCTCCAGGCCTTAGTGGGCCTTGGTGTCTGGGCCTTGAGGATAAGGTGAGGGTGGGAGCAGGAGACCACGAATTCACAAGGCTGGGGGCCATGATGCCATTTCCAGCCTGGCCTGTAAGTCACCTCCTGGCCACCCCATCCCAGGGCCTCTTCCTCCCCCAGGGTGGAGTCCAGGCAGCTGTGAGGGCGGACTAACTGAAGAGCGTGAAGAGCCTGGAGATGAAAGATGAGAGATAAAGGCGGCCCTCAGCGGAAGCCACCCAGCCCTGTGATTACAGTGGCACGAACTCCAGCCAGGTCCCAGTGGGGTCTCTGTCTCCCTGGGGCTTCATTCCCGGTCAGAGAATGCAGTCCTTTCCCGGCAACGGGACTCAGAATGGAATGTTCTGGGACCAGCAGGTGTGTAATGAGTGCTACAAATGCTTGCTCAGTGATGTCAGAGGAATCAGGGCTGGCCCTGGGCCAGACACACAGAGGTGAAGGCTGAGTTGGCTAACCCCAGCTTTTTCCCTCCCTTTCATCTGCTGCTGCCCTCACTCATCCTGGTCTTTCTCCTCTCCCCTCATCTCAAACCTTTCCTTAGGAAAGGGGGTGCATTTAGACTGTAGTGTAAATGACTGACAGCACTTCGCTGCTCTGCCATCCTTTTCTTCTGTTATTTTAACAAGCTTGACATGGCCTTCGTCTTGGGCTTCTGAAACTAGGATCACAAATCTCTAGGGTTACCTGGTGATGTGCTGGGGGCTAGACAAAGCCATAGGATAGCACGGTGCACCTTTCTGAACATCAATTTTATTAGCTAAGACAACAATTATCAAAACAAACACAAGCAGGTTATAGAGGAGAGAGAAGTTGCTATCATCGTAAAGACAAAACAGAAAGTTTTCTCTCTATGTGCCGGTTAAATCTGCTTCCTCCAGGCTGGGAAGAACACAGCTCCCCGACGATCACTCCAGATCACGTCAGCCCCTGATGGGTAGAAGTATCCTGTGATCCTATGACAGCCCTCTAGGTCACTTATAATTTTTTTTTTTTTTAGACGGAGTTTTGCTCTTGTCGCCCAGGCTGGAGTGCAATGGCATGACCTCTCCTCACTGTAACCTCTGCCTCCCAGGTTCAGGTGATTCTCCTGCCTCAGCCTCCTGAGTGGCTGGGACTACAGGCATGCATCACCATGCCCAGCTAATTTTTGTATTTTTAGTAGAGACGGGGTTTTGCCATCTTGGCCAGGCTGGTCTCGAACTCCTGACCTCAGGTGATCTGCCTGCCTCAGCCTCCCAAAGTGCTGGGATTACAGGCGTGAGCCACCACGCCCGGCTGGTCACTTGTAATCTTGAATTACAGGTGCC